>NC_135170.1:7655032-8015032 GCF_041146795.1 Maylandia zebra
CCCACAAGGGCTCCTCCCTTTTCATTTGGCATTCATCTTTTATATTGATCTGCGCTACAATAGTAGAGAAGTAGACTTTTGGCTTGTTGTGTTTCCATATGAAGAGTCACCCCTCCCATTCTGAAAACTATGCTTCAAGTGGAGCTGTTCATTTAGCAGCAGAAAAGACTCAAGAATGAGTGGATAATTCCAGATGTGCACATTTATCTTAAACTTTACACTTATCAAATCAGTGATTTTTACTGTACAAAAAATCGGCGAGCCTTTCTCAACATTTAAAAATATTTTAAAAAGCATAAAAGAGGGTTTTTCTTTGCCCACTTCAGTGTGTTGCTATTTTTAGTGGTGCTCTTTAATATGATTTTGTTGCATAGGTAAATTAAATTTATTTGAATATGAAACACTGCATGATTATTTTCTGTTTTCTGTCTGTGTAACTTTCAGCACAAAGTGCAAACAAAAAAATGCATACATGACACACACACACACACACACACACAAAACACACACACACCAACCAGTGTAGACAGACCATCGTTGTTTCAAACCAGATGCCCGCATGTCTCCTTTTTTTCAAACAGCTATGCTGACCCCTGGGAACTGACCTCTGAGGGGTCAGAGGTCAACATTCCAGCCTGCTGCTGTTGCCACAGTGATGAATGGCATCCTGAGAAGTCTGTGTGAATGTGTGTGTATTGTGAAATTGTGAGTATTTATCTGCCAGAACCTCTGAACATGCATTTGTTTATGAGCTTCACACTACATAGATTTAAGAGTAATGGGTAGGGATGGAGCATACCATTGTGTGCGTGTCTTTGTGAGAGTGACAGAGAGAGAGAGACTGCATGGTCTGGAGTAGAATTCTGATAATTTCATTAGGAAAGATTAAAATCTGTGGTTCAGAAGAAGGTTCTTTGTGTAAACAGGCCACCCACTGAGCTATGACAATACACACACACACACACACACACATGCACATATAGACCTCCAGAACACAGTGTACATGTGTGAGGCAGATACACACTCATCAACAGAGGTTTGCCTGTATCCCTCTGTCCTCAGGGATCACTTGCCATCAGGCAACGGAAATGAAATCGGTAGCGAGGTCAGCACTCATGACACCAGGAGTAGAAGTGGTGTATTTCTGTGTAATACACAACTGGAGGGAAAACTGTGATGTATATATTTGCCATTGAGCAAGAACGTTTGGTTTTGGATTAGGTTATGAAATAGTTGTAACACAGTGTTCACTGCACCTACCTAGAATGACCCAGAGGTGATGCAATAGTTGGACGCAGCCATTTTGGCATTAACCATTAGGTTTGGATTGTGCATTCTGAAGCTTTAATGTTAGTGTTTTGGCTGCCAACACGGCCTTTTGGTGCCTGAAGTGACTGTATTTGAATAACTGGGTTAACTGGGAGTGCTAAATTATTAGTTTAAGCTAGAAAGCTTGGATGGGAAATTTTTTTCATAAATTTCATAAATTTCATAAACCCGTGCAGCACGTAGACACAGACACTAACAGAATAATAATTTCAGTCATCAAAAGTGAATTATAGTGAATTATCTGATATTATTTGTCAGATTAAAACTGCTTCAAATTGCCCTAAAGTCACAGAAATGGTGAAGAAAAACCAGTATAGGGAGAGAGGAGAGGTGGGGTCGAGCAGACAGCCAACAGCTAAAGCCAATACAGACAATGTGATATTGTCTGTATTTTCACCAAGGGGTAAAAGCTACAATTCCTCTAGGTGCCACTTGGGTCTGGCTCCAAAAGGAACTCAGTATCTGCAGACTCACATGTCAAGCTGTCCAACTTTACAGCATTAAAAACATATTTACTGGCCACACGCTAGAAAAGATGGATGGTGGCTACATCCATTTTTTATTCATCTTTTCAAAAACATTCCCCCACAATATTTCACCATTATTTAGTCAAACATGGAGACTCGTTTTTGCTTTTTTGCTGTAGTGGTTCTTCGAATATTTGGGAAGAAAAAAAAAAACAAGCACACAATTCTGCGACTTTTACTCAAAGTAGTGAATCTCATCAGCACTCATTCATTGTGCAGCAACTTTATTATGCTTCCTAAATGAACTTACAGGAACATCACTCACGTTTATGGTGATATGTATCCTACCCTGTGTGACAGTGTTTGCATACACATAATCCTGTAACAGTCGGCAGCAGAAGTGGAAAAGAGCAGTTGCCTCTGCAGAGATAAACAGTGGGCTTGTTCACTAAGAAAATAGATATCATTAGCTAGCTGCTGCACACACACACACACACACACACACACACACACACACACACACACACACACACACACACACACACACACACACACTGAAAATAGAGATCATTAGCTGGCTGTTTAGTATTCATACCAGTCCACGCTACCTCTCCTCCATGCACACATTGAGACAGAAATTAGCCAGCAGCACCTGACACTTCATCATGATGTCACAGTGGGATTCGGGTGTGTAGGTGTCCATCTGTATGTGTGTGTGTATGTAACACATTAGAGGCTGGGAGGAATGAAAAGCTTCCAGCCATTAGCTACCTAACACACCCTCTGCTTCCTGAAGAGAGATGGGGACAGAGAAACAAAGAAGATGAATGGACATTAGTCAGGGAAGACTTGGACGTACAGTGGAGAAGACGAATAACAAAATATTTACAATCTGAAGGGTGTGTTTGTTGACCTGAGTCAACTTATTTGACCATTATTTAAAGGACACTACACTGAATATCTTTCAAACTACCGTATGTTGAATATTATGCAACACTAAGCAGGAATTTTTATTCCTGTGTAGCAGGGTATATATAATAAATGCATAAAGCTAAACAGATAAATTAAACAGATAGTCACAAGCCTTGATGACTTGACTTTTATGCTCATTATATATGGATTCAAAACTGCTAATCTTGATGCTGCACACAAAGTGATGGATACACTTCTGCTGCTTTCTCCAAAAGTTGATTCTGTTCATCTGGACGTAGCGTTTTGTGGGAGAAACGTTTCGTCACTCATCCAAGTGACTTCTTCACGTTCTGCTGCTTTCATTATTCATAATCATGTTTCACATCCCTCAAACCTGCTATAAATGGTGGCTAATGTAAGACAACTTGCAACCTTTGGGACTGAAATGTAAATCCAAGTGCAGTGAACTGCAGTCCTTAAACCGTCACCTGAACACCAAAAGCAAATCAATCCCTGCAGACTCCCGTATTAAAAACCAAGCTTGTCCAGCATTAAAAAGCCTGTCATTGGTCTCATAGAAAGATGGTTTTGGCATCTATAGACAGTTTACTCCTTCATCACTCTATGGACGGGCAATTTATAACTCGTTTGGCCACAAATTACATGTGTAGCCATGTTTTTTGACAGGTGGCATTTGGTGCAATCAGCTGCAGCTGAAAGCTGTCTGTTAGTTAGTTAATTTCACTGATGTTGACATCAGATTTGCTGACTTGGTGATTTCTGGAAATGTTGTTAGAATAATCTATGAAATAATATAGCTAACTGTCTGGAACAGGCATTGTATTGTTGTTTTTACAGGGTGGAATAATTGTACAGCAAATGACTTCAATGATTAAAAAACTAAAACAAGACCACAGACCAGCGCCTGCTCAAATTTACTTTTTTCAATGGATTAACTCTACATTTATGAGAATGCATCAACTTGTTGAAAGATGTTGCACATATACAATGTTGAAAAATGTATATGTGCAACATTCTTTTTTATAGTAAAAACCTTTAAAAAATTACTTACCTTTACCTTTAACTTTACTGTACCAGCACTTATTAAATGATTTAAGTGAGTGTATATTTAAGTGAGGTTATCCCCATTCATCCTTTATGTTGCTATCACTTGGTATTGCTACATATATCATATATCAGAGAAGTACAGGCTAAGTCCTTTGGAGAACAGGCTAAAACAATCAAGCCGATTAGGCACATGAGTTAATACATGAACACAGTACAGAAAGGCAATGGAAATAACACCAGAAGACTGAAGCACCAGCTCCTAGTTGACAACACTGTACACCAGGACTCTTGTACCAGGCAGACCAACCTGAGGACCACCTGGATTGACTATAAGAAATGTCCCACAAATGGACACTGGAGTGCTTAGCACTGTATCAAAGCCAATAGCTTTGATAACAATCATCAGGAATTAAATGACAACATTGGAGGCCAAAACCAAGGCAATAGCACAAGTCACCATCGTGTGTAGAGCAAGGCCAAGATGCTAGTTGGGATAGGCCCCAATCCACTTAGCCAGCTGATCACTAACAACAGATACAGATATAGTTTCAAGTGTGGAGTGACGATCAGCCACTTCCTGTACATGGATGGCATCAAGCTGTATGCCGAAAGTGTGTGGGCATCAACTTACTGATCCACGTCACCAGGATCTTCAGTGAGGATATCAGGATGTTGTTTGGACTGGATAAGTTTGGCCAAATGGTTGCAAAGACAGGTAAGGTGATATGGACTGAAGGACCTGGATATCCCACAGGCCAAGATGCACAAAGCTCACTCACAGCCAAATGCCTCCAGAAGGTAAACTGGATGCTGAGAAACCAGATGAATGGTAGGTACAAGATTCAATACATTTGGTCTACTATGAGGCTCTATGAGCAGCAGAGAGAGGGAGGATGAGGCTTAGTGAGTGTATTTATGGAGCACCCACAAATACATTACAAAGATGCTGCCTTGAGGCGACTGTGTAATTTAGCGCTGTAAAAATAAAACTGAAATGAATTGCAAATATTTGAAGATAAGATAAGTAGATGGGCTAGTTTACAGAAACATCTGTCCTGCATATGGATGAGAAGCCCCCAAATCTCTGTTGTTCTTATCTGTCAAGGTCTTGTGGCACTTCCAGTTAAGCTGAAAGAAATGAAACAAAATAAATTAATAAATAAATTCTGCAAGTAAATTGCAAAATAAACATTCATACTGTCACTTATGTGCAATTGTGCTTGTGCGCTTACACATCCTATAGTAAATGGACTGCTTTTCTACTCTACCTGACACTCACAGCACTTTTTACAACTTCCCTCATTCACAACCATTCATACAAACACTTTTTTCTCTATACTTTCTATCAAACAAGAAACTAAACTGCACTGCACTTAGCCACTGTTATAGGCTACAAATCCAATTTAAGAATAATAAAGCCATTTTAAATTATTTCATGAACAGTAGCTATAATTACAATCATACACGGGACTGTGTTTTGTTTGTATACACACAGACAAATGTAACAACAGTTTTAGAAGTGTTGGCTCCCAAAGTCTGATTTGCATAGGCTCATCCTATCCAAAGTCGGTATACCTCACAGTGGTCCTAGAAGGACTAAATTACTATCAGCTGAAAAATTAACTTGAGCTTGTGCTGCAATGACTAATCAGTGATGTGGGTGTTTATGTTATTCATTACCAAACTAACTTAATTTAATAGTTGTAGAAGTGTGTCAGCAGAATTCAGCTGAGTAGGAAAAGTAACCTTTTTGTAAGGACCTGAACCCCTCAAGGTCCATCCATAACACCGACACTGTGTATGTGTGCGTGCTTTGCACCCGTACAGTTAATGGATGTAGTATATAGTTATAACATACACTGTCTATTGACTCTCATCTGGATGGGACCATGTGTTGCAGCATTGATGGTGCCTTTGGAAGCTGCCCATTCCACAGGCACTGACACTTGCCCATAGCATCAGAGATGCAACAACCAAAATATGTGTAAGTAACAGTAAATAATAAATATAGAATGTTACTGAGCAGCATCCAGTACTAATAATGCATGATATGTTTAGAGGCAGCAGCCAACGAAGATAGTGTGTGTCTGTGAGTACCTGTGTATACACCTGTGCGTGTGAGCAAGTGTCTAATAGTAGGTGTGAGGAGTCACACAAAAACAGGCAACTACGAAACTTAGCTATAAATGAGTTCAGTGACAGTAACTATGGTACTGCACAGGCAGCTGATCTGGATACGATGTGTTGGGCTTTGAGGTTCTGAAACAGAGGAGACAAGTGTCAGGTGGTTTCAGGAGGGAGGACAAGTGAACAGGTGGTATTGAGTCTCTGTCTTACTTGTGAGCAGGTTGGAGGAAATGTGGGGGGGGGGGGGGGGGGAACTGCCGGCGGGTTCTGGGTGAGGGACCTTATGGCTATGATCCAGGGTTCCAGGGAGTTCCAAGTCCAGAGGGGATGGCAGGAGGGCAGGCAGGTGGAGCAGGTAACCAGAATGGTGAGTGACTGGTGGAGACACACTGCACAGATGAGTAATGGTCCGGGAGGTACTATGACATAAGAGAAGAGAATTAGCACGACGAGAGTAAACTACAAAAGGAGCACAACTTAAACTAAGGTTAGCAGATGTTCTGGTGACGACTCGTTGAGAGCATCAGTTTTAAATACTGCCAGCTGAATTTCAACAGGTGTGGAGAATAGACAGGCATATGAGGCTCCACCCAGGGGAGGAAACCTGTTAGAGAAACAGCCACTCACCTGGACCATGACACCAAGGACATGAAGTAGGCATGGAGGCGATCCAGGCCCCAGACATCCGTAGGCCCCCCAGAGCACGAGAGCCCAAAGAGGACCACTGCAAGCGCAATCAGGCCACCCACCTGGAAAAGAGCTGAGGTGAGCCCCAGATGTGGGTCACCCAGCAGCCACGGTGCAGTAGCCACAGTGGGTTGCAACGACAAGCCTGGAGTCTCTGTCGGCAGCTGGCTATGCTAGAGCAGACCAAGACCCGAGGGCCCGACAGAGTTCGGGGGCCAGCAACCACTGGGAGTGAGCCAGTACACACCCGAGCACCCAGCCCTGGACACCGCGAACCACCACATGCTTGTTTTTAATGCAGTGCGCCCTGAGAACACTACTGATTTTCTGCATTGTTCCTTGCTCACAGAGATTTCTCCAGATTTTGGTAATTATAATTATTTGATGTTATTATCTACTGTAGAAGATGAGATACTCAGTCTTCATAATGTTACATTGATGAATATTATTGTCCAACAATTTGCATAAAAATACAATTTGTAAATACAATGTTTTCTTTTTGCAGATTTGAGAGACTCTGCCTCTCTAAGGTCTTCTTTTATACTCAATCGTGCTCGTGAGTGTCACCTCCTGCATTGTTGATCAACTGTTTTGGAGTTTTTGGACTTTCTAGTTTTATTTACTTAAATGTTTTCTGTTGGATTCTTTTATCCCTCAGTGTTATTTATTCCCGAGTTCTTAGTTCTTAGTTATACTTTTGTTCATATTTTCTTTATGTATTTTCTTTGCATTCAGTCTCAAGTTTATAGTTCCAGTTTGTATTAGAATTTAATTCTTCCTTCAGTGTTCCTTATTTTGTCTTGTCTTGTCTTAATTTTTTAGATTTAATTGTTATTTGTCCCCTTATTTTGTCATCTTATTCTTTTCAGTTGTGTCTTGTTTCCCCCAGCTGTCTCCATATGATTGCCTTTTGTATACATATATAGCACTGTCTTCCTCTTAGTCTTTGTCAGAGTGTCTGTCCACCTCCCTAGTGTATTTTCCTAGTGTTCCTCCTGCTTGTTCTGGTTAGGTTACTTTGGGGAAGGTAAGGTAAGTGACGGAAGTGAGAGGTAAGTGACGGAAGTGACGGACAAGGTAAGCGACTCATGTTGTAACTGACGTCAGACGCCGGAGATTTTGGCGGAAAATTAAAGCAAATGGTAGTTTAGATTTGAACAAATTTATTTAAGCTTCAGTATTACCAAATACACTTATCAATTGTCTTATAACTAACACTATTTGTCTAAATAATCTCCAACACCCTGGAGAACAACGAGGAGAGTTTAGAGGCTCTCCAAGATTATATTGATCAGTGCTTTCAGGATCTCGTGATGAAGAAGACCCAGTGTGCAGCTTCCCCGGCCAAACCTGAGACGCCGTCATCGAAAAGACAACGCCCGGCAGATTCCCCCTGCTCAACATCGCCAGCCGGCAAAGATATTGCCGACATACTGGAGTCAGTCGACAAGCGATTGTCCAGTTTCGACGCAAGGCTGTCCTTGGTGGAGATTCTTCACCGAGAATTTAAATGCTTGCGAGAATCCCTGGAGTACAGCCAGCAGCAGGTGGAAACGCTTGCTGCTGAAAATGCCACGCTAAGGGAGTCGGTGAAATGTCTCACAGATAATGTTACCCAGCTCAATAGAGAAAATAAAAAAATAAAAGAAACAGTTATCGATCTACAAGCTCGTAGCATGCGTGATAATCTGGTATTTTCTGGTATTCCAGAAGCCGCTGGAGAGGACGTGGAGACCACGGTAAAAAGCTTCATCAAAACCCACCTGAAGCTGCCGGAGGACACTGTGAAGAACATCGTCTTCGATCGGGTACATCGCCTCGGCCCCATTCGGGCTACGGCCGGGAGACCACGTCCTATCGTGGCCACTTCAAACAAAAGCAACATGTGAAAAGCCGCGGCAGGGAATTAAAAGGAACGGACTTCAGCGTGAACGACCAGTTCCCCAAAGAGATCTTGGAACGACGCAGGGTCCTCTTCCCAATCCGACGCGGCTTCATCCAGAAGGGCTCCCGCGCTGTCATCGCTGTGGACCGGCTGTACGTGGACGGACAGCTCCACCGCGACCCCAACATCACTCCGTGGCTGTATTAACCTCACACCAGATAAGAATCAGCTACACCATTTCCCTATCCACTCACACTAACTTGCATTAACATCTGTTTAACTTACCAGTATCAAATCGCATCTTAAAGTGTGATTTCATAGCAGAATTAACACCGTCACTCTCCGTCAGTGATTTAATTGGAATGTTTACGTTTTGTTTCTGTTTTTTTTTTCTTCTCGTTTTTTTTTCCTCTCTTTTCCCCCTCTTGGTTTTATGCTGCTCACCCCTGTCCTTGGTTTCTTTCTTTATTCCTTTCACTGCCTCGATCACCTGCTTCGACACTCATCCACAAACATCCTTTATTTCGACACATACAACACATACCATGCACTCAACGGCAGCACATTTACATCAGTCAGACAGCGCACACAGTCGTTTAGGATACACACACTTAAGCCAAGCCTACTCATATTAGTAACTATGCATACACAAAGTCAGACTCAGGGAGCATCTCGCCACACATTTTTTCTCTCTCTCCTTCTCTTTATTTATGAACAAGTGACGTATTCTCTCCACCTGTCTAAGCGACGCACACAGCATACATCCCATACACAAACATCTATGGGTACACTGAGGTTCATTACATGGAATATAAATGGAGCTGGCTCCAGAGTAAAGAGGTTAAAAATATTTAACCAACTCAAAAAACTACAGGCGGATGTTGTCCTATTACAAGAGACCCACAGACCTCTTAGAGGTTCGAATGAACTTAAAACACCTGAGTTTCCTAATGTGTTCTCAGCTTGTTATAATTCTAGACAAAGGGGAGTAGCAATTTAAATACATAAAAATATAAATTTCACAGTACTCGATACAGTTATAGATCCAGAGGGCAGATTCTTAATCATTAAACTATCTATACGTGATAAAAAGCTATGTATTGCAAGTGTATATGGTCCAAATGTTGATGATCCCTCATTCTTTCATGGTTTTTTCAGTGCACTCTCTGAACACTTAGATGGCACACTTGTTCTTGGAGGCGACCTCAACCTTGGACTAAATGAAGACATGGATAGGCTCAATACAGCGGGAACTCAGCGTAATTGGCAGTCCACAAATATAATCAAACAGTATATGAGCGACTTTGGTCTTTGCGATGCATGGCGCTCCCTTCACCCCACCAGTAAGGAATATACTTTTTTCTCACATGTCCATCACTCTTACTCTCGTCTGGATTATTTTTTGGTCAGCAGCTCACTGCTGAACGACATTTCAGACACTGAGATTCACCCTATAGCTGTCAGCGATCATGCTCCTGTATCTTTAACACTAATGCACAAGAATAATACTACGCCAAGAAAAAACTGGAGATTTAATATATCACTACTTAAAGATGAAGACTTTATTAAATATTTTAAAAAAGAGTGGACTTCATATTTGGACTATAATGACACTCCCGAAACATCAGCTTCTGTTCTATGGGAAGCAGGGAAAGCTGTGATGAGAGGTAAAATAATTTCTTTCTCATCACATAAAAAGAAAAAAGAAAACAAAAATATTCAGGAATTAGAAAAAAACATCAAATCACTAGAAGAAGCCTACGCGTCCCACCAAGATCAGGAAACATTGAACAAAATATGCAAAACAAAACTAGAATTAAATGAGATAATTGATAAAAAAAAACAAAATTCTTAGTACAAAGACTACGCCTACAAAATTATGAACATGGTAATAAATCCGGTCAATTTCTAGCAAACCAGCTAAAAATAAATAAAGAAAAAACAACTATATGTGCTGTTCAACATCTGGGAACACAATATATGATCCGATACAAATAAACAACATTTTCAGGGATTTCTATAAAACGTTGTATTCACCACAAATAAACCCATCTAAAAAAGAAATTGATCAGTTTTTGGACAACATAACTCTTCCAAAATTATTGGACACTCAAGCAATGGCACTGGATTCACCACTGACACCAGGTGAACTCCAGGAAGCCCTGATAAGTATGCCCAATAATAAGGCTCCAGGTCCAGATGGCTTTCCTGCAGAATTCTACAAAGAATTCTGGTCGATTCTAGCACCAGTTTTCTACAGAACATTGTTGGAAATTAAAGAAAAGGGCAGACTTCCATCAAATATGAATTCTGCAAACATTAATCTCCTGCTAAAACCAGGCAAAGACCCTGTATATCCCTCAAGCTATCGTCCAATATCCCTTATAAATGTAGACCTTAAAATAATCTGCAAAGCTCTCTCAAAGAGACTGGAGAAAATAACCCCCCTCTTAATTCATCCTGACCAAACTGGTTTCATAAAAGGTAGGCACTCATCAACAAATACACGTGGATTACTTAATTTGATAGACTACTCATACAGTAAAAACCTAGAAACTACAATATTCTCTTTAGACGCAGAAAAAGCATTTGACAGAGTTAACTGGAAATTTCTATTTGCAACTTTACACAAATTTGGTTTTGGATCCTCTTTCATAAACTGGTTAAAAATATTATATAATTCCCCAACAGCTTGTGTCAGAACAAATGACCAGACATCCTCCAGCTTCTGTCTCTTGAGGGGCACCAGGCAGGGATGCCCACTCTCCCCTTCACTGTTTGCAATTTTTATTGAACCACTAGCAGCAGCAATTAGACAGAATTCAGTAATTAAGGGCATAAAATGCAAGAACGTGGAACATAAAATCAGCCTTTATGCGGATGATAAAGTAAAAAGTAAAAAGTGTGCGTGTTAGTCCCCATAGGGAAATAGTTCCTCTGCATTTAACCCATTCACCCAGTGAAGCAGTGGGCAGCCGCCAGTGCAGCGCCCGGGGAGCAGTGTGTAGGGACGGTACCTTGCTCGGGGGTACCTCAGGGTAGCCGTTCAGTGGAGTCGAACCCCCGACCTTCCGATCATGGGGCTAGCACTCGACCTACTGAGCTATCCCTGCCCCTGTGTTACTCTTTCTCCAAAATTCACAAACCAATATCTCTGGGGTGATTGAATTGATAAACTCTTTTGCAAGAATATCAGATTACTCAATTAACTGGTCAAAATCTACAGTCCTACCGATTAATTGCTCCCTCCATAATTCCTCTTCTACACCACTGCAATCGGGAAATATAAAATATTTAGGTATTAATGTTTCTCCCAAGCTTGCAGATCTAACTACATTAAACCATATCCCACTTTTAAAGAAGGTAGAAGGTGATCTGGCTAGATGGAAATGTCTACCCATATCACTCATGGGAAGGGTTGCCGCTATAAAAATGACGGTCTTACCAAAAATAAATTATTTATTCTCAATGATCCCAACTAAACCGCCACAAGATTGGTTCAGATCTCTGGATTCATGTATGTCCAAATTCCTTTGGAAAAATAAACCCCCACGTATAAGCTTAAAAACACTACAAAAGACCAAGGATAAAGGAGGACTAGAACTGCCTAACTTTCAGCACTACTTCTTAGCCAACAGGCTTCAGTTTATCTCAGGATGGCTAAAACATACCCTCTTAGATGAACCTTGGCTAGATGTAGAACAAGCACTTTGCAATAATCTAGAGATCTCAGACCTACCATTTATCAGCTCAAACATCCAACGACATGAATGCTTTAAAAGCATCAACATCAGCTCTTCTCTGACAGCATGGTGGGAGTTTCTAACATTGACGGCTTCATTAATCCCATGCAAACGTACACCTATCTGGAACAACCCTGACATATTACAAAACAATAATATGATAAACTTTTCAGATTGGAGTGGTAAAGGAATCAAATATTTAGAACATATACTAGAAGGAACAGAATTTATTTCATTTGACGGACTAGTTACACAATATGGGATCAACAAGAAAAGATTTTTAGAATATCAACAAATTAAATCCATAGTAAAAAAGAAATTTAAACCGGGTCAAGTTGAACTACAAACACCACCAAGTGTGGTTCAGTTTCTTACTCTTAAAACCCCCAAATTACTATCCAAAATATACAGAATGCTTTCTAAAACAGATGAATCAATATCACTTCCTATTGCAAAATGGGAAGCGGATTTATCAGTTAACTTAGACCTAAACTTCTGGTCTCAGATTTGCTTAAAAACCTTTCATCTAATTAGAAATCCCAGTCTTCAATTAATTCAATACAAAATATTACATAGAGTGCACTATACAGGTCATCGGATGTTCAAGATGGGCTTTACGTCTACCAACAACTGCTCACACTGCCAAACCAATTCACCGGACAATTATATCCACGCTCTTTGGTTCTGTCCACCAGTTCAGAAGTTTTGGCGCGAGATATGTGAAGACTTATCGAAGTGTCTGAAATGTAACATTCCAACTTCCCCCTTAGTGTGTTTGTTGGGCAGCTTAGATAATGTCACTTCAGAAAAGAATATCGCCCATATGGTTTTCACTGCCCTATGCATAGCCAAGAAAACAGTCCTCATGAACTGGAAAAATAAAAATAATCTTAATTCTAACCAATATAGAAATTATCTATTAGATTACATTAGTCTTGATACAGCCTCTGCCACCACATCAGATCAATTGCTCTGGGCTCCTTTGATCAGCTCCATCACCTAGTGGGGGGTGGGGGGTCATAGTTTGGTCCCGCCTTCACTGTTGTGATTGGTGTGGGGGTAGGGACAGGCTTAGGGCGTCGGGGGGTTCCCCGGAGGCATCTTCCTTGGGGGGCTCAACCCGGGGTAGCGGTCATGTCCGGTTAGGGGCTCTGTTGGCTCTCAGGTGACTGTTTCCTCGCGGCTGTGTGCAGCGGGGCTAGGGGAGGGTCTGTGCTGACGGACGTGGGTTACTGACCTGGTAGCCTGGCTGCCCCTGGGTGGGTCCGGGATGGGCGTGAGGTTCTGGGGGCGCTCCGTCTCTGGGCTGGGACCCGGACCGGGCCTCGGGGGCTTGGGTCCTGGTTGGTGTGTTGCCGGGGTTGTGGGCGGGTGGGTGCATGGGGGCCCAGCCCTGGAGCAGGGTGCCGCCGGTGCATCGAGCCACCTGGGGGGCTCTTCAACTGGTGGGGGAGATTGTCACATCTTGCAGGAGCTTTCCTCTCCTCAGGAGCTCCCTCTGCAGGAGGGGGAGATACAGAAGAGGTGGAGGAAGATCTCAGCCTGGGTGTTTATTGTCTTATGTAGTCTGGAAGATGAGTGGATGGTGGGGTGGGTGCAGTTTTCTCTGTGGTGGGGTTGGGTGGACTGTCCCGGGCTCTGTGGGGCCGGGAGGCGCTGCTGCACTGGGCCCCGGTCTGGATGGGCCTGGGCCCCCTTTCCCTGGCGGGTCGCGGAGTATGGGGGTGCCTACTGGGGTCAGCGGGGGAGCTGGCCCCAGGGAGGGGTCACTTGCCCCTCCCTTCCTTCCCTCCCCATCTCCAGCTGCCTCCCTCTTCCCGCTCCACCACAACCACCCACACATGCAGGACCTTGGAGTAGGGGTATGTCACCAGGGTGCAGAGGAGGCTACCCCCCCCCCCCCCCCCTCCTCTGTCCCCTTCTGGCTGCCTCTGCCTCAATTTTATCCCACAACTTAGACATTCACATTACTCACACTCTCATTACACATACATATAGGATCTTGGGGGTGGGCACGATACACGGAGTCCAAAGTACCATCAGGGTGTACACCCCACCCCTGGCGTCGTTGCCCACCTCTCAATTTTAAATACACATAGACATTGAGGGCTAGCAGGAGGGACCACGCGCTTACCTGCTGCTCTCTGGCAGGTAGCTCCAAGCCCTCCTGGGTTTTAAATGCACCTTAGAACACACATGCATCAACACTACAATGAGCGGGTGGAGGGAGGTTTGGAGTCTTCTCTCACCCCCATTCTCTGCGACCTGCTGGAGCGAGGGGGCTCGGAGGAGGAGTTGGCCGTCCGACTGGGGTCTGGAGTGTGGGGCCTTCCTGCTGCTGCGGAGTCGGGGCGGTCTGCCTCCCCCCACCGCAGGGAAAAGGGTAACACCACCTGGGTCTGGGTGCAGTTCCCCCCTCCAGGGGCAAGGGCACCTAGACCCGGTTTGTAGAGTACGCTTGGGGAGTGTGATCGTGTGTACAGCGTCTCTTTATGTCTGTCTCCACGTTGGTTGAGTGTGGAGTAAGTGCATATGAGAGCATGAGGGTGGGAATGGATGTTTGTATCTGTGTGTGCCTGTATGTCTGTGTCTATATGTCAGGTTGGGTGTCAGGCGCCACCTCTCTGGGGACATCTTAGGCCCTCCAAGGTTTGGAGGCCTATCTCCCCCTACCACCACTTCCCCTGCCAGTGGCGGACCCCCTCAGACATCGGTGCGTTGGTGGTTCTTTGTGTCCGGGGATGGGCGTCCAGGTACACACCGGCTCACTCCTTGGCGGTCGCTTATCGGGGCCTGGAGCCTGGGGCTCGCTCGGGCCACTTCGGAGGAGGGGTGCCCCCGGCCTCTCGGCCTGGGGCTCGGTCACTCAGGCGCGGCTGGCTGCCGGCGGAGCTCACGGGCACGTCACTGCAACTCCCCCTGGCTTCTGCTCCGCGGCTGCTGAGTGAGCCCTCATCTGGGACTCTCCTCAGCTCTTTCTGGGACAGTGGCGCGGCTGCCCCTCTGTTGGTCTTCCTTGGTCTCTTGTGTTCTGGGGGCCTCTGGATGTCTGGAGTTTTGATCTCCTCCATACCTGCTTCATGCCCTGGAGGACGGGGCTGTGGCCCCCCCACACCCTCTAGCAGATTATTACATGAAGGAACCTTTTAAAAAAAAACCAAACAAGCGTGTCCATGCTCACAGGTGTACACACGGGTGATCACACCCACAAACTACACCCTTTTTGGCTCCTACCTCAAAGCACACTGTGTTCTGTTGATCTTATGTGCTGCACAATAATGTTTAATATTTAGTATTTACTGTCATATTCCCATATATCATTGTGATGTTGTTTATTCTATTACTCTTGTTCTCTTCTGCTTGTTTTCTTTTTTTCTTTCTCAGCAGGTGACCCAGGTGATTGATATATGCATTTTTTTTTCTCTGCCCGTTCTGTTGGTTTTTGTCTTTTGCCCTTCTCCCCGTCCCTCTTCTCAGCTGTTTCTCTTTCCCTCTTTCTTTCTCCCCTTCTTTCCCCCAGTCAAGTCTGTCCCGTATTCAGTAAGTGAAAATAAAATAAACAATAAAAGGTGAATCAAATGGACCATTACGGCAAGGCTGGGATGGTCAATTTGGTAAAGTAAATCTGTTGGGCATCTTTCTTTGCCTTTAGACAACAATTCTGATGGCAAAAGAGCCAAACCGGACAGGTTTTTGGATTTTTTAAAAACTATTTATCTGCTACTGAAGGTCTGTCTTCCATCTGAATCTGTAAAATCTAGAAACCGTGACACCTGACCTGTTAACCTAAATAGCAAAGTGTTCCTCCAGTTGTTTCTTTTTAGTACCCTAACCCTAACCCTCCTTTTTCAACCATTTCAAGTATTGCTGATCAAATTCAAAATGCTCAAACTGAACCATAAAATGTCTGATTCTAAACATTTGCCTTGTTCTACATATTCTATTGTTAATCAAACATGGATTTTTGATTTGCAAATCATTGTATTTTTATTCACATTTCACACAGTGTCCATTTTTTTTTTAGAACTTGGGTTATACATGGTAGTGCAGGCAATACTGCACTGTAATAGTGCTGAACAGACAGTAGTCGTGTAGGTGTGATTGTCTCTGTATATATATATATATATATATATATATATATATATATATATATATATATATAAATAAAAAGAGTCCTGGATGATTACTGAATCTTGAATCAGTTCAAAATAATAATTTGGTAAGGAAAGTGTTAATAGGAGTGGGCGCCACTAATATGAGTGGTTTTCTGACGTTATGCATATATTTTACAATAGATATTTGGAGTGTAAAATACAAACAGAATTACGTTGCAGTGGCGTAGAAAAGTGCTGAATAAAAACACATTTGCATCTCTTCTTGTCTGCATGTCTGTAGACACTCATTCTGTCCTCCTGTTTGTAGCTGAAGAAGATAAAAAAGGCTTAAAATGTTTGAAAAGAGACAATAACAGAGATGAAAACATGACATGAAAAGCAGGAGGGAGGAGAACGCTGCAGGCTTTTTGTTCCTCCTTGAAACTTTATAGATACACACATGCAAATAAAGGCATGCACAGACATTACACACTCAAATTTGCATAGATTTTATTTTTGCACAGTGTAGACAAACACACCATATAGGCACATATATGTGCACAATCGGTAACATGCTTATGCGTGGATACACACAGCATGACATGTCTAGTGGGTAAATGTGTATGTGTAAAGTTGGCACAGCTGCAGCTCTGGTTGATGGGGGATCTGTAACTGTACTGCCTCAGGGTTAAGTCTGGTGGTGTGTGTACACGTGTGTACATGCTTTAAATGATTAACACAGCAGTGTGAGTTTGTATATCATTGTGTGTATGTGTGTCAGTCCGTTTGAGTGTGTTGGCAGGTCTTGACCCCCATCAGTCTCACTCATAACTCACTTAACAGAACCAGAGGGGTCCTCTTGCAACACAAGCTCCCAGGTTAGGGTGTGTGTCTTCTGGTACATCTATCGTTGCGAGGACCAATTTGACATTTTAATTTTTTTAAAGATCCTTGTGAGGGTTAAGATTTTTAAGGATCGAGTTTTCTGGTTGTCACTAAGATTATGTAAGGGTCAGGGTTGCGAGTCCAATTTGGGGTATTGTTAAGTAAGAGCTTGCATTTTGTCATGAAATTAATGCTTTCACAATTCATACATGTTCAGCAGCATTACATACTTACTTACTTGGAATGGCACTACCTTAGTACAAGATACCAAAAATAACGTCTCTAACTTAAACATGTAACACAGGCTTTGGCCTCTACTACCGTATTTTTCGGACCATAAGGCGCACTGTCGATGAATGGGTCTGTTTTCATACATAAGGCGCATTAAGCAAAACGAAACAGTCAGATATGTCAAACTTTACTCAACTCATTCTTCTTGCTTCTTCTTGCTTCATTAGTGTTTAACTCTCTTGCAGCTGCTCTATTCCCATGTTTTTACAGTATATAAATGACTAACCTCGTATTGTGGATGTATTATCTCAGTTATTCTTCTGATTGAAGTTTGGTCCGTTTACAGCATCCTGCCATGTGATTGCATTTGTCCCTAACCATCAGGAACCCTCATGTTAACTTTTATCAAGTGGAAAAAAGTTAGCATTCATCCTCCAGCTTCACTGTTTTTATCTTATGCTAACATAGCTGTGTTACTAGCCACCACGTATACCAGCTAGTCCAACTTCAGTAACCTACAAAAGTCACTACTGTTTAGTTTTCGGTCTCAATTTATGTTGGAAGTGATAGCAGAGCTGTACATTTTAGTTTTTAAGAAATCTCTCAGTCAGAACATGCTATATCATGTTTAGTTAAAAACTAGCGAGCTAACTTCCTTCTAGCTTCTAACTCTGTTAAACTTCATAAATCCTGTTTTCATGGATGCCTGGATGTTAAACTTTATTGTTACACCTGGTAAAGCAACAACACTGATCATTTTATTAAAGATGAAAGAATTCAGACAGTTTTTAACTCTTAGTGACGCCGCAGTGTTCGCAGAGTCTGTGAGGCTCCTAACTATGGTAGGCGTAATGCTCCGACAATCCATCAAGCGGTGCAGCTTTGTAGCTTAGCAAAGTTGTACTAAAACATTTTTTGACAGATTTTCGAGAGCCGTGTGATTTTAAGTGCGCCTTATAAGCCCGAAAAATACGGTATAACATATTGGAGCACACTCATGGGCGCATCGGCATAGTGAAAACTAAAGTTTGCTGATGCAGTCCTATGAAAAAGTTAATGCTTCAATAGAACTTAAGAGGGTAATTTGCAGCTAGATACTGCTAATCTAATGCACTTGAATAGCTGATTATTAAATGACTTCTTTGAAAGCAGAAGCTTTAGCAGTTTGCTGGTCTGAAGCATTCAGGTTTTTAACAAAATGCCACAATCTTCCCGGGATGCCCCAGCAAATTCACCACATGGACAGACTGTAGTAGTGCAACACACTCAGAAAATTGCAACAGACTCTACACACCTTAATTAGCATGACAAAGATCATGAGAGTACAATTACAAAAAGAATGAACAAGTATGGCTTGTTTGTAAGGGTTACCATGAGAAACCCTCTTCTCTTTAAAAATAGAAGCATTGCTTATTTCTCAAAAGCTGCTTTTCAACAAACTGTAAGACTTCTGGAACAATGCCCTTTGGACAGATGGTGACATCATAGTGGAGATGTCTGAGCATAATGCAAATGTGGCATACACCTCATACCATTGATCAGTTTAGGTTTGTTTAAGAACCCTATAACCCGGGCATCCTTGCAGTCATTGAGTCAATCATGAACTATTCTGTATACCAAAGTATTCTAGAATTAAATATGAGGTCATGCATCTGAAAGAAAAACAATGAAGTTGTTGCAGTGGTTAATACACAAGTAATGTAGCACGTTTTTCCAATCACGGAAAAACTTTAACTGTATATAAACAAAGGTTACATGGCATATTATAGCTACTTTCCAATCCCAGCCAGAATTTGTCAAGCTCTGCTAAAGAGCGTCACCAGCATAAATTGAGCTTACTGACCTGTCCTAATCGTAATCATTAACAACCTGCTCAGCACTCCTCTAATATAGATTCTTACTGTGCACCTAGCCGCGATACTGCAAAATAACCACTTTAGTCTGTACTTTTTAAAACTGTCTGCCTTATATATAAAACACAAAAAGTACAAATACTGTTACAAATTCTATACAAATTGTTACTAGTGGAACACTTACATTAAATTATACATTCTACCACCGTCTGTGCACCACTGTTGCTCATATTTGGGACATGCAAAGTTGGAATTTTAATAATGTTCGAAAAAACATGGTGAGATTGCATTTCTGGGTTTACTGTTTCATATGTTCTCCAGCCTGGTTTCTATTCAGCCTTCACTGCTGTGATAATGTAATATTTCTCATTAAACCAGGCGAAATAAGTCAAACAGACAGCACCAACGCACAGTGTGGTCTCTCTCTCTTTGTGTGTGTGTGTGTATGTTGTATTTGTGCTGTGCTGGATGAGTGGGTGTGTTCCAGGAAGACAGGATATTCATTAATTAGGGAATAATTGATTTGGCTTGAGAATATGTGTGTGCATGTGTGTAAGTGAGAAAGTTTCACAGACAAAAAACTTTCTTTTTTCTTTTTTATTGAAAAACAGAGATGGAAAACATGTCATGAAAAGCAGGAGGGAAGAGAATGCTGCAGGCTTTTTGTTCCTCCTGCCCTGTTCTAATACCAATAAAATATTTACATTCTTTCTTCCATCTTGGACTGACTTCTTGAAATATTTGGTTTCTGCAGACTTATTGAAAAGTGATAAGAGATTTGCTTTAGATATTATGGACCATGCTGTGTCTGAAGAAAAGCTTTTCACAGATTTGTGCATTCACACTGTTAATAGGGTCTAGTGTTTGGAGAATCCTGTGCAGGATTGTTTGAAGTTGTTCTTTCTCTTCTCTCACTTGCAGCACGTAACAGTGCCATATGTGTTTTCTGCTGGTTTAGAGAAGGGTGCAGGAAACAGAACACATGACAAACTACCTCCAGTCTTCTCAGCGGACATTACACATGCTCTGTTCTAGCAAGTTGGCAGAGTGAAAGTCTGCTTAATGTCAGATTTGACATTAGCATTCTTACACGCAGCCTTGCTGGTTAGTCTGAAGCAGTTCAGTGCTGCAGTGCATGTCCTTCTGTGGTCCCAGTAATAATTTTGCTTGCCCGCTGCCTTTGTTTTCATGGGCTTTAGACAAAAATCTTGGTATTACTCCAGAAGGTGGTAATACAGTGGAAGTTGTTTGCTACGTATATTAAACATTAAACATCATAAACACCTTTCTTACATGAACTGTAGGTAAGAATGTTTCCACATGTTACACAGAAATATGATTTAAAGATAAAGTGTATGTGAATTTAGAAGCCCTAATAGTACAGTTAAAATCATATCACAGTCAACACAGCTGTCCAAATATAGTTCAGTGATTAAAATCTTTATGGTGGTTGTAGTTCATGAGGTCTAACAGCTGGAAAGTTGGTGATCCAGTTCTGGGCTCCTTCAGTCTTCAGTCTTTTGGCAGGTTACTGAACCCCAGTATCTCAGGGGTTGGTGCACAAGACTGTGTGGTCCTAGTGCCAGCCTGAAGCCCAGATAAATTAGGAGTGTTGCATCAGGAAATGCATCTGGTATAAAACCTTGACCAAATCAAACATACAGATCATAATGAATGAATATTATATAGCAGATCAGTTCCGGCATGGGTTATCAGCATCTGGCTCCAGTACTGTTGGCTGTCCAGTTTGTAACTGAAAGAGGAGAAGGGCAAGGTGTGTTAGCAATAGAGAGTGGGAGCAAAAGTTGGTGGTGAGAGTAGGGACTTTAAATGCAGAGACTATGACTGGCAAAGAGGGAGAGCTGACTGATATGATAGAGAGAATGTAGATTAACTGTGTGTGCAGGAGACCAGGACGAAAGGAAACACAGGAGAATTGGAGGTGGATTCAAGATGTTCTTTCATAGTCTAGATAGGAAGATAAATGGAGGAGGGGCAATTCTGAAGGAAGAGTATATGAATAGCATTGTAGAAGTGAATAGAGTGTCAGACAGGATCATGAGTCTAAAGTTGGAAATCGAAGGAATCATGTTGAATGTTGTCAGTATGTAGGTTGGATGTCAGTTAGAAGAGAGAAAGGAATTCTGGAGTAACCTGAATGAAGTGATACACAAAAGTAATGAGGAGGTGTCGAGTAGGTATGGTGTTAAACAGAAAATGACAAATGATAGCAGATTTAGCAAAAAGGATGGAAATGGCTGTGGTGAACACAGAGGTGTGAACAGTGTAACGTATAAGAGTGGAGGATGGTGCACACAGGTGGATGACATCTTATGCATTAGATCCAAGCTGAAACAGACAGAAGATTTGCAAGGTGGTTCGCAGAGAATGAGGCTGCAAGGTGTAAAAGTGAAAATACAAGAAGTCAAAGAGGTTTAAATACCTGAGGTCAACCATCTAAAGCAATGGATACTGCACAAGAGAGATAAAGAAGAAAATGCAGAGAGCGTGCAGTGGGCAGTGACGAGTGTCAGGTGTGATTTGTGACAGAAGGATAGCAGCAAGAGTGACAGGGAAGGTTTATGAGACAATAGCAAGACCCACTATGTTTGGAGATAGTGGCACTGACAAAAAGGATTTGAGTGGGTAAATGCTAGGTTTGTTTAACACTAATACTTGATCAGTTACTTGGTATTGGAAGAAACCCCAAACCAACGTATCTGCATCATATTGGAAATGAAAGAATTACTGTATGATGGGTCCATCCATAGTTGTGAGTAAGGTATCGCCATCTCTGGAGGATTCCCTGTAACACGTACTATGAAACAACAAGGTAAACTGTAAAAATATTAATATTTAAAAATAAGTTAGCGGCAAACACTTCTGATTTTGGCTTGAAGATGGCACTTACTTGGTTATGATGAATTAGCAAACAATAGTATTGTCCATCTTTCAGTTCAAAGTATCAAATAATGTTTTCTCTCAGCCTTTTCAGAGGACTGAGAGGTTACTTTAGATCATTGTTTGTATGTGTTTCTAGATTGCCTCTGTCACTGCAGTGTCATGGGCAAATTGTACTAAAAGCGCTAACCACATAACTACTATAACAGTGGTCATGTGGTTAGCACTTTTGTCTCACAGCAAAAATTAAAATTACTGAGTGGAGTTTTCTCGCCAGGCCAACATTAGTTTCCTCTGGGTACTCTGGCTTAACAGGCACTTAAAGTGTATATAATACAGCACTCTTTGGTTAAGGACTTAATTAAAACACTCTTTAATGTAATATTCTCACATTTATATAACATTATTTTTAATCCTTGTGCTAGCATTCAGTATGGACTTACAATACAGACATTTGTTTCATGATTATGAGCTTTTTTGTTTTTAGTTCAATAAAATACAATTGTTTTTGCAAATTTTTCTTGCAGTTCAGTTGATGAATCGAAGGGCAGAAGCAGCTGCTGACATTATGTGTGGTTGTTGGAGTCTGGTAGATGTACCCAGGCAGTCGTCAACCCCTGTTTGATCCCTGCTTTCCACACAGAACTGGTCCTCCAAATTACGTTAACCAAGCAAAGCCAACTCGATATACCCCAGTGCTTGGCCAGTGTGTGTCTCTGTGTATTTATAACACTAAGAGAGTTAGCATCTTTGAGTGTGTGAGAGAGAGTGAGACAGACAGAGAAGAGGAAGGGTTAGGGAGACAGGCAGCATGGCGCCGTCACTGCACCAACCCTCCTGCTCCCACTCAGCCAAGCCACTCTGCATGTGTTCTCTAATTCAATAAGGACAACACACTGGGAAGTGTGTGCAGTTGTGTGTGTGTGTTTGTGTATTTTACACAGGGTCAAAGAGCCATTTAATCTGCTCCAAAACAAGTCAAGAAGAAAAAATTTGACCAAATAGAATTTTTTGAGCAACTTTACCGCACAAAAAATGTTGTTTATTTTAAACACATATAAAAATGACTTGTATTTCATTTGACCCGAATTTGTGGTACCGGTAATTATAATTTTTTGTCTTTAAAACTAAAAAAAGGGAAAAAATCTAAATCTAATAATTGCTTTTCTTATTTCTAAAATATTTTTTCTACATCTAAATCTGTCCAAGTTCAGTATGAAGTCATACTTCTAGCACATTGGTAGGTAAAAAAATAACATGTCTTTGTTTAAAAAGTGAAAATGTAATTCATTTTATTTTAATTTAGTTAATTATCTGTTTATTATTTGTGTGCTGTTAGTTTTATCATCAAGTTATTATTACACCAATATTCTGCCCATACAGACTTATATGCATAAGCAAATTATTAATATTTATACTTGTAATTATTTCTAATTATAAATTATAATTTACATATAATTATAATTCATATCTTATATATTCATAATGAACATGATCTGAAGTGTAATTAATTCTTTATTTATATGTTAAAATAACTCATTTATTTAATTCTGATCATAAAAAGTACCCATAATCTGCAATTCCTTTAATTATTTATATTATTTATTAATATATAATATTTGTATTATTTATTTAGAATTGATAACGGCATTTATAATGTAAAACATTATCAGTCTGTGTACAGGTGGATGTCAGCAGACGTAACACGGGCAGTGTTTCAGTCACAGTACAGCTCTGTAACCACGACTAAAGCATGTGCATCTGTGTTTACCACCTTAAGATGATGCATGCTCATTGTAATAGCATACTACTGTTACAAACATAATATGCCATTTGAATAAGATTATTACACACACACACATGCACACACACACGCACACACACACACACACACACACACACACACACACACACACACACACACACGCACACACACAGTGAAACAATCAAAACACAGTGAGAGATTTACTGATGTTAAATATGTGACAAGCTTAATAACAAAATCTCTCCTCTCCCCCTCCCTCCTCTCTCGCTTCGATTCTTTGTCTATCAGAGGGCGATCAAGGTCCGCCCTATTCTTGCTCGACCATTCTCTCTTCACCACCATTGGTAAAGCAACCCTTTTCCTGGAACGTGATTGGTTGACTGAATTTCTCACTCTTTCTCTCTCTATCTCACTTTAACTCCACCTCCCGTCTTTCTTCTCTATTTTTATCCACCCCTTTCCCCTTCCTCTCTCTTTCTCTCTGTACGTCTGTCCAATCATTGTCTCGACTATCAATCAGCTCTGACAGAAAGTGAGGATCGCATGAAAAGAAGAAAGGGTGGGGGAAGAGGGGGAAACACAGCATAAGGAGCTGTTAACCCCACCCCACCCCCACCCCACCAACCCTCTCTCTCTCTCTGTTTTTCTTTGTGTTTTGCTTTTTCTCTGTTCTGAGGCAAAGTGGAATGAAAGCAGGGTGGGCATTAATCAAAGTAACCCTTTGGAACAGCCTCACACTAACGCAGAGACACACACGCACACCTACACACACACTTAAATGCACAGGTTCATGCACATGGACATAAGAACAGTCCTGCGAATAACAATGACCACAAGTGCACGTGCACACAGAAACACACACATACACATTACAGACCCTAAGTTTCCCTCTTCAAGAACAGATGCCCTCTCTCTCTCTCTCTCTCTCTCTCTCTCTCTCGCTCTCTCTCTCTCTGTGAGCTCAGCTGGTGGTAGAAGTGTATTCAATTCCCTGTAGAAGAGGAGAGCAGCTGGCACAGCTCTGTGTGTGTCTCTGTGTGTCAGGGGACATAGGGCCAGTAGGGTCTGTTCTGGCTAGGTACCACCTGACACAAACACACACACAACAAATAGATGAATGTGACACTAAAATGATGCGTGGAGCCGTGAAAGTAATGCACTGCAGTCATCATACACCCCCTCTAGCTCCAGTATTGTGGGAAGCTGGTGACATACTAAGAGTAGCCGGAGAGTAGAAAAGAAAAGGGTCAGAGAAAGAGAAGTGGTGTGAAATAACACACTCTGACAGAATGGACATATTCATGTCTTTTACTCACTAAAGTGGGCTTCTATAGTTGACGTTACATCTGTTAATTATGGAGCAGAGGAGCTGAACATACCACATGGTCGGCAGACAGTAATTTGTTTCTCTGTGTTAAAAGTCCAGTGTTTAACTAATCAAAATCTACTAAGACCTCCAGTACTTCTTGTTTTTCCTTTCAATGCTTCAATTGCTTGTATTGACTGGGAAAGCAGTGACAAAAGTCTTAGTCACGGCTTTCTTTGTAAAAAAAATATAACAGGAAATCTAGGACATTAATACATGTGTATTTACAGCTAACCATATAACTAATTTGGTCCACAATTACAACTGGTCAGTTCGATGAAAGAGACTGTCCTTGGACTATTCTGCCAAACCCTTTCTCAGCCCATCTTCAGTTATTTACTCTACTAAATAAACTAGCAGCGCTCACAAATGACTCTTTCTTTTTCTGTGTACGCTGGAATATTTACACCTCATTAAATAATTAGCTATGTAGTAAAAAGTGCAGTGCAAATAAAATTATTTGTATAAAGTCACTATCCTAATGGTGGTTTTTTGCCAGGCCTGAGTCATTTATTTTTTCAAATTCCTCATTCAATATTTACAAAATTCCATCACAGATACAAATTTTGGTGAAGTTACGTATGGTTGACATCAATGGACATAACATGTGAAACAAGCAAAAATGGAGAATGTCCCATTCATGGGGAGGTAAAATGAACATAATATATATAAAAAGGGGGTTTCATAACAATGTGTGACAAAATTTCAGATTGTTCAGGTTGGCTAACTATATTTAATGATGTTTTTAAACCTTCTTTAGTATTTTCATTACATAAGTTCAGTCAACCCAAGTTCTCAGATTGGTTCAGACTAAATTTTGAAGCTTAAGTTCCCACTCTCTCCCCTGGGTGGACTGATCATAATACAGATAATATATATATCAACATTGTTATTGCACTTGATCGACAATAGTGTGAATTTACTCTCAGTTTCTCTCCCCTATGTTCCTGCTCCCATCAAAAATTACATGTCTATGCAAACACTATTCCCCTCACATCATCTAAACTCTTGGCTCCTCCCCCTTCTCTGCTTGGTGTTTTGTTTCACAATCACATATATTGGCTGCATTGAGTGAGAGCATGATTGGCCGAGAAGAAAGAGGAGCATCCCATGGAAATATTTTATGGCAAACTAGAATGGAAATTCTCTATTATGGCAACACCACCAATTTATACAAACACATGAAATATGATGAAAAACAAAAGTACGCAGCAAAAGAAACAAAGAAAGGAGGATGGAAATCCTTCAGGCAGACCCAGACCCCAGTCTCAGAGACCGAGGTCACTGTCAGAGTTCAGAGAGGTAAAGAATATTCAGGTTTCTTTATAGTGCTGAAAGTTATGCTTCAGTCATGACTCATGTCATGAGCCTTAGTTAATGTTCATTTTCAAAGTGTTAGCAGACTAGTTACCTGTAGACTTATATTCAGATGATGTATTAAATAATAAATATTTAGCCCATTGATTCATATCTATTTCTTCACCAAAACCAAAAGTATACCAAAAGTATCCAGTGTACAAATGGATACAAATGAGCAGTTGAGTAGTTTAACATGTGTTATGGAGCCAGTCTGAAGTGCCCATTAGAAGAAAATCTACTTTGGCATAATTTTTTTTACTGAAATTTGACGTCTTTGTACTGTATATCACATTTATGTACGACGCAGTTTCAGAGTGGCCGTGGGGAAAATTCATTAACACTAACAAACATCAGCAGTACAATCTGTTTTTAAATAAGGCTACATGTGACACCACAGTTTATGAATGACTACAGTTCGGTCGAACTTCACCACCTGAAGGGATTCCCTTTACCTTTCTAAAAGGAACATTAATTACTGCAACTGATGAGAGACAATGAAAAGTAGGTGATTATTAATGAATCTGACAGTGTCCACTCATTATAAAGCAAAATGTCCACTTAAGTCAAATAGGTATTTCACTTAAAATATCTCAACATTACATAGTATATGCCTCAAAAGTCATTTATAGCTGTATACTAAGAAGAGGTTGGGTGCTGCCTCACTGTTCAGCACCACATCTCTACCAAAACAAGCTGCCAGTCAGAATGTGTTGAAGCCAGAAACAATGTGGACTGGACAGATAATCACTGATAGCACCTATGCACTGATGACATGTTACCTCAGGGTTGGGTTTATTCTTGATCTCTTTTGGCATATTTCCACACACCAAACCCCAGTTGATGGGGCTACTGATGAAAAGAATAGAAATTAAATTTATGGGATCTAAATCAGGTTGTAGAATTTAAGGTGATAGTTACTGCTGATAAACACACACGAACACACATGCTCTCACGCTTTCTAACACAAAGTTATCAGTTCTGATAGTGACACGTTAATGGATTAGCTTCATGTTATGGTGACAATGATAGGGTGGCGTGGGTGTGTGAGTGTGATAAGCAGATTCAATGGACGTATTGATTCTGTACTACTATGCAACATCCTTTTGAGCATGTGCGCCCATTGCTTTGTTTTAGAAAAGAGCACCATGGCTGTTTAAAGCTCTGCTCTTTAGACCTCTAGCTTCAGTGAACTATTTTATAGCAACAATGTATTAAATGAAGTTGTGTCACTGACATATTCTAAAATGACATCTTTGCAGCTATATTCAGCTGTCTGTCCCAGAGACAGTATAACATATAGAAAAAACATCCAGGTCTGAAAAGTAAAGTGTCATAAACCTGGAATTCTTTTAATGGCCATCAAATGGTTATAACTGTGGGTGTGGCTATTAAAGACGTCTGGTCCTATAAGTCTTTGGGCAGCAGCTCCCTGACTTAAGCTCTATAAACACTTCTATGTTCAGTCACTCATTTAAAGTCATATTGAATAAAGAATTAAGGCTATTTTATAAATCTTGGTCATAATATTTTAAATTAAGTATTATCAGCTATACGCTTAATGCCTAATGGCCTTGCCTAAGCAATAGTCTGCTAATACTTTTACTAGTATTAGCAGACTAATAAGCAGAAATGTGTGTCATGTGATGGTTTCAAACAGAGTCCAAAACTGTGGGTGGCATCATGGTGGATAAAAAAATCCATCTTTTATACATAATTTTGATTCCAACCAGAAATTTACTATTTGTTCATTTAAACACATTCCAGCTACGTCCTCTACAACTCAAACTCGTTAGGCTTTTGGTCACATCAAAGGTTAAAAGATGATAGTTTTTTGTTTTCTTCTATTCATCTGATCCCCTCTCCCAGGCTCCCCGTTGCCTCCTTTTTCTCTGAAACTTTGCTACCCCATACATTATACTTTGCATTTTTAAAGTTTCAGATCCTTTCTAATGTTCTAATATTGGTCCTGTTTAGATTTGTTTAATCCTTTATTCTTCCAAATACAATCTGAATAGTCCGATCCTTCACTTTATATTTTGGCAGTAATGACAGACTAAGGGCATCTTTTTTTTTCTTCAGATTTTTTCCTTTTTTCTACTTAAAATAAAATAAAATTAAATTAAATTAAATTAAATTAAATTAAATTAAATTAAATTTGCAGGTCCATCTGCATGATTCCTTTTTAGTAGCAATTATAACATTGTTTAAAAAGCCGTCACTTGACCGAGTTGTCTTAGCCAATTATAAGCCCGTCTGTTTCAAAGAGTAGTTGTAAAACACCTAACTAATCAGCTGCAAAGGAATGTTTTATGGTTTTCAGCCAGATTTTAGAGCTCATCACAGCACAGAAACAGCTTTAGTGAAGTTAGAACTGATCTTCTTATGGCCTCTGACAGTGGACTCCTCTCTGTGTTTGCCTTACTAGATCTCAGTGAAACGTTCGATACTGTTGAACACAATATTTTATTACAAAGATCAGAACATGCCATAGACATTAAAGGTACTGCACTGCAGTGGTTTGAATCAGATCTATCTACCAGACATTTTTTTCTTGGAAACGAGGAGTCTTCTTCAAACATTATGGAATTTGTCAGGGTTCTGTGCTGCGACCATTTCTATTTATATCATACATGCTTCCCTTAGGCAGTATTACCCAGCTTTATTTATCCATGAGGCCAGATGACATACACTAATTAGTTATTTTGCAGGAACATCTTAAAGGCATACAGGGCTGAATGACATCTAATTCGCTGCTTCTAAATTCAGATAAAGCTGAGGTTATTGTACGCTGTCCTACCAAATCGTAGAAATATGGTGTCTCAGCAGATACTTTGATATAATCACCTTGGCATTGGTAACATTACGAGGAATCTTTGTTTTAGCCGAATATGTCCTTCTATGCACATATTAAACAAATTGGCAGGACTGCCTTCTTCCATTTGTGCAATTTCTCTAAAATTAGAAACATCCTGTCTCAGTGTGATGCTGAAAAATTAGTTCATGCATTTATTACTTCTAGGCTGGACTACTGTAATTAATTGTTATTAGGATGTCCTAAAAACATCCTGACAAGCTTTCAGTTGATCCAAAATGCTGAAAGGGACCAGAAAGAAAGAGCATATTTTCAAACCCTCCCTTAGTTCTGATGGAGATTAAAAGAGAGTTTTCTGCACTGTTTAGAGTTTACTTGCTCCTGGCTGGTTATCTGATTGTTAGGTTTTTTTTCTCTATAATGGTAGATAGAATAGTTGCCTCAAAGTGCTTTATATTGTAAAGCACCTTGCGACAACTGTTCTTATGATTTGACACTATATAAATAAAACTGAACTGAACTAAACTGCTGGGAATGAAGTGCTTTATTTCCCTTCTGAACAAAGCACTTCATTCCCAGCAGTTCGGCTGGTAGGAAAACTGTGGGTGCTTCTATACTTCCCCCATTTCAAAAATTATAGATTTTCACTGCTTCAGAATATTTATCTAGCCTTTCCTAGATCTATGCCTCGACACAGTCACAACATCGTCATTTCCCCAGGGGACAGGAAATTCTTTCGACCCATTGATTAGATTTTCCTTCTGACAGTTGATTGTTATTTTATATAAAAGCCCAATAGACTCAAGTGAAGTGTCTCAAAGGCTGAGATCTATCTAATAAACTAAAATACATTTTTTCCTTGTAAATGGGGAGTCTTCGTCAAACACTAAGGTTAATTATGGAGTTCCTCAGGGTTCTGTGCTGCAACTATTTCGATTTATATTATACTATTTATACATACTTCCCCTAGGCAGTATGTGAGTGGGAGAATTCAGCTTCTTCTTTAAAAAAATCTTACAAATATTATTAAACATTAAAAATAATTCCTTTGCCAGTGTGAGTAGGTTAAAAAAAGGATGGATTGAATCCTTATTAAGATGTGTTTGGAGCATAGCAAATATGAAAAGCTTTAAAGTTTAAAGACTCTATTCATATTTATTATATCTTTGCACCCCTTGAGTTAACTCAGCCACAGGTGAAAAATTACCTGTTTTTCTATAGTAGTCACAATAAACACAAACAAATACACAGTCTAAGACGATATGTTCTAGAACACATGCAAGCAAAAAGGGCGTACAGTCATTTCTGTATGTATTCACACCCACGTGCAAAATGATCATACACACAGACAGAAGGTCGCCAGTTTAATTAGCTGTTAATTCCCAGAATGCAGCCCAGTCTGGAAGCAGAGAGATCAGGCTGCTTCTTTCCTCTCTCAGCAGTATATGTTTGCTCTGCTATCTGATTTCATGAAGTTAAGGCTGATGGTGACATGAAGCTGCAATTTGCCCACAATTTATTGAGTGAACTGGAGTGGAGAGTATACAGTATTTCACAGCTGGCTGAAACTACAGTCCTAACTAAAACGGCGCTGCTGAGCTTGACTGGAGAAATGACTCTTCAGCTCAATATGAATTATGCCATTTTTTAATGTTTTAAGCAATTTCCTGAATTGGATCTAACCTTACCTAAAAAAAGGGAAAAAGAAGTTTTATTACTTATTATTATTATTACTTGTAGCAGGTGAAATGATGCTAGTGTTGCAAAGTGGAGTTAGTTAGAGTATTGTATTGTATTGTATTGTATCTTTATTTCAGACATATACAGAAAAAAAACAATATAATATATACACAAGTACACATACTTGCATTTACAAATACGAATATATATGTAAATACACACACGTATGTGCTCAGATAAAACAAAAAAAGAAAATAGAGTTAGTTAGCTTTGAGACAATTGATATATCAATACAGAATACGGAAACTGAGTCAGCCACAGAGAGTATAAAAGACAGACATAGCTACCACAGTCATCTGTTGGTTTCTAAAGTTCTCTTTTCAAACCTCAAAATTAGCATCAGTTTTATCACTATATCCTGTGGGTGCGGGGTGGCGGCTATATAGCTAGCTATAATTCACCTATGCAACATGTACTTTGAGTTGGAGTTACTTTGTCATGTCCAAGACAGCTTTGCCATTATAGTGACATTTGCTTTATACTCAGTCATACAGCATGCTGGTCCCTCCGTTTTGTATACCATATATGACATACAATACATACAACAGAACAACATAATAAAACAGGACAGTCATATTTCATCACTGTTTTGGCTTATGCTAGCTCGTGCTTGCACTCGGCTAATGCTTCACCTATACAGAAACATAGAATACCTCTTAACCTAACAGCGTTGGGTAATTATTACCAACGGTTTTATAAAAGAACATTTTTAAATGTAGAACTGCTATATTTGTATCAAGACTGAGCACCATACTGTGCCTGGTCAAACCATCCGCATGTGAAAATATCTAGATGGGCAAAAACCACTATGCACTATCTTTTCCAAAATTATGAAAAACAGTATTTTACTCAAATGTTTCCTGACATAAATGAGATTTAACAAAATAACTGTACATATGTAAACACATGCATGTTGTTGTGAATATTCAAAATGTCCTGTTATGGAAAAGCTATTTATCTGCAAGTTATGTAATTTACTTACTCATTTAGAATTAAAGGAAAAATGTGAAATTTTGACAGTGTCCTGATTCACTGACTTTTATAAAAACAGGTAGGTCATCTGGGCTACACTAGTACAGATTGGACTGCATTTAGAAAGACAGCACATTGTTTTTACCCACATAAAACATAAGCAAATTATCAAACATAAAGACATTCAGGAAACATGATACACACATACATACATACACACACTGACGTTTAATAATGGTGTCAACAGAAGCTGTGGTGATAGTGATGGATGGGGGTGGGACCTACAAAGGGCAATTGAATAACCTCTAAACCAATGAGAAGAAAGCTAAATGACCTTTGGACCAATCACAGCACTTCCAGATCAAAGGTGATCTGAGGGTAAGCGCACAGACAATCTGTCCATCTGGGAATGAATAGATGGAGGAGAAATTGTAGGCACGAAGAAAGAAGGAAAAAAATCCTCTTTTTAAGTTAGTAATGTAGCAGTAAATAATGAGTACCAGTTGTGGTTATCTTTGTCATAATTTATACATTTGTTCCAAAGACCTCCAACATCTATACTGTGTTAGATAGAATGTATATAATATGTAACTATTTATATATAAATATAAAAAAAGACATTCGTGTATCAGAAAGATGCAACTTCACATGAGAGATAGTGGCCACATTGATGCAATCCAATGAAGACTAGTGACCATGTGACACTTCTTAAAGTGAAGAAGAGAGTAACAAGAGAATAAATAAAATGTAAATCATGAGCAGAGCGCACATACCATATTCGCAGGGTATCTATGAGTCATTAATCCAATTCAATTAAGTTTTATTTATTTTTGAATATCAATGGTTATTTGTAGAAAATGTAATTTAATGTATAGGTGGTTACAACAGTTGCCTGAAGGTGCTTTATATTGTAAGGAAAAGACCATACAACAGGCTCAGGGAGGGCAGCAATATGCTGTTTGTGGGGTGAGGACAAGTGTCGTCTGGAATGATCTCGAAAGATATTTTTGAAGATTGTATTTTAGCTGGCATTGCAACAGTTATGAATACATATCTGCATGATTTTTAGATTTCTATTTTCAAGTTTAACTTTATATGGATAAAAGAGGGGCAGAACTGGCATCTGTTGTTAACTACAAAATCCTAAGAATATAGTGACTTTCTTTAACCATCATTCAATGGGTTCTGTCAAACTCTATGTCACCCAATTTCCTTCGGGGTCAACCTTCAGGATCAATAAAGTTTTATTGAATTGAAAATGCCCTTGGTAAGTTTTTCAAACATATTATGCAAGGCATTTAACAAAACTGTGTGAGTTTGTGTGTGTGAGTGTTGAAGGGGTGCACTTCACCATTACAGCCATGTGTTAAACATTACAACCAATCAGAGGGTGTAACACACAAATGCACAAACGCTCATGTGGATCGAGTGGGTAAATCAAGGTATGTGGACTGCAACACAGTCAAATTGATGGATAGGAAATAACACAAACACACACAGTTCGTTTTATTTACAGCTACTGTCAGGTGACTGAGATTGATTATAAATGAACACTGGCTCATGATTAGCTTGAACACGATGGTGCATGTTTGTGTGTGTCTTTGTGTGGGTGTGTAAGCGACGTATACTTCTGTGTTTTGTAGGTTGATTGGCTTCACATTTATGAAGAGAATAATGAATTGCAGTGGTGTGTGTGTGTGTGTGTGTGTGTGTGTGTGTGTGTGTGTGTGTGTGTGTGCGCAAGTGTGCAAGTGTGTAAAACTGCATGAGATGAGATGCAGACCTCAGCCATTAACAAGTGGTTGTAATTAGCTGTATTACCCACATAAATTACACACACACACACACACACACACACACACACACACACACACACACACACACACACACACACTATTATCATCATCATCATCATCATCATCATCATCATTATCATTGTGTGGGCATGCTCAGGTTTCTGTTTCTGTTTCTGTATAGTTTATAATATTCTTACATGTCAAATGTTTTCAAATGTTTTTAATTGTACTTTGTTTGGAAAAGTACTATGTAAATAAAGTTATTATTTTATCTTGATTGTACATCATCATCCTCTTCATCCTTTTGTTATGTCAAGATTACGTGTTAAATTCTGAACAGTCATACGAGTGGATACTGCACAGAGCCCTCATCCTCTCAGGCCTCTGGTAGAAGAGATGAGTTTGGAGAAGAAGACATACACACCACACCAACCCTCAGGATTGTGTATACTTGATTTCCCTCCTCCAACCACCAGTCAAGGTGGCTGGAGGAGGGCAAAAGACAAATTTGAAAAGTTAGACAACCCAATATTATTCTTGCTTGTGAACACAAACAGCTGTGGACATGACTGCATATCAGAGCCAGATTATTTTTCCTCATTCAGCTGGGATCAGTTTGCCCTCCTGAGTAGAAGTATTTATGATGTGGTGTATTTTCAATCAAGTGTACTTTTTATAATTACCCCCTGGAAAATTCATGTAAAATGTTTTCTTCCACGAGTTGTTTAAGAAAGAGTTTCCACCCCTGTCAGACAAAAATCAATACTTAACCTGAGCTTCCCCAGTTAACAGTGTGGCACAGTGAGATAAATGCCACATACTGATTTTGTTTTAACTGAATGACATGCCAAAAAAAGAGTTAACTTAAGTTCTGTGATCAAAGTCAGACATTCAACTATTGTTACAACAGCTTCCAGTTTATGGAACAGTTTCCAACCCTGTTTTTAAACTGTTGTTGTTGTTGTTGCTTGGAGTGCCTTGCATAGTGTGTCTCCTCTATTACCCACATCTGCTAAGTCCATACAGAGAAGGAGGGAACTCTGTTACATTTATTGAGCTCATCAGCAAAGTCGGGGAGTGTGAGATATAATAAAGCTGTGAACGAACTCGTTCTACAGCATCACTGACTGCAAGCTCTAACTTGTAAATGATGCAGTGAATGATGGTAAGGTTAGGGTTGATCTCTCAGTAAGCACTGTTCCTGTCTCTCCAACCCATTACAGCAGCTGCACCATCAGGATATCTTGGGAAATCCCCCAGGAAATCCCCTCCCCCATTCCCCACAACAAATCATACCCCAGAGTGTGCTGATACCTCTTCAACACAGTAGTTAGATAGTTCAGATAAAAAGTCATTGCAATGTTCTTCAAACACACACACACGCACGCACACACGCACGCACGCACACACACACACACACACACACACACGCACGCACGCACGCACGCACGCACACGCACGCACGCACGCACGCACGCACGCACACACACACACACACACACACACACACACAACTTCACTGTGAGGTAGCACAGCTCCCACAAACACTCCAACACCAAGCTGCCATCACACGTCAGTCAAAGTCTGCCATGACCAATCAGAAAGGCCTGTCACTTCCCTTTTGTCCTGGATACCCTATGGTTATTGTTTAGACAAGCAGAACAGACAGCCATTCACACAACTGTGTGCGTGTGTGTATGTGTGAAAATATGAGTGTGAATGCCACTGTGACAATCATTGAGAAGCTCTGGCAACCACTGGATCAAAGCAGACTGAGGCACCATGTAGCAATGTCATGGTAACAACATCACAAGACTTTTTTACTACTTTTCCATAAAACACTCTTTTCAACACATACAGACACACTGAAATGCTTGTGTAAGGTTATATAGGATTTCAACTTATACTCACAATTATACTTTGCACAGTTCACAGTCTTGCAGTTACCACGTACCAGAACTTTCTTTAGCAGCACACCAAAAGCAAGGCCAAAATTTCAAACCAAACCTCTGTTCACGTCTATTCAATCATTTCTTTTGTCATCTGACATAAGATTTATTTATTTTTTTATAATTAACTCTGCATTTTCACACAGTGGAACAAACAGTCTTGCTACCTCTGGTTTAAATTCAGCAGTCATTTGAATCGGGCCAAATATTTTTAAGATAAAAGGGAGGTTTGGTTTCCAAGCGTTTCTTCAGCTTCCATGGCAACATGATATAATTAACCAACCCCTCCCAATGAATGACAAACTTGAGCTGATAGCTGTTTACTTTCTGGGTCCTGCTGAAGCCTTGACAGGTAGCTTTCACCATCGTTTCTCCAGACAGATCTCTTTTCTTTTTTCTTTTAGTGAGTTCTGGCGTCTGGCATTTCTCCACACAAGGAAATGTTCCAACCCCCCTCCTCCCGGTCACAATTTTTGTTTATCCTTCGTACTAGTAACTGCAACCTTTGACGTGTACAATTTGTGTATTTTCTATAGAATTTACTAATGGAGCAAAATAAATAAATAAATCAGCTATTTTGTGTATTCATGTCCAGGGCATAAGGCACAAGGCTAAGCCTTACAGGGCACAATTTTGGAAGCTCTGCTTACCTAATGGTGAGACGCAGAGCTGTGCTTTGGTGTGACTTTACTATTCTAATCCAAATTTCACACAATTAATATGCTATTAATATGCTTATTACACAGACTTCATACAATAGAGAGAAATGGCACCTTTCACCATCGTTTCTCCAGACAGGATCCTGAAATTAATTTTTTTTTTTTAAGCCAAGTATGACTTATAGCGGAGTGCCCAAGTAAGTGTCTGGAGTAATTTTAAGAGTGGTAAGACTCATTTTTGGAAGCCCAATACTTATAGAAAAGAACACTGAATAATGTACTGTTAATGTCTGGCCTGGGAAATGTCATTTATTTGTCTTTAGGTTTTTGCATCACCTAGTGGTTAAATAAGTGAATAGCAAAAATATAACAAAAAAAACTAGCATACTAATTCCTTGTAATATTTATAATTTAAACTGTGAAAATTAGATTTTAAAACAATGTAATATTTATGGTCAGCAAAAAAAACAAACAAACACCTGGACTCAACTATGGTTTTAGACCAAATAATAAATAAATAAATAAATATGAAAAAATTAAATTAGATGGCACTGTAGGCCTTTTACTTGTTTTTTTTGTGAAACTGAAAAACAAAAACAAACAAACACATATGTACACACATGCTTACACACATATATAACCAAAGATTCTTCGGTTTATTTAATTCAGATCATTTTTCTGCTTCCTGGCTCTTTCACCTCCAACCCTTCTTCTCATTCCCGCTCCCTCTATTTATCAGCAGCCTGTCTCTATATGTTTACATTCACACTGGGATAAATGGTTTTTCTGTTGCTAATTGCGGCTGTGTGTTTTTCTGTTGGCTGGTTTTGTGTTTCTCCAATCAGAGCTCTGAGATCCTGCATGGAACCTGCTTGTTTTTTCAAGTACAGGGGCATCATTTATATTGTGTGTGAATGTGTGTGAATGTGTTTGTCTGTGTGACCCAGTTTTTGCTATCTCATGGGCCTAAAACGTGCCCCCAGATTCAAAAGATACTTAGAATTTACAGCTCTGTATCCAATTACATTTCATTTTAGGAATATGCCACAGATACAGGTTTAAGGTAATGTTTAAACTCCAGAATCCTAATTTCATGACGAGGTTGGTAAAAAAAAAAAAGTATATTAAAGTAATAACTGATGAGTACCAAGAAGTGGGCGTGTAGCTGTAAGAAGCCAATGACAAACAAGAGTGTTTCATTCGAGGGTGGGATGTTTTTTTTGTTGTTTATATTCACTGATTCATCTTCATCTTTGGCCAGATGGTGGCATAACAGGCTGCTCTGTTTCTTCCAGCCAAGACTGGGTTAGATTTTGTTTAGTTTGTATTTAGTGAAAAAGATGGAATACAGCCGCCCAGCAGTATAAAGGTTCTCTTTTTGCCTCTCATTAAGGAATGATGGAAGTTCGATGATGAGGCTGTTTATGGTCCTGTTGTGGGGCCAGTTTTGGTGGGCACAGGTCTGGATCACTATACTCTGAGAAGATTATGTTTTTAACTGCTTCTGGTGCTGATCAAAACTCACCATGTCTATTACTATAAACACAGAACTTGATTTAACATGTTTAAATAGTCCTGACACATCTGATACAGACTATGAAAGCAGGTTAAACAACACAGTCCAAAGATCTCCAAAAAGATCTCTGTTGTACCTGCATGGACACCAGACCTTCTGTGATCGTTTAACCTCTACTCTTTAACTTTTCAGTCATGGGTCCCTCCAGGTATCTATTTATTTTTTAGATATGAAAAATGTATTGATCTTTTTGTTTAAATTCTCAGCCAGTTTGTTAAAATGTTTCACTGGTGCTTTTGGCAAGTTTTTAGTGGAAACACCTAGCAGTCTCCAGGCATTCAGCTGGGTTCTCTCTTAGTTGCTCTGGAGATCTCTGGAGGTTTCTGGAAACTGTGCCTGCCTGCTGTTGTTGGCAGTGACTCTTTGCCTGTCACTTTACTCATTATGGTGTCACAGGCTTGGCGTTTTGAAAGTGCTAATTCATTTTTACAGCCAGGGTCCCAGCTGGAAAGCACTGTAGAAAAGTAACGTAATTACATTTCCACATCACCTAAAGATGAGGGTTTGCAGACAGAACATTTGGCCATGCTCAGACAAACCCAATCGAAACCTGAGACGTCATCTACTCTGTTTCTTTAGGAACAGGGTTATGTCATGGCGAGACATTACGATGCCAAAGAAAAAAGAGACATAACTATTGGCCACAAGAGTTCCTAAAGTAATTTATCAGTCCCGGCAGCCTACTTGTAGTCTAAAATAATGTTGTCTAAAGTTACCTTGACTCACTGGACCTCCAGCCAAAAAATTAAGTCAGACAGAAAAAGAATTCATGGAAAGTTGAAAGGTTTCTATACATACATATATTTTGTCTATTTACTGTACAGAAAGATACAGATATAAGATTCTTTTGACCTTACAGTCTCCCAAAGACTTACCATTCAGGTTTTCCTTGTATATCAAGTAGCACAGTTAGGGTTGGGGAGTTGATCAAATGGAACTGTCATTACTTTTGTAATCACACAACAAATTGTAACTTCAGCTATTAGCCAGCTTCACAGTGACCTAGTTAGAAGTTCTATTAGTGAAATTGTTGAGATCTCTCACCGTCCACTGTCACCCGCCTTTCACCAGTCAGGCAAAGATGGCTTGTAATTAAGATATTTTTGCATTTGCACGAACTAGTGGAAATGTATTCGCTTTTTCTTTTTCTTTTTCTTTTGGAAAAAGCGAATAACTTCCCAACGCTGCTCCTAAATAAGACTGGAAGTGCAGCAGAACTTTAACAATAAATGTAATGTAAACTTTTCCTCTAGAAGTCTATTTGCTGACTTTATTCTGTTTAGTTTGCTTTAATCAAGATTAAAATGATTAAATGAAGGAAATGGATGACTGGGAAGACACACACACAAACACAAACACACACACACACACACACACACACACACACACACACACACACACACACACACACACACACACACACAGAGAGAGAGAGAGAGAGAGAGAGAGAGTTTTGACCGCCCACCTCTCTCACCAATGTTAAAACTAGGTCTCTTTATCAATTTTCATCCCTCCCACTCTCTCTCTCTCTTTGTCGTGCTCTCTCTCTCCCCTTCATGCACACTATGTCTCTCTCCCCTTCTGTCAACAACCCTCACTGGTGATGTCAGAGCTTAATTAACCAATCACCAGGAAGCCAGTCCATCAATGTCACGCACTTGGCCAATCATTTGCCACATTCAAATTCTCCACAAGCCAATCGCAGCGAGCCTGCCTCGGTTGGTTTGTTGTAAAACAAGGAAAAAGAGTCTAATCTGCTTACATGCAGTACACATATTAGGACAGCATGATGTGCTTTCATGAATAAAGGAAGGTACTCAAACAATATGGGGAGGTGGGAAAGTCTGGTCCATGTTTGACAAGTAGTCCCTGTCTCTCTCTCTCTGTGCATGTGTGTGTATAGATATACATACATATATTTTCCTCTACCACACACTTAGACACACACATCAGTGCCAAATCAAACAAAGTGACTAATTTTAAAAATTTTATGTCAGTAAAAGGCAGCTCCCCTTCTGTATGTAAACACCTGCTGTAATAAGAGCCAGACCATCCTGAGAGACAGGATGATGATGTTGATCATGTTTTTTTTCCCTGTCAAGTTAGAATAAATTCAGAACACATTCATTACATTACAGCCTTCTCACCCTTTAACAGTAGAGTATATTTTCCATCTCTTTGTATTGCTGAAGTGCACTGCATCTCATCTCAGTGTCAGCTGTCACAAAACTGGCTCTCTAGAGCAAATGTGAATGACTTTTATGTGTTTATGCATGCATAAGCACATAAAAGGTCATTCACATTTACTTTAATGTGGCCTTTTTCACACTGATCAACAGCTAAAGAACCTTTAATGTCACAGTGAAAACTACATACTGGATACACAGTGCTGTGCAAAAGCCTTGAGCCACCCCCTTATTTCTTTGCATTTTATTTCCAAGGAGCCAGACCTTCTTATCATTTTTAAAGTGATATTGAACAACAGTTCTCCAGCTTTCAGAAGGTTTTCTTTGGACATTGGGTACTTTTCCACTCATTTTCGGTCCAATCCTTGTGTTCAGCTTTTTCAGAGGAATGTTTTTTTTTTTGCTTATATAGAATCATTCAGACATAAAACAAACGTAACGTAACCTAAAGGATGAAGTGATCTGGTGTCTACACATATTATACCAGACAACGCAGCAGATAACCAATTTTAAATTGTATTTTTTGCCACTTTGTTACTAGCAACCTGTCAAAAAACACTTAATTTGTTCTAATTTCTTCAATTGACTCTACAAAAGGTTTCAAAGTTAACACAGTTTGACAGGCATAAAATTGTGTTTTTGTATCAGCAAGGTGACTCCCAAAGAGCTATTAGCTAAAAACTATATCTCAGCATGATGTGTAGCGTGTCCTTAAAAAGTGGAGGGCAAAACAAGAAGTGGCACACCTATAAAAATATATACAGCAAATGAAAGGTATCTGAAAGACATGTCCTTAAGAAACAGGAAAAACTCCAGCAATAGCCTGACACAGGGCCTGAGAGATGCATTAGGGCCTTCCATCTACTATTCATTTATTGGTTACTGAAGCTTTGCTAGAAATCGCCTTAGTGGAAGTTAAAATGACAGTAAACAAGTAAAAGTTACGCAAATTACACAAGAACTGAAATGAAAATCAGTGGCAATGGGTCTCGTGGAGTGATGAATCCAAATTGGAAATTTCTTACTCAAATTATTATTCAAATTATCAGTGAATGGTGTTGGTGATCATGCCAAAATTGATGGAAATATCAATGTAGAAAAGTGCCATCAGATTTTGATCAATAATGCGATATCATCAGGAAAGCATCTGATTGGCGACAGCTTCATTTGTCAGTATGACAGTGATCCCTAACGGGTAGAAAAACACACAATAGAACATTATCATTATCTGCCTCCCCACAGCAGAGACCTCAATATTATTGAAGTAGTGTGTCCTAAGAGAAAATGGAAAAGAACCCTGGAAAACTATTCCAGAAAACTACTGACAGAAATTCTAAGAAAGCTTAAATAAAACTGTTTAGGCTGTGTTAAAGAATAAAGATGATCATACCAAATATTGACTTTCAAGGTTGTCAGAATTGTACACACTCTGTTTTGCCTTACTCCTTTAAGTATATTAGCCCATGTTTCAATAAACCTGTTTCCTAGTTTCCTGACAAAATCCATCCATCCATCCATCCATTCGCTTATCCTTTTCAGGGTCGCGGGGGGCGCTGGAGCCTATCCCAGCTGTCATAGGGCGAGAGGCAGGGTACACCCTGGACAGGTCGCCAGTCTGTCGCGGGGCCAACACACAGGGACAGACAACCATTCACACTCACATTCACACCTAGTGGCAATTTGGATTATCCAATTAACCTATCCCCACAAGTTGCATGTCTTTGGACGGTGGGAGGAAGCCGGAGTACCCGGAGAGAACCCACGCAAACACGGGGAGAACATGCAAACTCCACACAGAAAGACCCCGGCCTGATGGCGGAATTGAACTCAGGACCTTCTTGCTGTGCGGCAACAGTGCTAACCACCGTGCCACCGTGCTGCCTTCCTGACAAAATATCAAGAAATAAGGAGTGGCTCAAGACATTGATAGATGGTAAGTAAGAGATGGTAAGAGATGGACAAATCCCTCCACATTCTGAAACTGCAACTATGTTTAGATAAAAGTCTTCTTTGTCTTTTGACTGTTCCCTTTAGGGGTCACGACAGCATATCATTTGACTCCATCTCATCCTATCGCTAGAATCCTGTTCTGTGACACCATCTCTCTGTATGTCCTCCTTCGCTACATCCATGAATCTCCTCTGGGGTGCTCCTCATTTCCAACTGCTGGGCAGCGACATATTCACCATCCTTTGTCAAATATATTACCATATAAAGCACCTTAAGGCAACTGTTGCTTTGATTTGGTGCTATATAAAGAACAAAGAGAGCAAAGCACTCTGTTGTAGAGATACGGTACTATGAGGTCTTTAAGATGAGATGGGGCCTGATTATTCAAGACCTCATATGTGAGTGTGAAGAGCAGCTACATACATATATACATATTTGTTTAATATACACACTGACGGCCATATCCTGAACAAAAGTAATGCCATCCAGGGTAAGTATCTGGTTAGACAACTAGTTTCTAAGATTTTTAAGGTCAAGTAAAGTAATGTTAGTTTCATCTGAATTTTTGCTCTGTGCAGAGGACACACCAAACACCTTCTACATCTGTACTGTTCCAGTCCCCCCCCTACTCCCAGAGCATGCTTCGGCATCTGTATGTTGTGCAACATTCTTCTTTGTTGAACTCTCACTATTTAATTCTTGCCTCTGCCTTCACTTGCTTTCTCTGATTTCTAAAGTCCTATTACAGACTACCATCCAACGTTAGACAGCTATATTTTCCCCTGATGCAACTTTGAAGTCTTCTGTCTCTTTCAGATTGCACCTTCTGCAGAAGATGTAATCTAGCGGTCCCCAACCTTTTTTGCGCCACGGACCGGTTTATGCCCGGTGTTGTGCAAAATCTGTTAGCATCCATACTTCTGCATTTCTCTCCTTAACACCCTACCTACTCTTTCACAGTCTTCTCCATTGTCTTTTTTTTTTTAATAAATAGACCAGTTTTTATATAGCTTTTCTGCTCTATCTGAACTTCACACAAATTGTACATTCACCAACCTGCATCTATCTAACATTCAACATTAATGGGGTTAGTATCTTGGTATGCAGACTGGAGGAGACTGGGATCAAACCACCAACCTTCCGGTTAGTAGGCGACCTGCTCTCCTACCTGAGCTACAGACACCCCACACAGACCGCTCTTATCATCAATCTGTTCCCCCATAGATCAATCAATCTATCTATGAAACTGTATATAGTAATGTATATAGTAATAATGTTTTTACAGCTTAGTAAAAACTTAGCAAAAACCTTTTGTAGACCCCTTGTAAGTAATCACCCCTCCTGCAGCCACCTGTGTTAGGAATCACATGAGATAAAAGGAGCACACTTGTGTAAAGTCTAAGAGTTCCAGTCTCTGTGTATAGACACTATAGATACTCATATATTTGTATTGTAAATATGTGTATTTGTCTGTATTCTGAGTATATTTTTCAATCTGTAAAACACATCTGCGTAAATAGTTTGAAGACTTCACTATCTTTTTTTTTTGTGACTGCTGCCTTTAGGGGTCGCCAGATCCTATATGCAAAAGTGCTTTCGGTTCTGGAAAAACGCATCTTCATTTTGTGTTGTCAGCAGCTGAGGTGGCAAAAGCACAGACTTTCTTTACTTACCTAGATGTACAGATAGCTGCAGTACTTCAACAATAAAAAGCTGAAGTACTGCAGCAACGTTTTTATTTAAGTAAAAGGGAAAAAGTACAGGCTTTCAAATGTACTTAGATTAAGAAAGTAAAAGGTAGCTCCTTAATGGATAATTCTACTAACAGCTTTTGTGCAAAGGTAGCTGAACCTTGGGATATGTTAATATGATAATAAAATAATATTAGTACATGATAATACAAAAATTGTTCAAATTTAAAGTCTAATTCTAATGAATTTACTTAGCTTGAAGTGTGTTGTCTAGGACACATGCAGTGAAAAATATTTTATATATATATATATTTATCTTCCCCTGATTTGTAGAGGGTGACTTTACCTCCACACATAAACAGTAAAATAAGATCAGTCAGGCGTTGAAGTGGAATTCAGCAGGTTGGGAAACCCGAAGGTCAGTGTAGTGGTTCAGCATGGAGAAAAGAATCACAACTTACAATAATTTCTAATGTGAGCTTCAGTGGGTTTTCTTAGTGTACACGTTATGATCAACTGACCTGCTGCTCTTTGTGGATTTACACAGCTAAACTTAACAAGATGTCTGCAGTTTCACTAGCTTTGATGGTTCATGTCCATCCTCTGCACTGAAAGTCTTTATACTATACAGTATGCGGTTGGTATAAAGCTGGAATTCAGTGATTGAGTCTGAATTCATCATTGTAAATGCAAATTTATTTCTGCATTTAATATAACCTAAATCTTACCATGAGCACCAAAGCCACTGTGCACAAGTCCAACACAGAACTTTACTGTGAATTCACCACAGTACTGCAAACTAACCTGTTTATCCTGAACAAAACTACCCAGTATTTTCAGGCAACATCTGAATAACACAAAGTTTGTATAGCTTTGCTTTGCAGAATACTTCACAACATGAAAATATATAATTCCTCGACACATATCATATACACATGCAATATGTGATCAAAATTAAGACATTACAAGTAGGCTTTAAATTTGCAGTTCATCAAACACCCCTGAGCAGCCCTTACCTTTAAATCTAACCTCTCGTCTTCCTGTTTTTCTTATCTTTCTCCATCTCTGAGTGAAGTTAGCTCTCTCTCTTTTCTCTCGATGTGAAATACAACAGCTGGATCTTTAGCTGCAACACACTGTGAGACAAACTGCACACAAACAGTTTGTGTGTTTGCTGATGTTTGTTGAGCTGACATTGAATTTGAAATTACCTGACACTTAAAAATCGTCATTCTTTTCATGCTTCCTCCTATTCTTTTGCACTAGCTAGAGTTTTGAAGTACTCCTTCCGGTCACTTTAACTCCTGTGTATAAACGCTATAGATGATACTGCTGAACCTAAACTAATGAGTCTGTTTTGAAAATGCAAAGAGTAGAAAGTACAGATATTTGTTTAAAAATGTAGGGAGTAAAAGTAAAAAGTTGTCAGAAAAAGAAATACTCAAGTAAAATACCTGAAAATTCTACTAAAGTACAGTAATATTGTAGAGTATTTGTACTTTGTTACTTCCCACTTCTGTCAAACAGGCAAACTTAAGCTGCTGCAGGAACTGTATGAGAATGGGAAATGGTGCGTGATGGTCCCTGGGTTGTTGACCTGCTGTTTTGAGTTTTGTCATTTCCTTTTTCTTTTTGAATTTGGTGAAGTGGTTATAGTCCTCGTTCTTATTAATTGTGCTTTGTGCTTTTGTTCCACTTATTGAGCTTATTATATTTCTTCTTTCAGTTTAAACCGTCTCGCCAAGTGTTCCCCGTCTATGCTTTAGTATCTGTCAGTGATGTCCCCTTGTTTAGTTCTTCATGAGTTATTTTGTTAGTCATCTGTGCTTGTGCTTTGTTTATACTTACTTCCTATGTCTCATTATTAGATTTAGTTCAGCTCTGTGTTTTTTACAGGTGTTTCCACTTTGGCCACATCCCAATTTATATTTACTCCCTCAGTTGTTCTTAGCTCATTGTCATGTCATCCTGTTCCCCTCTGCCTATCTCCAATCTCACCTGGCATTTGTCTCCACCCATTCCTGCCTACCTGCACTCTCTTCTTCACCGCTCTTGTGAAAAATCTTTTGCTTTGGATGTTTGACCTCAGGTATTTAAAATTAGCTACCTTCACTATCTTAAATCCTTGAAGCTTCAAAGTTAAGAGATACGTATCTGTTTCCAAAATATGAATTATGATTTCATACAACAACTGATTTCTGAAAATCTGTTTGAGACACAGACATGTGTAACATGGTTTGAACATTAGCAGAAATCTAAATTGTTAAAGCGTTTTTGAACAAAATGAACTATTAGCCAGGGTCATCTGCCTAATCATAATAAATTACCTAGCCTGAAGTGCAAGCGTCATGGGTCCATTTGATCTTGCACCTTCATGAGGTTAGAAGAGTATCAGCATGCCAAATAACCCATTAACCATTTGGTTAATGGGTTATTTGGCATGAAAAACTCACTTCTTGTCTAAATAGACAAGAAGTGAGTTTTCATGCCTCTAACTGTATTTTTATTCATATATGTACAGTGCGTGAAAAACAGTTTACTTCCGATGCTGGAAAACCCTTCAGTGTGGCTGAATTACAAACATTCTGAAAAGAAGAATGGACCAGAATTCCTCCACAGTGATCTGAAAGACCCACTGAAAGTTAAAGAAAGAAAGAAAAAGAAAATATTTAAAGTGGGATAATGTAACAAGGTGATATAGAAACTACAATCTGTGGAAAGAAGGATGGGGGCTCATTCAAATTCATTCGTGAAAGAGAATAAGTACCATATTGTGTTATAATATATACTATATTATCGTACATCTGTTGATATGTCCAATAATGTACATCTGTTTGACTGACACTATTTCAGTCAGACCTTTAATGCCCACTTTTGCCATATTTCAGAAACAAACCATAGAAGAGCAATGTCATGCTAAACGCATCAATTTTGACAATAAAGAGAGGACAATTAATTATTAATAAAACTGAGTCAGAAGCTGTCATTCTATCATTTTTTTTGTCTTTCTCTTGTTTTGTATATATTCCTCTTGACTGTATATATATTTTTCTGTTTCCTATTTATTCTTTATGTCTTTAGTATTCATATTTTTTACTCAAGCACAGTTGGCCTGGAGCACCCATAATTTCGTTGTACATGTACAATAACCATAAAGGGCTTTTCTGTTCTATTCCAAAATTCATCTCTATGACCCCATGTTCGTTTCTACACATGTGGTACAATGGATATTAATAATCATTCTTAACTAGTATTCAGACGTGTCAGATGTATTAGGTAACTTGGCGATTCTAGATGGGCTGTAGGTGTGAAAGTCAATGGCTCTCTGTCGCTCTATGTCAGCCAGACCAAGATACTCAATATGGTGAAAACATTTTTCGGTCGAATTCCTACTAATATTTCATCCATACTAATATTTTTTTTGATTGCATGCACTTTTATTCCACCTATTTTCAGGCTGCACATTCACCAAGGATCAATTAAATAAGAGTAGCTGCTATCACGCTGAATCTTACTGATGCTGTTATAAAGGATTTACCTCTTTCTTCGACTAAATTAATAAATAATCAAAAAATAACATTACAATGCATGGAAATATATTTTTCATGACTTATTTAAATACATTGTTACTCTTTAAACCATTAAATATAATTAACTATGAAGTAATACATCAAATAGGTCTACGATCAAATATTACGATTAAACACTGGTGAAAATCAAGAAAAGACAACCTTCATTTCAAAAGTATTATTCAGTTTTATTTCAGGATATCAATAATAATTCAATTTCAGCCAAAATAATAAATAATCTGGTAATAACATAAAAACATTAATTTTCTCTTTGTACCTTAAATTTAAGGATTTCGTCTGATTTCTTGTGCCCTCCGATGAGTTGCAGGCGTGTGCGGCAGCCAGCCAATAATATCATCGGAAAATAAACCCATAACGAACCATTGGCTCGGTGAGTTTAACCACGTGCCAACTGACGTCACCTGATTTCTGCAAATAATTTTCCAGACCACGCCCACACAAACGAAGTCTTTTAGAGTGCTTATTAATATTCATTATGTTAGACACTTTTGAACGCAAATAAATGCGGCATCCACGGGGATGAACTAATTGAAAGTAAAAATAAAAGTACAAGAATATATAATGGCTAAGCAGACCATCTGAAACCAGGACAAATATAGTTTTATTATCTCTCTTGCAGACAGAGAAAACAACATTGATATGTAAAAATAATAATTAGTTTCTCTTTGGCCATATTTCTCTCCACTAACAAAACATGTAATGTCTTTTAAAATCTTTAATTATCATCACAACAGTAGAATAGACAATATTCTTTGTAACTCTGGCCACAGGATCCTGTGCACTTTTTTATTTATTTATTTTTATCTTTTTTAAGCTCCCATTGGTTCTAAAATTCATTCACATGTGCAGACTTTCCTTAAATTAGATTTCCTGCATCTGTACCACAGTGCCTTCTTAGTGTCATAAAACATAACTGCATTTGCTTTTGGGCTTCAAAGAAGCATTATGGAAATCATGAGTGTAACGAGTCAATTGAAACTCAATACAACAAACTTTTAGTATTACCTTCTGTATTCTTGTAGTGTTGTAATAGAAATTAATTTGGCTTTGTAATATTGTTGACACAGTCAAACACACACACACACACACACACACACACACACACACACACAATGTGAAAGGGGGGGGGAGCATAACTCTTCAAAGAAACCCAGAAGCCACGATCAGTTCGGTGGGACTGAGAACAATGTTGTTCCACCAATCTCTTGCACTTCTTTTGATAATTCAGGTACTGGATAGCTGCCCGCATATTACTTATGATAATAAAATAAGAAGTGTCATTTGGCTTGCTAAATGGCACCTCCACATATGGGCTATGTTTACTCCCAAATGAATTAAATACTTGTCACACACAATAGAAAAAAAATGTCACAAAAAACACACCTAAGGCAGCCTATTGGCCATCACTTCAGTAACATCCATCCCTTCAGTTTGGCCCTGTAAAATAGCTTTGGGACTGGAAACATTCTTTTTGGAAAATCAGATTTGTTTTCAGTCATTTCAGTATAGACCATTTGATCTGCTCCTTGGCTGATTGCAAAACCTGCAAAAGTAAAAAAAATGAAAGAAAATTATATAATAACAAAACATGAATGACAACTGCTTTATAAACAAACAGAAAATGCAACCTTTGTGTAGTATGCACATATATCATTTAATGTGTTTATTCTAACTTCTGATATGTATTTGGTTTAGGCATCAGAAATAGTTCGTTTTAGGAAAAGATTGGGTTTAGACTATAGTAACTTAGTTATAACACTGCTCGTTCTGTTGCTCTCATATATGTGTTACAGAAGTTTTTGAAACCTTAGCACAGTCCAGTATTACCCTTTACATTACAATATAATGTCAAAAAGTATCTTACCGTAGAATACAAGTCTGTTTAGTAAAGGTAGAGTGGTTCTAACGCTTTACATAACTGAGAACTCCTGCACAGTAAAGCATGGTGCTACAGTACGACTGTTTAAACACTAGAGGGCAGGCTGAGCTTATGCTCACAACCATGTGAAGTCATGCCACCATGTTAAAGCGCAACAAAATCGTAATACAAAACACATCTTTGTTCTACTGCCACTAAATAAATACAGTGGGTTAATGTTTTCAAAATCTACATGTTTCAACAGCTTGTTCTTGTATGTTCTTTACTGGTTTATCTTTTAACTGTTTTTCAGTCCTTAGAAGAGGTTAAATTACAGCAGTGAGAAATCGGCCAGCAGGTGGCGCACTAAGCTCAAATTTAAAGGCCCTTGATTCAGTATGGCATTTAAAGGCAGCCTAATGTGCAGCGTGTCTATTGTGTTGATCACGTAAAAACGTTAGATGCACGTTAGAGTCAAGATATACCGCAAGTTGTGTTTAGTCAATAGCATTGCATTGGTCAAGATCTACAAGCTGTCAAATTTCTATCATCATGTACAGGCAGCATAATTAGAAACTAATGGAAATGAGATGAGAATGTCAACCAAGGTATGAACGTTCATAGCTTATAATCTTTTCAAAAACTCTTTTAATTTGAGTAAATGGGGAAAACACACGAGTGGACATGATCTCTGAGTTTAGTATTCAGCTCTCCTCCATCTGTCCATCAATCAAGATAAATAATAAATGTGCATGCCAAATATTCTCGGCCAAAAAACTAACCGCAAGTTGCTCTCCGATGCATCAATCAGCGCATGAATGAATGTCAGATATAAAGCACTTTAGCAGAAAAAGCATTAAAATGCTTGTATGAATGGGTGAATGAGGCAAGTTGTAGAAAAGCACTATATAAGAACCAGTCCATTTACCATGTGACTAAAACTTTGGAAATATGTGAGGTCAGGCATTGTCTGTTATAGCTCAAAACATAATTGTAATTGCTCAGTAAGCAATTGATACGTCAACTAGAGAATCTCCTCTTCTGCCACTAATGGTTATCCTCCTTTTCTTCATTGTGGTGTGTCAGTTATAGAGCATTAGCTTTTTTGGGGGTGACATTATTAAATGCCTTTATGTCCTTCCAGTGCCTCTAAAACAGCTCCGACCCACTGAAGGATTGACTTTACAATTAAAACTGCCTTGAAAAGACTGTTGTTGCAAATTGGTGCTATATAAATAAAACTGAACTGAATTGAACTGCATTTGTGTATGCATGTGATGCCTTCATGTTTGTGTGTATAGCTTTGGCAATGATATTCACAGAGTCTGTTTGCTTGTGTATTACCTGAGCCACGCTTTGTTCAGTTAATGGGTTCTCATCCGCCTGTAATCAAAATGACATGAAAAAAAGTCAAATACTTAACAAACACACACACACACACACACACACACACACACACACACACACACACACACACACACACACACACACACACACACACACAGTGCATTAGATCTGTGGAACAAAGAATAGCACACTATAACCCAGTGACATTCAAACAGTGCTAGTTAACAGTTCAACCAGTCACAATTCATAGTGGAGCTTGTAGCCATGCTTGTGGTGTAGCTTCAGGGCAAGCACCGTCTGGTATGCAATCATTCACTTTAATTATCTGATTGACACAGTTCCCAGAGAATAACTCTTTTCACTTGGATGACGTCTTCAGTGTTACTCTAGCGCCACCAGCAGGTCATAGTTATCAAGTATAGAAAAATAACATGTTAGTCCACATGCTCTCCCACCATGCATTTACCTTTTCTGTTTTGCCCATTCCTCCTTCCTCCCTTCACTGAGTCTTACTCCTTCTCATCCATTCATTCTTACTCTCTCACTCACTCACTCTTTCTCTCTCTCCACGTCACTATCTTTCACATTGGCCTTCTTCCTCTCTCACCCTCGGTCTGTCTGTCTGTCTACAGCAGCTGGCTCCTGTCTGTTTGTGCCTCTAGGTTACCGGTGATGTAATCAAAGAGGACGAAGCCATAGGCTGGCTCTGACATTAGCTGACACCAATCAGAAGAAGAGAGAGAGGGAGAAGGACAGGAAGAAAAGTAAAACAGGGAAGAGAAGGCAAGAAGCAAGTCAAAAAAGCTAAAGGGAGCTACAGCAAATCTTGATGTAGCCGTTCTAATCAGACCAAACACCTGCATTGATTTGTATTTCTACAATCTAACACACTTGTTTTCTGTTTGAATTTCCAATGGTTATACTGATACAATAGGTTTTGGGGAATAACTGACAGAAATCTTACCCTGTAGTTGACTTTCTGTAGGACCTGCTGTGGATCACTCTCCAGAATCACCCTGGCAACAGGAAAAACAACCAATAAGGGTAGAGTTCTGTATAAGCAGGACTGGGATTGCTTATGGGATCATGGCATTTTACATACTAAACATTTTTTTATTTTAATAATAGAAATACCTATCATCATTTTGCCTATAAATATCAGGCAAAATGATCAAAAGGAACTCATATTGACTATTCTAGTTGGATAAACTTTTCTTTCTCTCACCCCCCATCAATGATTTCATCCACAACAAGAAACACTCCTTCCATGTTTTCCAATAAACACCTCCGCTCCACATTTTTCCTGCAGGATAAATAAAAAAATTACACGCGTCATTAGATACGTTACTTAGGATCTCATATGATCATCATCATTTTAAGTTAAAGTTTTTATTCCTCTAACTTAAGTAACTTAAAGTATTCACATTTCTGGCTTTTTAAAAACCCATTATTGCTTTATTTTTATTTTTTGCCCTCACAATAGCTCAATCTCTCCTTAGTCTCAGTTACTCACACACTGCATTACTATTGCATTGGTTCCCATAGTAACCATACCCATCATTGTTTGACTAATGTTGCAATAAACAGTGAGGGACTCTGATATGAGCTTTAACAGGTTAAAATGAAAAAGGAGTACTATTTGTCATTTAGTTTAATTTATTTATTAAATATAATTATTTATATTTCACATTATTTATTATAACACTTTGATGCTACTGAGGCTACATGGAGGACAAAAGCTCTAATTCATTTGCATGAAGAAAAGTCTGAAAAAGAAGATTGTGAATTTCTCTATTTGGGCTCTGATTACCTCTGTATTGTTCTAAACATCATTACAAAATATCAATGAAACCACTCACTTATGCAGTTTTTGTTTTTTCTTGAAAACAAAAAACTTTTTTTTGAAGACGGTACCTGAGGATGTGACTGGTGGAGTCAAACAGGCAGTTAAGTACTGACATCAGCATGAGCTACCAAGAAAAAGAAAAGTCAGTATATGAGATACAAAGATATAAATCAATGCAAATTGATGTTAAAGCAGAATCAATTAGATTTCATGGCCTAAATAAGCTAAATACTGCACATTCAACATATACCAGCTTAGCAAAGTATATAGGTCAGAGGTGTCGAACTCCAGGCCTCGAGGGCCGGTGTCCTGCAGGTTTTAGATCTCAATCTGGGTCAACACACCTGAATCAAATGATTAGTTCATTATCAGGCTTCTGGAGAACTTCAAGACATGTTGAGGAGGTCATTTAGCCATTTAACCTGCAGGATACCGGCCCTCGAGCCCTGGATTTCGACACCTGTGATATCGGTGAATATGCTGCTCATGAGAAGTGTTCTTTTATTAATCATTATAGGTTTAAAACTTTCCAACCAAGCTGTAACCCAAAATAATCTCCACACAACTGCAACATATAGAACAATCCCTGAAAATAGCTTAAAAAAATCCATAAATCCCACAGGCTGTACAAATGAAAGAGACTGTAGCTAACTGAACCTTTATGGTAAATGTTACTGCCCTGAAGCACCTCAATTTGAAGAGCAATTACTAGACTAATTAAGTAGATTTCATGGAGTATCTTATTTTTCCTTGAAAATAATCTTTAGCATTTTACAATAGAAATCATTATTATGTGAAGGTATCGCCAAGTTTTCAATTGTAGTGTATAAACACACAACTTTTTCCAGGTTTTTTTCCGTCTTTACTTTTTTTTTTTGCATTGCACCAAAGAGTATTTATAGAAACACATAAATATTATATTTATGTATTTCTATAATACATAATACAATAAAATATATTGTATTTTGTCTACAATATATTGTAGACAAAATACAATATATTTTATAGTCTTATTTTATATTATATAGTAATATTAATATAATATAATATTAACATAATATAATATATAATATAATATATAATATAATATTAATATATATGTAATATTATAATATGTATAATATAATATAATATTTTATAGTCTTCTAGAAATTTGGACAATTGACTTCATTTGATTAACTTTAAGGAGTATTTTACTTCTAACACTGAATTATTAAAGTTCAAATAACCCCCAACAACGTTCTAACAGAGCAAAGAAAACCCCAGCACTGTCTTTGTTTCTTATATTCCTAAAATGTTCATTCTTACTTTGGCTCAGTGTCCAGTGGACATGCTGACCTATTCAAGGTTTTTTGTTTTTTGCTTTCTTTGCCTGTTTGTCTTAATGTCAGTGAAACATTAATCTGACTCTGAGAATGCTGCATAAGAAATGCAACCTTTCTGTGACACCAGAGCAGGCAACTGAATTTAGAAACAACAAGTAATTACCTTTAAACTGTCTTGTGTGCCTACAGCTGAGAATTCCATAAAAAAATATTGATATGAGCCTAACTCTTGTTAAGAGGTTACTACTGTAACTTATGTGATTTGTGTGAAAAATAATATTGGATGAATTTGTTGTTTAAGAGCTGAGAAGAAACAAGAAACCGTCTGGTGACATGGAACACATGCCATTCTGCCTTCAGAATACAAAGCAGAATAAAATTTAAAAAAATAAATAAAAAAATAAAAGCACGCTTATGTGAGTAAACATTTGAACAAAAATGACTGAGCTCCTTTTAAAACATATGCAGATAAACTTGACGTAACATATTCACAATGAATTTTAATTTTATTACTGCAGATGTACTTTATTGGCAGACAAAATTTAATTCACCTCATTTTCCTGAGCACTTCCCACAACGTAGAAGAAAAGATCTATACTGCTCTTGTACACGATGGTCATGCCTTCCAGAAAAGCTATTTCATCTAGATAGAGAATGAGACGTGACAGGGTTAGCATAAGCATGACTTTATTAATTTGCTTCTATATAGAAGTGTAAAATAAAGTTTATTCAGTGACACAACTGCCAAATATATAGTGACAGGCAAGCAAAGGGGTGAGAGGGAAAGAAGGCAGAGACGAGTGACAGAAAAGCAATTAGACAGAAACTTGATATAAAGAGAGGAAGGAGATGAGTCGGAGAAACAAATGATACAAATGAATGTTGGGAAGGAGTGGAACTGATAGATAAAACATAAAAGGGGAGAAGAAAGACAAAGCAGAAGTGGAGAAAATAAGGAATGAAGATTAGGACAAAAGGAGAGATAATGGCAACGTGTTAAAGAGGCCAGGGGTAGAGACTCAGGTATCAGTTGGGTGAAACTTGGAATCCTACAAAAAAGCTTATGGGTAGGTCAGGTTTTTCATCCAAAAGAATGAAAATCCAAAAGTTTTACAAGGGTAATACCAACTACAGCGTTCTGCCACAAATAATGGTCTAGCATGGTTTGGCGGGTGGAAACCAGGTCAATGTAAAAAGTGATTTAGGTTACAAGTGACAAGAGAGTGTGTAACAGTCTGGACACTGGAGACGTCTGTGAACATTCAGCACAATACAAAGGGAGGGAGCGACGGGTGGGGGTGGGGGTGGGGGCGCATGCATCACACACCAGAACAGATCTACATAAAACAGAAGAGAGTGGAACTTACTGTCTGCTTTGTGTGTCTTGTTAAAAACATTCCTTTCAAAGGTTTTCTGCTCCTTCATGGAGGGGTAAAGCTCTGGGTCATAGTACTAAAACAGGAACTTTTATGAGTGACTCAGTTTACTTACATAGTGCGTTGCTAGTAAATTCTAAACTTGATAGTTAAACTTTACCACTTAGTATTTACTGTTACAAACAATGAAATCAACTCAATCAAATGCACCCCTAACCCACACAAACATATCAGCGGCATCCTTTGCACTCACTGTTAGTTACTTTAATCAAGTTGAAGCTGAGAAATCTTTTCTCAGGTTTATCTACTTCGGCCATAGCCACTTATTATTTCTGACTGTAGGTAGACGACTCAGCTGGTGATAATCAGGGCAGTCGTTATTTGTGAATCAGTCACTGAAAACTCAGATTTTGTTTTGTTTGGAAATTTCCAAGCTAGTTGGTAAGCTAACTGACTGGTTTCATATTTACTCTACAGACATCGCTTGTCCTATTTTCTGTCTTCGCTTTTCATTCACCCCCCCCCCCCCCCACACACACACACACAGCAGGTGACTGTCTCTCACTGATCCTGGTCCTGATTGAGGTGCTTTGAAGAAAGGACGTTCTTCTACCCTACTCTCACTAAGTGCTGCTCTTAATCATCAGAGGTCTCTTTCTAATATTGTACAGCAATAATTATTTGGAACAGTTCTGAAATAAACATTGCAGATGTATAAGACAACAATAAGGCTGATCAAGGCACATCTTAACAAATATATTAATGTGTTCCTCAAAATACTGTTTACATTTTCTACAAGAAAAAAGTACAAAAAATTCAGATACAGGGCTTTGAAGTAAATTTAAATTACCCTCAGTAGTAAATGGTTATTGTTTATTGTGCAATGTAAATTTCATGTTTAAGTCGTATAAAACTTATGTCCCATATTGTGACTTATTCATGAAAGTACTCCCTTTCATATTTTTGTCATACAAAACAAAGTTTATATTAAAGCGCTTCCATTTTTTCCCTTGTGTAAAGACCACATTGAACTCACCTTTGACAAAAGTCTGTTTCCATCATTGTCGAGAATAAAAACTGCTTTAACTGTGTAGAGGGACGGTTCCTGCAGCGATAAACAGAAAGAACATTGAAAATATTTTAGCTTCGCTGAGTCATCTTGGGGAAACATCTTGAACATAATAGCATAGCTTCAGTCACATCTGTTCCTCTCATACCTGGATAACACTTAAAAGAGCATTGCAGCAGCAGCCTCTTTTAAATACTCTCTCATCTACTTACACACACTGAAGCTGCCCAGTCCAACCAGTTTCTACAATTTATGCTGCAGTTTATTCAGTGTTTTAATCTTTGTTGTTTATCCTGGTTTGTTTTACAGTTTTCCAGTTCTGGGAATTATCACATATTTCTACTTAATACATTTTCCATTCTCCTGCATCCACATCTAGACAGCTATCTGTCCATCCCTGCGATGATTTTTCAGACCCGGGACAAAGTTCTGTTATGCACTGACTAGCACAGATTCACAGTCAGAGTGTATCACAGAACTTAGACCAGACACTTAGCTCATCCAAAGTCCAGTATTCCAGGCTCACATAACCAGAGTCCTAAAGCTGTAGATGGCTCAGTCTATCCTTCATTTGATCAAACGTGTTTCTTGTTATGTTGATGCTGACTGAACTTTAAGTGATGAGTAAACATACACGGACATACTCCAACATACTGTAGTTATAGCATATAGCATTTGTAGGTAAACACTACATAACCAATGACAAGTACTGCAAGTCTTTTACTTTAATTTGTCATGTAACGAGGTCATTCTTAATACTATTTTTTACTCCTTTCTTTTCCTTTCTCCATACACCCTGGAAGCAGGTGAAGATGCAGCAGAAATACCTACTCTTAACAACATTCTGATTAGCAAAGTGCACGTGAGGTGTATGCTGACAACTGACTGAAGGAAAGCTAGCAGCTAGCTCAAGTCACAAGGCAAGGCCATAAAAATAAAGACTATTATTTGCTACCAAGTGCAGAAGGAGTTCTCAATATTTTTCCAGGAAACCAGAAACTCTAAAGTATAAAAAGAATATCTTTGATCATGGAGTGTAGGTTATGTCAACCTATAGCCCAATACATATTATATTAAAAAATGTTACATCAAATAGTTTTCATTGGGTCTTCAGAACATGTTTTAGCCGGTAAAGATGCCACTGAATTATGAATTAGTTACTAGGAGACAAATGTACCACTGTCCAATTAAACAAATATGAGTTTCAGGCATGAGAACAGATCCTATATGCTTATGTCTCTGTTCTTAGCTAGTTTGCTAATGGCTACAAGCACGAGTACATTCAGCAGTCACCTAGTTAGTAAGTTTTATTAAGTGCTGAAGGGTCCAGGTGCAATATGTCAGCCATTATTAAGTATTGTGCAGTCTATGTTTAGATAAACAGCAAACTTAAACTCATTAACAGATATCAAGCTGAAGAATCATATTTTGGAAAGAGATTTGAATACTGAAACTTCTGGTGCAATCTGCCTCTGACCCTGTCTTTCATATCCACATTGCATAACATTATGATCACTGACTGGTGATATGAATAACACTGATTAACTCTTCATCATGGCCTCTGTTCCACCAGAGAGTCTGGCAAGGGCCAAATTGTGGTGGCTAGATGACTGTCAGAGCATCTCCAATACTGCAGCTCTTTCTTGGATGTTCCCAGTGTATAGTTTTCAATATGTATCAAAAGTAGGGATGGGTATCGAAAACCGGTTCTTGTTGAGAACCGGTTCCCACTGTTTCAATTCCTTGGAATTGTTTGCCATTTTTGCAAACGATTCCCTTATCGATTCCAGTCGCCCCGAATGACGTCACCACGTTGCGGAGCGTCATTTACCTGGCAGGAAACGGCGCCTAAGCGGCTTAAACGCTCAAAAGTTTGGTTATACTTTATGAGAACGGATGACAACAGGGCAACTTGCAATACTTGCAAAGTAGATATTTCATTTGAGGGAGGAAACACTGCGAATATGCAAAAGCATTTGCTCACAAAACACGCGATGACCTTAAATGAATGTCGTGATTTTAATTCCGCTCCGGACTCGTGAATCTCAACCCAGCAGCAGCGGTAACGTTTGCACGTCTTCTCCCGTTAATGCGGCAGGTAAATAATCAACTAACAGTGCGTATTATGTTAGCGCGATCCGCCTTATTACAAAACCTGCTATTACTGTGCATTTAGTGACCATGATGAGACAGAGTCTGGCTGGCTCAGATGCTGGCAGTTCTCGCTGCAGTCTACCGGTAGCGTCTCCTTTCAGGCCAGGATAGACGAATGTGACTAAGTTTGAGCAGTGACTAAGTTTGTGGTAAAAGGCTTGCACCCATTTGCCACAGCAGATGCCCCGATTTTCGGTAAGTGAATGTATTTAATTGTAGGCAGGGACATTACTGGATATTCTTGTGTAATTGCTACAGAATAATTTATGTTATACTTTGTTATTCCTACAGAAGAATATTTATTTTATTATTTTACAGTTTTTTTTTCCCCGGGGACCCTGTGACACCCCATTGAAGAGCCATAGGCTGGATCTCTTAAGATCTCACTGTTGGGTTTGTAAGGCCATGCTACTCCTAAATTTCTATCTTGTTCAAAGGGAAGATATAAAACAAAGTTCTAAGCTAATTGACTTTAGTGTTCTCCTTTTTTTTAAAAAGAATCAATAAGAGAATTGATAAAGAATCGAATCGTTAAACAGAATCGAAAATGGAATCGGAATCGTGAAAATCTTATCAATACCCATCCCTAATCAAAAGTGGTCCAAGGAAGGAACAGTGGTGAACCAACGTCATGGGTGGCCAAGGCTCATTGATGCATATGGGGAATGAAGGCTGGTCTGTGTGGTCGGATTCAAGAGACAAGCTGTTGTAGCTCAAACTGCTGAAAAATGTAATGCAGATTCCGATAGAAAGGTTTCAGAATACACAGTTGGAGCATCATGGCCGCAGAACACTCAGGATGCCATGCTGACCCCTATTCACCGTGGAATGTGGCAACAATTGGAATGTGAATATCAGAATTGGACCTTTGAGCGATGGATGAAGGTAGCTTGGTCTGCCAAATCTTTGAATTTTTTTCACATCAAGTGGATGGCATGTATGTCACTTACCTGAAGAACACCTGGAACCAAGATGCACTATGGGAAGAAGACAAGCTGGCAAAGGCAGTGTGATGCTTTGTTCAATGTTCTATTGGGTTCTGCCATTCATGTGGATGTTACTTTGACAAATACTGTCTCCCTAAGTAGCCGGTCTTTAAGTGATGACGTATCAACCCTGCTTCTGGGTCCAAACTACTCTGCGTTTATTAAGGCTGTTGTGTTTTTAACATGTTTTAATGTTTTGTATCTTGTTCTATTTAATCTGAACAAGCCCCTAAAAAAAGGCAGTGATCACTGTCAGCCTCTGTTTTTATTACCACTATACATTTTAAAGCTCAGTTTTTAAAACCTTATGATGTAACTACAGCCCAGCCCATGCAACAGTAAATTAATGACTAACCTCGTATTGTGGATGGGTTATCTCAGTTCTCCTGACTGAAGTTTGGTCCATTTACAGCATCTTGCCATGCGATTGCATGGTAGGAACACAATTTGCAAAATAAAGGATATTTTTAGCTGATGCTGTAATAAAGGAAATGCTAAATGTGGCTCATTTTAAAGTCAAACATTGATTTTAATAAAAAAAAATGAACTGTACTTTATCAATGACCTCTTTGCTGTTTGGTACGGAGCCCCTCTGATGACATGGTCCAAAATATAAATAAATTGTGGCCACAAAATACTACTTCGTGCCCTTGAAATAGTATAACGTGCCCACGAAATACTTATTTGTGGCCACAAAATACTATTTCGAGGGCACGAAATAGGTATAACGCACGCACGAAATGCTAATTTGTGGGCACGAATTGAGTATAACGTGGCAACGAATTATGCGTTTGTGGCAACAAAATAGATAACGTGCGCACATCATATTGATACAATTCCTGGACAGCTGTGTAGAGACATAAGCATAAGAGTAGGCTAAACCTATACACCATGGACAGAGACAGTATGATTGAGTTTTATTTTAGGCTGGGAATGAGCTACAAATGCATTTTGAAAATCCTGGCATTGCAAGGAACCATTATTACGGAGAGACATTTAAACAGGATATTAAGATAAGATAACCTTTATTAGTCCCACACGTGGGAAATTTGTTTTGTCACAGCAGGAAGTGGACAGTGCAAAAGTTATATAGCAATTATTATTATTGAGAGCCCAGTTGCTTTACAGACGTAAGTACGACCTGGACGCCGGGATAGATTTTATTGCCAACCAACTGCAAGGGCCTGGGAAGGATCACGGTTATCGGTCAAGTGTTTTGTGCCCACAAATTAGCATTTCGTGCGCACGTTATACCCATTTTGTGCCCACGAAATAGTATTTTGTGGCCACAATTTATTTATTTTTTGGACCATGTCATCAGAGGGGCTCCGTAGTTTGGTGATCTATTATGTTTCTTTTTTGCTGAAGGGTTGTCGGATGTTCAATACTGATTATAAATTTTACCCCTGTGGCTGATACTTTTATTGTCCTCTTAATTTAATTGTTCTGGTACACTGTTATAATGTTAAACTTTTGAAAATATTTTGTGGCTCATCTACACCTTTTGGACTACAATGTCAGTCTCAAATCTCTGAGATCAGTTTTGAGCTGCAAAACTTGCGCTTTGTGTGGAAGCACAGTTAGCATGAACAAATAAACGGGGTTTAGTGATTTATCATTGTAATAGATTAGTCTCCTCTTGCTAACCACCTTGGCCAACATGTTGAGAAGATAACATGAGTTATTAATAACTCCTTTAGTACATTGACAAGCAAAGCTCTAATGATGATGGAGATGGAGAAGCAACAGCAGCTCTCACCATGTCTGGGCCAGTAAATTGGGCTAGCTAACCAAGTACAGACTTAGCTGGTTTAGCATCTATGTGAAATGAATTTGTTGGCTGAATATTTCACTTGACCTTTTTTTTAATTAATATTTTTAATCCCCTGTGTAGATATTGAGAGTTAACCATGTCCCCCAGTGTTTTAAATGTGCAACTTATAGTGGGGGGTTTTTTCTGAAGGATCAGTTGTTTTAAATGACTCCACTTAATAACAGTGATCCAAAAGAAAAGAACCAGAAAAGGCCAGATTAAAAACAGATCATGTAAATGTAACTTTAATTTCACAGACATGCAATAGTAAATAGGGGGTGTAACCCTGTTATTAAGATGCAAATGCATGAGAAAGGAGCAAGACACATACAAGGGGCAGAGATGAAACCAGGGAGGCAGGAAAAAGAAAGAATGAGTCTGAGAAAGACGCATAATCAAAAATCTCAACGGAAGTGAAAGAGCAAGATGGTGAGAAGAAGTAAGAGAAAAGTAAAAGAATTACTCAGATAATTTACATTAGCTAGACATAAATCAAATTATACAGCTGGCATTGTAAGAATCATACGCTGACGATGCAGTTCTGAGTATTATCAGAATAATGTACTTATATTACTTTATTTAGGATGTCAATTTAGAATTGTAGTTACAGTTACATTTATCCAAAAGTATTTGGATAAATATCCATCAGTGCATGGATGGGGATGCAGTAGGCCAACATCTATACCAGTAACATTTGGGCAGTAACCAGTGGCATCTGTAGTATTTTAAAGAGTTGCATTTTTACATGACCTACCTTATACACGAGATACATGTTTTTATATTTGACTTTTGCTATTACTTTTCCATTGCTCACTTTTAGTTGTAAATCAGCCAGTTAATTGTAGAAGATTCTTACTTTAAACATCAATATCAATATAAACCACGATCTCTGAACATTTAGCCAGTGGAAAATGGTTGTAACACAACTAAAAATAGTACACTGATATCAATAAACACATTATCCCTGCTTTCTGTCCTATATATGAATGTATTCCTCTTATAAACATGTAAGCAGCAATTTGGTGCTGTGGCTGTTCCAGCCAATTTAGAGCTGAAAGAAAGGAATGGAAAATGTGAATCTTTCACTTAGATTAAGTTACTTTGTTGTAGTACACATGGTGATTACTTGAGTAGCAAAGCCACAATGTAAAAATACTCAACACTCACAGACTACTTACACAGAAACTACTGACTAGAAAAGTGTAAATAGATAAGTATATTGAAAGTAACAGCCCTTATATTATATGATATTCATTCATTATCAAGTAGATTTCTCCTGTTATAGATATTCGAGTTGGGGCTGTTGGGACAATAAAGGATTTTGTATGTAAAAAATGCCAAAGTTCTACAGTAACATGCAGTAAAATGCAAAGTTTCTTTAAAATACTTTAGTAAAATTACATAAGAAAGCTACTTTTTGCCTTTGCTGCATATTGTTCAACAATATATAACAAAGCAAAACATTGTGTAGGAGTATCACTAGTTTTGTATGCAAAATGATGCAATTTACGGTCCTTTATAAGGAAAACGATGATAAGCAGGCTAAGATCATACTTTTAAGAGCCGAGAAAGAGTAAACCAAGAAGAAAGAATTAGGACAGATAGAGGTATTCTGGAGAAGCACGGATGAGAGAGAAAGAGAAACTTACACTCACACACGCAGAGAGAGAGAGAGGGCGAGAGGGAGTGAATAAATGGTGCGCAGGGCAAAAGAGGAGCGAGCGAGCGAGAGAGAGAACAGTGGACGTGGCACCTGCTCTGGTCTACACGTCAGTCCACATATGCTCAACACACGCAGGCATTTAAATACGCAGACCGGCTTTAACCATACCGCTTGTTCCATTAAACACTACAGTGTCCGCTTTACACGCGTGATCCGTGCAGGAACCGAAGCTTTGCTTGATTACCGTGTAGCGCCATCCTGTTGCGCTCCACGCTGGACTCTGTGTGGATAAGTGTGTAACAGCTGTGGGTCAGCCGCTCCACGGTAATGGAATTTACTTCACAACGTAAGAAGTTGTCGCGCTGTCAGCACCATCAGCAATAATATTTGTACATATGACATACACATAGAAAGAAAAAGTGTGACTTTAGCTTCGTGACAAACAGTTACCAGGCCTGCGTGTCCACAGTCAGCTCCAGTCCGAGTCCACTAGCATTAACTTAAAAATAAAAGCTGTTTCTGCTTTATGGACAATCTGCACCCAAGCCCCCCTCCCAGCCTCCCTCCCGCCTGTCTACCACCCCCCTTCTTGCCGAACACCTTAACTGCTATAGTGCAACAAATGTCCCGCACACTGCTAACCAAAATATATAAACCGCCGAGCACATTAATATCCCATCCACCTGGAAATGAAAGCACACTGGTTCCCGTTCTAGTTGGTGAAACGGCGGAGAGGCTCACCGGAGACGTGGAATCCATTGCTGCTGCTGCTGCCGTCGCTCCGCTCTCTCGGTGTGTTGACGTGGACAGCTCTGAGCTGTCACGCCGAGATCAGCGCTTTTATTTTTTTTCTTTCTCTTCTTTACGGAGCCGCCCGGGCGCGCTCACGCGCTCGCAGCAGCCAACCGGATAGAACCATAGGAGTGAAGCGCGATCCCGACGCTTCGCCCTCCTCCCACTTCTTGTCTGTCTGAGCCTTTCACGATAAAAGTCGAGATGCTCTTAAGGAGTCTACTCTGGATAAGAGCAGTTCATGTGCCACATGTAGCAGGCGGCAGTCAAACACACCACCCCGCACATGCTAGTTCGATCCACATCTACAGTAAAATCATTCCTTGATCCAGTTATTTACTGCAATACTTTTCCTAATCCTAGTGTGGTGATGTCACGAATATTCCACGGGGGGGATTGGTGGAAAGTATTTTTAGATCTTAACAAGTTAGATGTGGAAACTGTTCTTTGTGCATTTCTGCTATGATGTAGAAATATAATGACAGCTGACTGGTGAATTTGGAAAAGCAAACATTGTATTTTTACAGTGTAAGAAAATCACAGTCAAGGCTTTACATGTTCCGCTCTCCCTGTAAAATGAGAAAGATCACAAATAAAAACACTGTAAACCTTTTATAGAGGTAATTGGTTATTCTTTTGTGTTCTATTAGAAAAACGTATTCATTACTAAAATCACATTCTTTGTTTGAATGATTCAGCTGAAATGTGAAGTGCACTGATCATGTTAAGTGGGGGTAGGTGATTATATTAAATACTGTCAAATCTATACGGTAGTCAAACCTCTCTCATATAGTGCTATGTACCCAGATCTTACCTGCAGAGACATCTCAACCTTAGGATCCTGCAGTGCATATAGCCATAGTCACTTCATTTGCATCCCACCAGCCTATACTGTTCACAAGCTCATGCCTTTGTTGTCACCACTGTGTTGCTGTCTCTTGTTTGATCCCCCATACTTTTGCAGATTTGGTCAAATAACCCCATGTAGGTTCTACATTTCTTTTTTTGTCAATGACATAAAAATGCAACAAGTGTTTGTTATTGTGGATTATGTAAGGACTGATTTTTACAGAAATCTGGTACTTTGTAACCTGCTGTATTTCTCCATAAAAGTAGCTATTATGTCTAGTAGCTGTGCTAATGTTGCTATCAATACCTGTATTGCAGAGATTCGAGGATTCAACCTCTAAATGCTCAAAATATGCATGATTTTCATTCCTGACACTTATCTGCACATTAGAATAAAAATAAATACAGAGCGTGAAGAATGAATATCCACACAGATTGTCAGTTGACCTGATATTGGCTGCTTCTGTGCTTGCCCCAAATATCTATTTTATGTTCTGTAGAAGACAAATGTCCTGTACATGACATTTTATGCAACTTTAACTTCCCAAATCTATCCCAGCTGACGTTGTTCACTCTGGACTGGCTTCCAGTCTGCTGCAGGAAAGTTTTGTTGTTTTATTTATTTATTTGTTTAAGATTCAATTAATCTGTGCATTATTCTTCATAACCAAGCAAAATAAAAAATTACTAACTAAAAGAAATAATGGTATGGAGCACAAAGTATAGCATTTGAATCAAGAATATAGTGATGCAGAAGTAGAGTAAGATGCAGAAAAAATATATAGAAAAAGCACACTGAAACTGTACTTCAATAAAGTACTTTTTGGAAAAGTTACTACCACTCGTCCTATCCATGTTCTCATTCAACTGCATTGGGTAGTGGGGGTGGCAATGTCACTGTGGACAAGGTCTGGGTGCTGTCCAGTAAAGGAAATTTTCACTGGTAGAGAACATGGTGGGGAATGTGACTGTATCTAACTGAAGATGGTGAAGCAGCAACCCTGAGGTGATGAAGGCAGACCCATCATTTGAAGTAGTGGTCACACATTCTGTAGCCCTCCACTGCAACCCTAAGGAGATCCTGAGACAGCTGGAAGGAGCTAAGCAGGATGGACGGAGGACCATAAGAGGGTCGCAGAATACTCACAGCAGGATGTAATCTTAGACCTAAATCGGTCACTGGTGACCTGGTAGATGTGAAGAGGTTAAGCAAGCTGTACAATTAACGGCACCGCACAACACACTAAAATAAATAAATAGATATATAAAAAAAGTCCAAATTTGACACAAAAACAATCACATTTGATGAACATACAAAACAAAGGAAGAACAACCCAAAGAGCCATTTCAACAGTTATGTCTTAGTTTTTGCACATTGATACATGAATGTTTTAAATAAAAGGCGATTACTGGCACAGCACTTTGTCTGTTATGACTGGCTTTGAAGAATTACGAGCTTTTTTCGTGATGGCTTGCAGCACAATGCTTCCTTCAGAATGCCATGAAAAGAATAAAGATTATGCTCTCCTCCTCTGCATTTATCACGCTTTGTAAAGAGTGATAAATGCAAAGATATGAATTACTCCAACCATATCTCAAATTCATTTCTGGTCTAGAGTGATCAGTATGTATGAGCAAGGTATGTAAGTATACTGTTTCATATCCACCTCCCACAGAGGTCTCACTTTGTAAAATGTCATAGCTTGTGGTCAGTTTTTCAGCTGCCTCAGCCAGCAAATCTCACTATCAATGACAAAGGTCTGACAAAGGTCTCTCCTGGAAATTTAAAACAACAAAGAATAGAATATCTGTAAAATTGTTGTGGTTAATTTGTACTGGATCAAATTTGGTTTGATCCAGTGGGACTATTTATTTGGAAAGGTTTGAAAGAATTAGATGCTGGTTGAGAGATGAAACACTAGTATAAAATTAATTGTAACGGCATTAATGGAAGAGAGAAAATTGTGTTTTCAGATTAATGATGAGGCAGAACCATAAAGCGCTTTGAGGGCTCAGATATAGAAAAGCGCTGTATAAGAACCAGTCCATTTACCATTTACCATATTATTGTTGATATGTGGAACTATCTAAATCCTCTGTCCAAAAGGTATCATTCAAAGAAATCATAGGACGTATCCAGAGGTTTGTACCTTGAAGTCAAATAATTATCACTTGTTAGTATTTTTGAAGACAACACCTGGAGGGACAGAAACATTTTATTTTACGGTACATCTATTTCATAAGTTTAGTTTTACAAATTAAGATTGAAAACATGAATAGGTAACCCCAAAACCATTCCCTTCTTCTGAATACTCAAATTTATTTTTATAGTTTCAGTAACTATATACAATTGAGAAAACAAAATAAAAATATTAAATAGATTAAATCACAAAGCAACTATGGGTGCCTTTCAAAAAAAAACAAAACTTTTTTTCCTGTGCCACGCGTGGACTCTGTGTAATATAATCGATTTTACTGAATACAGTCGAAACTAGGTGCTAATTGATAAAAATAGCAAACGTGGCAGTTTAACTAATGTAAAACATTTTAACATCCTAAAATATGCTCCACTTATTGACTGAGTACAAAACACAACGGGCTACAAGTGAGTGGTAATAAGAGGTATTAGTAAGGATACTTCAGTGTTCCCAAACTACTGCGTGGACGAGCGCGCATTCTCGCTATTAGGGATTGCGCGCTCGAGCCAGTTCGGCTCTGAAGCGTTCTTCCCCATTTCTTCGTCCCCCGTTGCACTCTGGGAAAGCTCGTGTATTTATCGCTTAGAAAAGATGGCAGGCGTGCAGCCGCCACCCCTCCGGAGTCTGGATGATTTCCTCCTGTGTTCGACCCGGTTCGCCACGCCAGATGTGCGTAACTTGGACCGCTGGAATAACCGCATCATTAACAACCTGCTTTACTACCAGAGCAATTATTTCCTGTGCGTGCTTGGCTTCCTGCTCATAGTGGGGTAGGTTTCGTTGTTCTGACGTGGTCAGCACCCCCCTCTCACACTGACCATTCTCTCTCTCATTCTAGTAAGCAGCAAAGTTTATGAATTTGCAGGGTTGTGCTGAACTCCTTTTAGTGACTTGCATTTCAGCAACAGCCAAAACGAACAGGCTCCATGATCATGACATCGTCTCTTGGCCATACAGTTTCACACACGAGAGCGAGACACAGATTTGGAGTAATGAACATCTTAGTCAGATCTGCCAACCTCCATTTCTCGTGGGAATGGAAGAAGGCAGCTGATCTCAACGATCTGTTACAGCACGTTAAAGGAAATGCCACACAGTCCGAGAACTAACACATTTCCTTCCAGTTCTATCCTTAAACCCAAAATTTGAGGTTGTGCACCAAGAGTGTGTGTTGTTTGTTTGTTTTGTTTGTTTTTATAGAGTAGCAAATTGGGAACAAACAAGTTTTAGAGACCGGACAGTGAGCTCATAGGAAGGATGAAAAGCGTATTAGAAATAAACATCAAACCAAACAACCTCCACATTGGTTCAAGTTTAATTACTTTAATTGTGGACAGACCTCCTGCCTCCATAAACGTGCACTAGGAGAATCTTCTGGACCACACTGAACCAAAAGATTCAAATGCAAGTTGTAACTTTAAGGAGTGGAGCAGATGACTTGGAGGCATATCATCCAGTTTCAATTTGACTAATCAAGATCATCTTCTTATGTGACAAGTACATAAGGTGATGAAAGAAGCTTGTAGTAGTTTCTCTTCTGGCACAATATGGCTTGCTGGTATGCACCACAATTTAGATTATTTACACTGAATGTAAGAAAAGCACTGTTTGTGTTTTTGTTTTTTTTTCCTCAAGAAACTCAAATTACTTTCTTTAGGACATTGAATGCACACACTGTTCATCTGCTGTAGACAGTTTTTCAGACCCACGTTTTTGTTGAACTTTGAATTTAGTTTCCAACAGGACTGCTAACATATTCAATGAATTCATGTAGAGTTACTTTATATAGTACACTTAGTAATATCCAAAGTCTGTATATGACAATAACATAGAGAGTGAATCAGGACAACGTTCATTACAGTTAGTCCAAATAACAAAGGCAGACGACAGATCAGGGGTCTGTACCAGAAAGCAGGATCACTGACCAGTTTCTTGGTCTGAGTGAACGGGGTTTAAGCAGCTGATTTCTCAGTGACTGGCAGAACCAACAGAGAATCTCTCAGTAATACTTGTTTTTTCCTTATTAAGCATTAAGCTCCTAGGACCTGGCGTCCACATATGTGGACATCACATTTTGGGTTGTCTGGACCAAAATACTAAATTTTGCTCTACAAGGACCTGATATCCACTTACGAGGATATTATACTGCCACTGTTCTATCGAAATTTAAAACTAATTTCTTCATATGTGGATGTCATTTTTTTCAGAACCAAAAATCAGGTAAAAAAAAAAATCACGTAATTCTTTATTTTTACAGTCATCAGGTCCCAATCAGCCCAAATAGCAAAGAGAAATTGAAAATGCATGACATGAAAGAGTTCGGGTCTTTGGAGGTCAAGATGCTAGTCTCATTATGTATATCCATTACTTACAGTTATTCCTGTCTCCTCTCAGGTATTTCGAGCCCTTCCAGCTTTTCACTGGCATGACGGTGGTCACCTTGTTGTTCACTGGCTTTGTCTGGGCTGCAGAGAACCAAGCTCCTATTCGCCGTTTCCGTAGAAACCACCCAACAGTCTCTATGTTGGCCATTCTTGTGGCTAGCTACCTCTTCATATCAGTGCTGGGAGGAGTGGCCGTATTTCTGTTTGGGATAGCCTTCCCTATATTCAGTAAGACAGAAAAATACACACTAAATCGTATGCTGCAAATTTGACCAGATTATGAAAACAAAGTTTGGCTGTTTTGGGAACCTGTGAAGCAGGCATTCTTTTCACAAGTGCATGGGCTTGGTTTTGATAAATCAACATCTCTAAAGACTTTCCAAACCACTGCCATGTGATACATTGGTTTGCTTTATTAGCACTGGAGTCAACACTTGTGAGTTAGTCTGACCGATCAGTAAATTTGTCTTCATTGTTGTTTATCAAGTTGCTTTTTAAAAGACATTTCTGGAGTAGCCAGGCATTAAAGTCCTGATGCATGATGACCAGCTCTACCTACTGAGCCACAGCTAGGTGGTAGAGCAGATAGCATCATAGCCTGCATAACAGCCCCATCTTTACTTCTGTATATGGTGTTTGCCGATCAGTCTTGGTGTTGCAATGTAAAAAACGTTGATGTTTTGACTCTGTCTCTTGCTCATATTTAAATTGCGAGAAGTTATACATATACTGAGTTTTTGTACCTGTGCTTTGATACAAAATAGGATAAATGAGGAGTTGCAGGTGAGCATTCTGGATAAAAAAAAAAGAGAGATGAGACATTAAAAGGACACGTTGTAAATTAATGGTTATTCATTATTGGGTTGTACAATTCTCTCATTGCATTAAAGGGAAATAGTATGACGTGTAAAGGCTTCTTGCAGATGACAGCCTCACGTTTCTGTTGGATTCTCCTGAACCACTTATTGCTTTGTCCTTGGGTTTTCATAGCAATTATAACTCAGGCCATAGGTTTGTTTGTTAGGAAGTTAGTTTAAGTTCTAAAATCAAACTTATGAAATTATGCTGTGGGTAGAGCCATCATATTTTTGGGTTGTCGCTCTAGAAAAAGACTTAAAATTCTAGCCAGAACCACAAAGTTATCAACTTTTTTTGCACAAATTTGCAAAAAAGCAGCTTGTTTGGGGAAAACACAGATAAGGTTCAAACATAAATCGAAGCATGAAAAATTATAAATATTATTATAAAATAAAGGCCTTTATTATTAGGTAATGTGTTACAGATAAGAAAATAGCTGCCTGGTCATCCAAAGATAACATGATTGTTTTTTGGTGTCAATATGGACAGCTGCTGAATTTGAGCAGAAGCTAGAAGAAGGAAAGCAAATAGTTTGCAGAACTTGTTGAGGACTTATTGTGTGTCTGAATGCAGTGTGTGTGGGTCTTATTCAAACAAGAAGCAGAAAAGTTCTGTTGTACAGAAAGTCTTGTCTCTCTTCTTTCCAGTGGTTCTCATCCATGCATCAGTGAGGCTCCGCAGTCTGAAGAACAAGCTGGAAAACAAACTCGAAAGCATTGGTTTGAAGAGGACTCCAATGGGAATTCTTTTAGAGGCCTTGGGACAGGAGCAGGAGGCAGGATCCTAAACAGAATGAAGAAGATGATGGTGGACAATTGGGGGGAGAGATGAAGGTGAAGATGTAGGTGGGCGATAGCAGGGAGAGAAAACAGAGCATCACAACATTACCATAGCGAGAGAGGGGGAGTCAGCCAAAAAATGTCAAGTTGTGATTTGGTTTGTTAACTGATCAAAATCAGAAGTAACAGCATGACTGACAGGTGACAGTCTCAGAAGTCAACAGATATGAAGTCATTTCTGGTCTGTCTTTGCACTTTAAGCACATTGTTTTGCAAAGTCTGTCAATTCACTACATGTGAAGTGATGTAACCATGTATTTAGCTTTCTGTGGATGATATTTCCATAGAGCTTGATAAACTCTAAATATTTCTGGAAATTACTTAAAAAGAAAAACACATACACTCTCAAAGTGGCTTATTTATATCCGTCCAGTGTGTAATATCTAGAAAATTTATTTTTACATCAAAATATGTATTTTGAAAAGAAAAAAAAGAAAGAAACAAAACCATGATTTGTGGGTTTTATTCTGTTGTGAGATCTGATGCCACAATTTAATTTTGTCCTCTGCACTCTTCAAATCAACCGTCTGAACCAGAACAAAAACTGTGCTGCATCCTGTCTCACACTGAATACCAAGTAATCCTTTTTATTTCCATATCCTAAAGTATGACAAAGCTTATTCCTAAAAGCTGTCATATGAGATTATTAGCAGAATTCATGTTAAACCAGCCCAGCCTGTTTACTTTGAATAATGAATCTAACCGCCCAAGTATCAATCCAACCATGTTTTCCTCATACAATTACAAATCAATTGTATAATGTTAACTTCAAAAATGTCTTCAAATATATTTTTCCCTGATTTTTAGTACTCTACTGTTTTCAGTTATTTCTTTTCCCCGTTGACATAATAGTATTATTAGTACTAAAAACTAAAACATCTAGGTTGCACAGGCAAAAACCTCAACTTAAGGCTTCGCAGTGGAACTTGTGTATTCAATCAGCGACTTTAGAGTGGCTACTTCCATATTTTATGTCAATTCTTTGGTAGAGCTGAAGTGTAACGTCCAAATAAATCTGACTGTCCTGCCAATACGGGACATTAGAAGTCAAAATTACAAACTATCTATCAATCCATTTGTAACAAGGCAATAAATGTAGTGTAACCTATAAACATTATAGCATTTAAGCTAATATGGTTTTGTGGAAGCAGCAACAGAAATTGACTTTATAAGATGGATATTTTGTATTAATACAACAAGCAGAGCCAAAATCTTGAAACACCCTTGGTATTGTAGTAACCCAACCTGTATTAACCAAATTTTTTTATAAGTCAGTTTCCTGTTTTTGGTGCTAAAAATGGGGTTGTGCTACAAGAAAATCTTGGTGTGATATGAAGAATGAGGTCAGGATAAATCTGATTGATTGTAGAAATCTTTGAGGACCAGTAAGTGCAGAATAGGTGTATGAAAGAAACAAATTAATATTTAAAAATAATTATTATATCTATTTTCTCAAGAAGAATAAGCTTTACTCACATAGCTCCCCATTACATTCCACATCTTCTTATCACTGGGATTGCCCAGTCTCTCAGTGCTGACAGCTGATTAAACCATTTCAGGAGGAGATCAGTAAAGTAAAATTTTCTTAGAATTTCTTAATAAAGTTTTGTTACCATAAATAAAATGCATTGCCTGCTTTAAGAGCATTTGTGGTAACAGTACACTTTTCTCCTAGCCACACTGATGTGTCTCAGCACAGACTGTCTGAAAATCTTCTTCACTATTTTTCTGGACTGTAGAGAAAATGTTGATAGACTTTAGTGATCTCGCTTGTGACTGAATATATTATTTTAATCCTATTTGTGACTTTTCTTCTGTTCATTTCAATGCAAGTTTGCAAATAATGCTTCAAAAAGGTTCCTCCAGTACTGTTCTCTTTAAACCAGTCATTATGAAGTAAACAATATAAGATTTTGTTTATGTGTGCACTTTTTAATGTTTAAAGAACTTGTTACCCTGTTGTATATGTGCCATTACAGATTTGAAAATCTCTGTTAGTACAGGTAAACACAGCAATCGTGATTCTTATAGATCCTGAACAAGTCATGCTTCTGCTAATCTTTTTTTTAACCATCAGCCAAACCTCTTAATGGTTGGTCTGACCCTGCTTCACAACATAACTTTGGACACTTAAATCCGAGCTGCAAGAATGTAAATTGAAAGAAGTTTGTTGAATGACGATAAAAATGTAACAAATCCTGAAGTGTTGCCTTCAAATCAGCTTAATGTTTGAATTGTGTTTCTTGAACAATGTCCTGGAATGTTTATAGCATTTTTTTATAAATAAAAAAGAATGTCAAACTGCAGTTTGTGCTGATTTTCTAGTAAGCAATGCCAAAAATGGAATAAATTCAACTAAATTAATGTGCAAAAAAACATGATATAGAGATTTTCAAAGAACCTTTGGTTTGTCAGAATGATGTACCAAGTAAATATCTTACAGTAAAAGTATGACAGCGAACGCCAGACAGAGGTCACAGTCAACTAGTTGGCAGGTTAGAATACAGAAGAAATTATATCAATCTATCTTACTTCACCAAATGTTATAAAAAGAGGCAGATTTTAACCTAGGTCTGTCCTTACATTGTATGGCTTTAATGTGCTCGGCTGTGGTTATAGAGCTGACATGACACCCAGGGAAATCACTGTAGCAGTTGTGTGTTTTTGGCCTGTGAGCAGCATCTGAAGGTAGGGAGCATCTACTATGAGGCACTTTGACATTGTATAGGTCAGGGGAAACTCCTTGTTTGCTGCAAGATGATGGAAAACAATGTGATTCACCTTAGAACAGACAGAGATTTATGATCTATATATTTTCTTACTTATGTAATTCTTATTTCTTTGTGCATTTCTGGTGACCCTTCTCGAGAGAGTGAGCACAACCTGAATGCTCAGTTTCAGGTCTGTTTCTTTGCGCTTGTTAACTTTACAGTGTTAATTCTAGACAAACACAGTGGAAATTTTTCGGTGTTAGGGATGTAGCCATATGATATGCTCTGCTGGTGATATTCAAAATATCATATTTAGAAATATGTTAGTAAAATTACTTATTAGTCCCTGTATTCTTATTTTGATTGCTGGGAGAAAGACACAAATCACGAGACCAGCAGCCTGTTCTTATATTTCACATTCACTAATAAATTCTAGTAAACTGTTTGCGACAGACCGAAGTAACACGTCTTCAAAATCTGCCGTCAGCTTTGCGTGAACGGAGAGGAAACTTCACGGCCTGTATTATTGTTGTCGCAGGCATTACTTGGTGAGCAATATTTTGTTTATTTCTTTTAAAAGAAGTCCCCAGCTTAAGTAGGGAAATGCTAACACACACGCCAGTGGGTTTTTTTTTCCTAGGGAGGGCTTATTACACGTCACCACGAGGGTGCTACTTTAAAAAGGTCCCACCCTCCAGGGCAGTTCTAGTGAACAGAAACATAAGCTGCGGTAGTGTAGGAGAGATCAACAAACACCCTGAGCACACACTAAACCTGACTGGTAAGACAGCATCTTTTATGCCCACACTTATTATCGATATATTAATTACTTTGATGTGCTTTTGTATATTATTTTGTGTCTGTATACTTCTGTGTGAGGGTGTGTTTGGGAGTCGCCAGTGGAGTCACAGCAGTATCCCGGTAATGCTGTATAATGTACGCTACTAACGTGCTTACACTGTTAGGCTCTCGTTGTGTTATGTTTCTTTTTGTAGGGTACAAATAAAATGCATGTGTATGTATAAACGGCTTCTCCGCGATAACACAGTTATCAGGATGTTCTGGATGATCGGGGATAAAAACACTGTGCAACCTGCTGCTCAGGCTCTCCGACTAGATTCCCGTCATATTTATAACCAAGCCTAATTTCAAGAGGCAATGTTACATAATACATGTAAAATGCAATCGTATTTTACAAAGTAAGATTTAACATTTGACATATACAAGAGCCAGCCGGACCAGTAAAGACACACATTAATCCAGTAGCAGAGAAACATTTTTCTGAATTATGATTACTTGATACTTGGTAATAGCCTAATACGCTTTAATTGATTCTTATGGTTATGATCATAAGATGAGAAGACTGATCAGATAACAACAACATTCCTCAATTCTAGCTTTTCATTCTTTTTCCGCTAATTGCTTTTTACATTACACAGAATTGTTTGATAAACTGAGAAGGGGCTAAAATGTTATGATTTAATATTGTTTTACCTGTTCATTTAAAATCCACTCACTTATGACCACAAATCAAAGTTAGCTACTGCTCTTCTGTGTGTAAGAGAGAGTACTGAATTCCTTTGCGTTCACACTTTTTTCACAGTTGTGGGCGCTAACAACTTTTCCGTAGGAAACCCTGAGTTTATTAATCATACTTCCCACAATGAGAAGTTTGCAGGGCTGTATTAGTTTGCCAGGTACCAAGTACAATGCCAGATGACTGTCTCAGTCAGGAGTTCTACACCACCTTCTCTAAACAGATCACCACAGAAGTAAAAGTAAACTCAATTCTTGGATGGAGTACATGGAGAGGGGTTTTCCAGGCAAACATTGGTAGTTACATCATGTGGCTGCAGCGAGTAACACAGGCGTTGTGTGCCAGGCAGGTGGTTACCAAAGACTTTCTAGAAGTAGGTCAAAGTTACTGAGAGCAGTGATACAGGCCAGCCCTGCCCTGTGCCTGCCTTATCTCCTCATACTAACTGTCAGAGCTCAACTGCTCTAAAGCAGGCTACACTGACAGTGGAAGATTACATTTGATAGCTGGAGTTAATATCAACATCATAATGGTGGGGGGTGTAGTACTAGCATCAATTATAGGCTAATCGAAGGGTAATTCTAGTGGTTAGAGCGTAGCAGTAAGAAAGTTCTAACTTTGTTACAGCTGTTAAAATGAATCAGACTTTGTGAAGTTGTAAATGGGACAGAAACTGTCTGGGCATCACAGTTTTGCAGGGCTTTGCACTCAAATTACAACACATTTTCATATGGAAGGGACTAAAATATATTTAATATATTTATTTGCAATGATTAAATAAGAAACAACATCTAAAATTTGCCAGATTGCCTTTTTCGGATTAGGCCCTGATCAATGGAGAATTGGTGTATTTTCCTATCTTCTTTACTTTCCCATTGAGCCACGATATAGAATAGAACCTAAAAGAGCTTCTTTTTGCTTCTTGCAGGAGAACCACGCAAAAGAAGAGACACCACAGCGGTGGTGACCAACATCAAGCTTTATAGTCTGCTTTTCTAAAACTACTGTCATCTGCCAAAACAATGCTGCACCTCAAGAAATACTTTACAGAAGGCCTTATCCAGATGGCCATCCTGCTGAGTCTCTGTGGCGTGAGGGTGGACGTGGAACTGGAGCCCTACCTGCCTTCCTCTTTGCATGACATGATCCTGGGTCCAACCTCAGCCCTCACCCAAACACAGTTCCACAACCTCCGCAATCACCTGGAGGAAGGCTTGCACCCCAAAAATGTAGAACTAGATGGGTTCTCCACAGCACAAAGGCTGCTGGGCTGGGTGCGCTCTTTGGACAGACTACACGTAAAAAAATGTTTTTCTTTTTAATCGTTATCTCTTTAGTCATCAATACTTTGCATTCCAATTATAAGTTCATGCAATTTTAAGGATTAAAGGAGCAGTTTAAAAGTATGCTTAGATATGATTATAGATAGAACTGTCATGTGAGTTTGTTCAGTAACAAGTTACAGCGGGCAGCAGATTTCGCTGACTTAGCACAAAAACCTGAAACATTTACCTCTTAAAATCCACCAGGTCACCACAGGAGTAGGCTTAAGTGTATTTTTACCCACACGTTAAACAAACATAGTTTCAGAAACTACAAGATCAGATCAAATCAGAGTGTTTTACACATATCTGATCTTCTGTTGTAAGATTTCTGTTTGGGCATGCTATATAAAGAATTCTACATAAAGTAGTAGCGGTGCACCTAACTCTAATCCTATACAGCTTATTGTAGGACAGCAAAATGAATGCTTTTGGTAAGACTCCTGTGATCTTGTGAGAAAAGTTCATATAATTGTGAACCTTTCTCCACAGGTTCCACATGCAGAACTAGAGACATGGCTGGTCCAGCGGGAGCCAGAACCCCTCCCCATAAGATCTCCAGACCAGGCATCCTTGCTGGAAAGAACTCCTGCTGAAATAGAGAGAGAGTTGACTGCTCTGCCTGCGGAGCCACAAGCTGAACTTGAGGATGAAGAGGAGAAAGAGGATACAGAGGTACAGCAGTTTTATATGGAGTGATTTGCAACATTCAAATATAGGTTTTTCTTCTGTTTATTTTCATCTTCATGTGCCATGCTCCTCTAAAACCATTTTGACTTATGTCTGAACTAGGTTAAGTGCAAGTGTGTGCAAAGGTTTATTACATGTTCTCTGATAAAATCATCAATAAACAGTCCCATAAGAGAACACACAGCCTTTATACAGGGATGTCTATGCTGTAATAGTTAACACTAGGCCAAAGAGAATTAAGTTACAAGGGTTGACCTTTATCCTTGAGATAACAATGTGTTATCTAGAGGATAAAATCCTGTTCACATGCAGCTTTTACAGCTGTTTGTGAAATTGTTTCTTGACAATTGGCTCTGTCTGTTTAAAGCCTTTTCTAATTGGTATATTGGCACTCATAGGGCTGGGAGTAGGGAGAAATAGATGTGAACTGAGTGGAGATGATGAGTCAATAATTTTTTCTTGTGAAGAAAGAGAGCAGACCAAGAGAACATCTGTGTATAACACCTGCCAAGCTGCTGTGTTAAACGGCCCTGAAAGTTCCATTTTTGGTTCATGAAAGTGAAAGGATACCATATGCCCGATAACCACTGTCTTACACCTCAATATGCACTGAGGCGGAGGAAGAACGGAGTGAGCGTGCTTATATGTCCAATCCATTCAATAGTTTGATTTAAAACCACAAATGTCAAACCACAGGGGACCACCAAATCATTAGGTTGCACTGAAAATAAAAATGCTGCTTCTTGTCAAATATCAACAGATTTTTACAAGTCTGTAGGTCCACCCATATTATCACTGAAGTATCAGTGTAGATATGTTGGAATGAATAGAAACCGCTGGCCATTATTTACATATATACTATATGAACGAGTGATGTCGACTAAAGAGCTGTTTTTGTTTGTTGACTGTCACCCAAACTGAGCTTGATGTCATGAGAGAGAATGAGTCAGAGATTGATGAGTCACTAGGAAACCTCACCTCACCGCACATGACCTCACTAGGAAGCTGAAGTAATAAAATCAGTACAGTTGCAACACATGAAAGAATAAAAGCAAGAGCCTGCTGTTAGCTGTAGCTTTTCTTCTTTTCTTGTAGTACACTGTTTGAGTCTTTGGGGTCACGCACACTGCTCACTACTCTTTTAATGCCCACCGACTGGTTCAACTAATGGTACTAGATACTGAATAACTGCAAGTTGTACAGTTTGAGTTTTATTTATATTTTAATCTTAATTTATTCAGATATTTTCCTAGTGAATTTCCCCCTTGAGAATTTGTTGAAGCTTGAAGTTAGGGCCTGGCCTCATTGACAGGTGTGTAGACCCAGGCAGCTGCTGATTGGACTTCTCCAGTGTCTCTGTTGTTTTGGTACCTTTTGCTAATGGCAAACAATATAACTTGTTGTGTGATATAGACTCAGTTACTGAGGACTAAATGGAGGGATCTGAGTCTGTGCTTTGCACCCCTACAATTTATGGATGAAGCTTGCTAGCTAAGCTTACTAGCGTTAACGGATAATTTAGTAGTTCAAATATAGTCACATCTTAAAAAAGAAAAAACAAACAAGCGGCTCTATAGGTCTGTGTGGTGCTCCACAGTGTGACTTGTTGAATCCATGTTGATAGTTTACTTCCAGTTCATATCTACAAATCCACTGGGGAAACAAGGCAGGTGAACTAAGGATGAATATCCCACATTGAAACAGAGCCATAAATAATAGTAGTAGTGTCAAAATGTTAACTTTAATTTTAGGTAAGCGAATGTGCTGATGAACAGTTCACTCCATGTTACTGCTTGCTGCTAGTTCCATTTAATAATGGCAACAGCTCTCACATGCCTGGTCAAGCTTTGACCAGAATTAAACACTCACATAACCTGTCTTAGTATCTGAGTACTGTAACAGTAAAAGGGCAACCACATCTCTCTCAGCTTACAGTGTTAAGGGTTTCTTGAAAAATACATAGAAAGATCACCATGAGTGTATGCTCAGAAAGGTGCATTTTACATTATTTAATCATCACTATAGACGGGGTTACACACACTAAATTATGACTAAACAAAACACTGTGACCGATGCCAACAAACAGAATGTACAGTATAAAAATAACCCACATGCTGGCCAGCATGTCCAGTCAGGACAAACACACACACACACACACACACACACACACACACACACACACACACACACACACACACACAGCTATCCCCTCGTCATCAAAATGAAAACAAATATAATGTCAGCTATCAGAATCAACTAGCCAGCGTACACACAAACACAGTCACACTCATACAGAATGAAAGCCTTATTAGTGTCCTTCAGCCTTGTGACTGTCTGGCTTGTTTTGAAACCTGATCACTAACTTATTGCTTACTGACACACATCGGCATTACTCCGTTTTGCAATCCCTCCTGTTTACAGCAGCAGTTCAGACATTCACAAGCAATGAGCCGTCATGCTTGTAAACAAACGCACATTATTGCATGAGGTTTTAACTTGCACTTGTGGTAGGAAGTAAACAGGAGTAGCGAGCAGTGATGAAACTGATCATATAAATAAGTAAATAAATCAGTTACATTGCTATAGTCACAACTAAAACAATTTAGCAGTTATGATGAATGGAATGATATGGGCGCAAAATGAGACACTAAGCTGAACTCCTGTCATGCAGCAGCAATCTAGCTTTGATTTATATTCTGTATGTTGAAAGCCACATATTTGTCTCAGCTGACCAGCTGCTGGGGGTCTTGTGTTTGTCTCGAAAGTCCCCAACCAGGTCAGGAAGGTCGAAGATATTTTGAGCCAGTCTGTCTGTTTGTTGCCTGGTAAAACAGAAAATGCATCTGACAGATTTCAGTATGGAAATTACCCAGTATAACTGGCACACGTGTGAAACCTTTGGTGAGCAGTAGTTGCTGGATTTGTAATTGTAATTAAATAATGTATCTTTTATTAAATGTTACTGTTTGACTTTTGTGGTAAATTCTTACAAAATGTTTACCATCTTTGGAAATGAATATAAGTGGGCAACCAGGGAGATAGATATTCGTTTAATGCAGGGGTGCGGAACTTCAGGCTTCAAGGGCCGATGTCCTGCAAGTTTGAGATGTGTCCTTGATCCAGCACTGCGGATTTAAATGGCTAAATTACCTCCTCAACATGTCTTGAAGTTCTCCAGAGGACTGGTGATGAACTAATCATTTGATTCAGGTGTGTTGACCCCGGGTGACATCTAAAACCTGCAAGACTTCTGGCCCTTGAGGCCTGGAGTTCCCCACCCCTGGTTTAATGTACATTGTTTGCTAAACTGCTGGTTTGACTGTGAAAATAAATCTTGTTTTATATATATATCCCCTCAGCCTTTCCTCTCCTCGTTACCATCTGAACGATATTCCAATGTCACGGCTGTATGTCAGTGAATCAATGTCTTGTTTGCTCTTGGCATACAGATTGATGTCATCCATGTAGAGGAGGCTGCTGACAATTGCTCCATTCTGTAGTCAGTATCCATAGCCAGTCTTTATCTCACTGAGGGGGTTGAGGCCTATGCAGAGCATCTCCTTGGTAGATCTCACATGATAGTGACTTGAAGTTGGTTCGCCACATGAGTTCCTGATGAAACAACTGAAGGTCCTGATGTACAGTTCTAGGCTTTCCTGGATCCAGGTGTGGGGCATCTTGTAACCAATCCAGAAAGTGCACAATCTCTTGCTAACCATGATTAATAAACTACAGACACCACTATCCAGACCACCCCTGAAGGTCAGCTAAAATAAGCACCCATGTGGTTATTTTTTATTAGTCCTTTATTTATCCAGGTAAAATCTCATTGAGATTAAAAATCTCATTTCCAAGAGAGACCTGGCATCATGGTAACAAATGTCAAAATACATGTACTACATATGTATATAACATTAAAACAAATACAATATCCTGTACGAACATGTGAAAAATATACAATAACAGATCAAATTAAGAGCGATATTAAAAACAATCACATTGAGTAAAAGAGTTATTCTCTCGTTCTTCAAGATGGACTTAAACTCCCCCAAGGTAACCAGTTCTGATAATTTCAGTTCCTTCTGCAGATTATTCCAGGAAGCAGGGGCAGCATATTTAAAAGCCTTTTTCCCCAATTCTGCTCTGATTTTTGGGACAATCAATTGTATGATATTGTGAAAATGAAGGCTGTATTGGTTGTGGTTTTTACGCATATAAACACATAAATAAGCAGGAATCAGCCCAAGAAGAGATTTATAGATAAAGATGTATCTGATTTCTTAGTCATCCAGCAAAGATTAACGATAGGTTAAACTCACTTTTTTTTTTTTTTTTTTTTTTAGACTTCCCTCCAGGAGTGTTTCAGGTTATTGGAGGAGACCTTCCCCTCCACAGAGGAACAATGGGTAGGTTGCCACCATAGTCTGTTCTCTTCTCATTTGTTTTTAATCCTTTCCTTACGTTTAACAGTGCTCAGAATTTCTTTTGGTTGCTTTGACCTCAGCTAAATGATGTTGTTGGTGGAATGGGGGACCTGGAGAGGCAGCCCTCAGACAGAGACTCTCTACTGTTCCCCACTGATAATCCCTCCATGGATTTTGAGCTCCATTGGCAGGATTTGCTAAATATCATGGAACCTGAGGTGACTAGGAGAAAAAAAATGAAAATATATTTACTAAATAGAGTGAGATAAAATTATGGGATAAAATTAAAAAATCAAGATACAGTAAATTTAGATACAATTCTCATTTCTGCCCTCCAGAACACAGACATGGACATGGCATCATCAGACCACAATCTAAGTTCAGGACCATCTGGAACCTTTCGAGGAAATGTGTCTGGAACAATGTCTAACTGCTGTGACAATCCTGTTACAGAAGCTGATCAGGAGACTCATTTGCAACATGGTAATTAATTTCATAATAAACCATAGCTGTTTATGTTATGTCTATGTTTCCACAGCTTTTAAAAATATCTTGGGACCTTTTTCAGTAGATGCTTAGAAAAAATAATTAGGACACTGAGCCCAACTTAACAAAATTTTGTCTGGGTTTTTAAAAATAATACAAAACACTGATCACTTTCATAGTCAAGATTACAGATAGGAATTTGTAAGTTCTAATAACTTTGGAAAACCCTTAAGAAAACTCTAGAGAAACTATATAAGATCCGGACATTTTCTAAATATATGGCATAATTTGCTTTTCTTGTTTACAGACAATTCTGTGAATGTTTGTTCCAAACCCACAACCTGTTGTAAATAATATATGTATATTTTTGCCACCATGCCCACACCATCTTTCCAGGTTTATTAGAGCCTCAATCTGAGTCTGAGCCAGTCCTGCTTCCATTAACCCCTACTGCAGAATTGGATGACCACAACTCAGCATTAAACACACGGGACACTATGAATAACATTAATGGACATCCCTTGAATAGTCCTCCAGACCAAACAGATCTGCTTGCAGAAGAACCTATAGAAGACTTCAGCATGGAACTAATGGAAGAAGATAACATTATCAGTTTTTTATCACAAGTTGATGTGGGTAGGATGGAACCAGAACATCGTCCTGGCATTGATGTTAACTTTCAATCTTCCAATTCCACCCTACCTTTAGATGGAAATGTTATGACCCAAGACCTTGTGGGGTCTCCTTCCAGTCACCTACTGGGGTATGAAGACAATGAAGATGATCTTCCTGTTCCACTTAGTGATCTTTTAGAGGATGCTGCCATTTTGGATGAAATTAGATTGTTGGACCAGGCTCTGGAGGAAGGATTCAGTCCTGAGATGGCAGCCAGATTGGAAGATGAAAGCTGCTTCAACCATGAACTAGCAGAACAGGAAATTGGCAGTGATGATGACCACTTAGGCTCTAAGATTGCAGTCATAGAAAATCATGGTCGACCATCAACACATCATCATGGCAATTCCACAGGTAGGCAATACCATAACTATTTTATTTACAAAATCTGTAACACTTACAGTTCAGTACAGTTCTTTGAAGAGCATGATAAATAAAAAAAGTGCAGATAATGAAACTGTGAAACTTACTTTGATCTTACTTTTATCTTAATCTTCCTAGATTGTGAGGGTGAGCTAGATTCAGACTCCGGTCTATCCTTGGACTTCAGCCACAGCCTTGCTTCTCCATGTACTTCTGAGGCCTCCTCTTGTTCCTCTTCGTCAACGTCCTCTTCATTTTATGTCTCAGCTACGGGAAGTTCCTTCTCCAAAGATGATGATGAAGATTCTGAGGAAGACTTAGCTGGTTCAGATGTGGAAGCAGTAATGATGATAAAGCAGGAAGAGCTTGAAGAGGAAGACATGGGGGCAGTAGGAGGAGAGAATCATGAAAATAAGCTTGTTCCTGTCGACTATTCTGATCATAGTCTGTTTCATGGGTTTTCCTGGCTGGAGCATATTGGCCATGATCACACGTATAACATGCCCTCGTCCTCCGCCTGTTCTATCCCCCTTGGCAAGATGCATACCAAACACGCTAAATCGACTCGACAACACGATAGTGTCAAACCTTACCCACAGTCCTTTTCTAGATCCATCTCAGAGAACAAAATTTGGAGTCAGGATGAGCGCCGTGCACGAACCCTGAAGATCCCTTTCTCCAATGAGCTAATTGTTAATCTGCCAGTGGAGGAGTTTAATAGCCTACTGTCCAATTACCAGCTCAGTGAGGAGCAACTTACCCTTATCAAGGACATACGACGTCGTGGTAAGAACAAGATAGCTGCCCAGAACTGCAGGAAGAGGAAACAAGATGTGCTGTTGGGCCTGGAGGACGATGTGTCCTCTTTAAGGCGGCACCGTTCACGTCTACTAAGAGAAAAACGGGAAACCCTAAGGAATCTGCAGGAAATTAGACGCCATATGGAAAGGCTATACAAGGAAGTATTTTCCAGGTTGACAAGGGAGGAAGGGAGTCCCATGGATGCTACAGAGTACATGCTTCATTTTAAACCTAATGGAAGAAACAGTAAAAAACAGAGTCAAAGGGACAAGAAGAAGTGAAGAGATATCAAAAATGTAAAGAGGTTCTTTAAAAGGAAGTGTGACCACAAAAATGAAGGTGGTAGGTTGGTGAGGAAGGAACCCAGGGTCATTTTTAAACAAATAGTCCTGAGTGTCCAAAACCTCAAAGAACCAAGCATGTTTCCCTAAGGGTCCTTACTTGTTGGCATGATTGATGGATTGGGAAAATGGAAGTTGAGCAGTAAATGGAAAAAGACTTGATTCTGGCTTGTGTTAAGCTTCTGGGCAATTTGAGTTTTTATTTAAGTGGGTAGCGAACCCGGGACCAGCATTCTAGAATGCTAGTTTAATGCCTAAGAATTTCTTATGCTTAAAAATATTGTGTTCAACAGCCAGTGTATAGAAAACGGATAGAAGGCCTGATCCTTGCTATCAGCTAATAGACCCCAAAAGTCGTTGACACTACACTGACTATGAGCCAGCGTACACGAGTTGTTTATAGTGATACAGGAAACCTGCACAGGGAAGACTTGGATTTGTGGGGCTCAAACCTGGGTATATTCAGTTCCTAGACTGCACTGTACCCACACAGTACCCTCAGGACAACATAGTTAATTTCCCAAAACTTGAAGACATAGGGTAGAATATTCAGATGTATATTTTCAGATCTAGGCACATTGGAAGCTTTGTGGTATTGCATATACCTTTTTTTTTTTTGGCTAAATAAGCTATATCAGTAGGTTGTAGCATTTCATAGGACATATCCAACAAAAAAAAGATTAAATATTAGCAACATCATGTGTCATGATTTAGAATTATATGTGAGAACAAATTCTGGTAGCAGCACTGTATATTGTTGATGTTTCAGGACTGTTGGTTCAGAATGTGTGTCAATTCGGATGGACTGCTATGTAAACAACCAGGAAAATGAACAGAGATTTGCTCAGTTGTTAACGCAACCAGATGGACATGCTGGCTGATACTATTGTCTAAAACACTGGGAAATACAACTATCATGGCAGGCGTTCAGTGCTTCACACAATGTAAAGAATCATTGTCTGTGATCCCTGTAAGTCAAAGAAATGCAGTAAGACAACTACATAATCAGAATCCTGTTTTTGAAATTGATTTTAAAAAAAGGGTGAAATTTCCAACCTGCATACAAGCCTTGTTTGTATTCTATTAATTCCCAATGTGCTTGCTGGTATTCAAGGACATGGGAACTTAACTTTTTGTAATATAAAAAACATGAAAAAATAAAAATAAAAGTTTTACTTTGCGCCTAGCAGTGTTGTGTTTCTGGCCATTGATGCTGAAATATTGAATTTGGAATATATAACCTGTATACGTTTCATTCTGTATTTTTTCCCCTGCTGTTACAGTTATATATGTCAGGCAACTATTAAGGAAAAAAAATTGCTGAGAGGATGCAATCTTGCATTACAGCTAGTGCGCCCCAAAATCAAACACTTAAAATGGAAGGATAATGCAATAATGGTGAGGATGGCTGACATTATGCTAGCAATATTAATAAACACCATTTCATTGAAAGCTCTTAGTGGAAACTATCTTTTAAATTCTGCAGAACAATGCAATGTCATGTTATCACTACTGAATTTTATCCAAGCAGACTAAAGAGTCCGTGCACTCTCAGAGGTGGCATCATCTGCTGTTATAACTTGTCCTTCTACATTTTTCTAGTTTTGAGTTTAAGGTTCTCTGAGTGAGAGACTATCTCTCCACTCCGTGCATATGGAATATGTAATAGAGTGGAGAGATAGTCTTGATATGATAGAGAAAATGCTCCACACAGAAAGGCTCCAGATCACCACACCGTTCAAACCAAAGTTTCTTGCTGATAAACAGTTGTTTATCAATTTATTTATGAGCACATTTGAACAACAACACAAGTTGACTAAAGTGCTGTACAAACTAAAAAACAAAAAAACAAAAACAAACTATAAATGAATATAGAAAAATAGAAAACAAGACTCAAAAGCCAAACAGCTCAGTCACAATTAAAAGCTAGGGAGTAAACATGTTTTAAAAATGTTGAGTGTTAGAGCAGTCATAATTTGAAAAGGCAGACAGCTGGCTACTGCTAAATTTACACAAATTGCGCCAAATGAATATATAGGAAGTGGACTGATTTATTGGTTATGCTGAAAATATAGCCTTTGCCAGATGTATCCTTTTTGGTTCTAGTACCGGTATATTAATAGTATATTCACAATGATATGTAACAATAAGGATAGAGTTTGTAAGAAATGTGTATTGACCCTAAACAATTAGTAGCACAAAGGTATAGAACAGGTTTTATTCCAAATTCAAACTTAGAAACACAGTGTAAAATCTAAATACTACATGATATCCTGATGTTTTCCATCAGTAAGCAGTGGCAATCCTTAGTGAAACTTGTGGATCTAACATTGCTGGACTCAGACACTGTGAATGGGCGAATGTAAACTGTTTATCAGAGAAACAGTGTGACTTTTAGAACACTTGAACTTCAAGCTAATCGGTGTACATGTACTGTTACTGTTTTCTGATTTAAATAAAAAAAAGTATCTTTAAGCATAGTGGAATTAATGGTGACGAAGGGCTTTCAATTTCACTTTGGTGGCCTCAGAATCTCATCTCTGCTTTTCGCAGATGATGTGGTTCTGCTGGCTTCATCGGGTGATGGCCTCCAGCTCTCACTGGAACGGTTCGCAGCGGGAATGAGGATCAGCACCTCCAAATCTGAGGCCATGGTTCTCAGCCGGAAAAGGGTGGAGTGCCCACTCCGGGTCGGGGATGAGTTCCTGCCCCAAGTGGGGAGTATCTCGGGGTCTTGTTTGCAAGTGATGGGAGAAGGGAGCTGGAGAGCGACAGACGGATTGGTGCTGGAGTTGCAGTGATGCCGACGCTGCACGGGTCCGTTGTGGTGAAGAGAGAGCTGAGTGTAAAAGCGAAGCTCTCAATTTACTGGTCGATCTACGTCCCTACCCTTACCTATGGCCAAGAGCTGTGGGTAGTGACCGAAAGAACGAGATCGCGGATACAAGCAGCGGAAATGAGCTTCCTCCGAAGGGTGACTGGCCTCTCCCTTAGAGATAGGGTGAGAAGTTCAGCCATCCGGGAGGGGCTCAGAGTAGAGTCGCTGCTCCTCCACATCGAAAGGAGCCAGCTGAGGTGGTTCAGGCATTTCACAAGGATGCCTCCTGGGTGAGGTGTTCCGGGCACGTCCCACCGGGAGGAGGCCCTGGGGTAGACCCAGGACACGCTGGAGAGATTATATCTCTCGACTGGCCTGGGAACGCCTGGATAAGCTAGAGGAGGTAGCTGGGGAGGATGTGGTCTGGGCTTCTCTGCTTAGGCTGCTGCCCCCACGACCGGCCCCGGATGAAGCGGAAGAAGATGGATGGATGGAATTAATTTTTAAAGAATCTTTTTTCCCAAAAGTGAAATATTGTTCCTTTCGTCACAATGCATTAAGTACATGTCTGGAATAATTTTAATCTGTCTGCTCTTTGTTCCATGCATGTGACCTCTAAGACATTATAAACAGATGATAAAATTCTGATGATCTAATGTCATTCATCTCAATTATTTCAACAACAAGCGTGAAAAAGAAGCTTTACAAGACAGTTGTGAAACTTGCTATAAGGTATCGTTTGGTGCCGGTCAAAATAAAAAGACAGGAAGCAGAGCTGGAGAGTGGATGCTAGGGATTTCATTGTTAGATACCCGGATGGACAGGATTAGAATTGAGTATGTCAGAGGGTTGAGTGGCTTGGACACATGTAGAAAAGGAATAGTGAATATATTCAACAAATTATGTTGAATATGAAGCTGCCAGACAGAGGAAAACCACACAGAAGATTTAATATGTGTTGAAGGACATGCAGATGCTACATCGACATAGGATGCTACGGCTAGGGTGAGATGGAGGTAGAAGATCTATTGTGGCAACCCCTGAGTATTCGGCCATTAGAAGTAGTTCAACAAATGTGGTTGGTTAAACTCTGTATTTAGGCGTTGAAGGCTAGGTGCAGATAAGCTGTTGCTTTGGCCTACACCCTGCCTGAAAGGCTTTTTTTTTTTTTTTTTTTAAACCTTTTTGTTTTGTTATGGCAGACAGACACATCCCTATCTTAGATTATACAGAATCTAGAATCTTAATCTGCACTTAACAACTCAGGATATTTATTTCAGCATCTCCACTACTTTTCTTATTCTGCATCTGCTAATACTGAGAAAAGTGGCTACTAGAAAAGAACACATTTTAAGTGTCTTGGTTGGTAACTGTATGGAGATTCTGCTTTTGCAGTTTTTCTGGTCAGAGTAATACATCTTTGTGTGCACCTTTAAAAAGTAATTGAGAGTCCAAAGCCCAAAATAATTAGAAAACAAAAACCTTTTATTTTTTTCAAAACAGCTAAAAGTAGATCAGCCATGATGCCAACATAGCAAAGGAAAATGAACATGCAACAAGACAACACAAGCTAATCCACTAAAAACAAACAAAAACACAACAACAAAAGTTTGACACAAGATGAGAAAACCTAAGTAGCAGACCTGGGTGCAGATAGTTCAGTTCCTTCCAGTCAGTGGTGAAGTAGTCAGGATGCAGGACGTGTCAGGACTTCACAGTAAAAACTTAAACCAGACTAGTTTAGCCTCTTGTGTTTGATTTAAAAGGCAAGAAACTGTTGCAACCTTTACCCAGTCTGTGTATGCATGAAGTACTCTTGTACGGCTTCCATATGTGACAGTCAGGGCTAAGGCTAATAAAAGGAGCGAAAAACAAAACAGGCACAGCAAAACGCCACCTGAAGTATGAACCGTTTTGAACCAGCTTACCCAGATATGCCAGCTACTGTTCTAACTTTAATACAGTATACATACATGTACACAACCGGGCTACATTCAACACAGAACACTTGACAAGTATTTTTAAACTGATTCTGCTCAGCATGCTAAAGTTTTAAAGATACATCCTAATTTATTCACCAAAATAAGTGTCAAGCAAAGAATGTGAAAGAATACTGTATGTTAAGTGTTGCCCGGGCAGTGCAAGCTCAAATAATACAGCCTACAAAACACAGGTAAATGTGTGTGAAGATATAAAAACAAATTAGTGGAAATAAAGATCATCTGACAAACTTTCAGCCATCTGCCACAGCAGTGAAACCCACTTGTTTGTTATCGAGTCAGAAGACACCGCCACCTACCAGCCAAAGTGGCAGCAAACTTAACAAGCTGCCTTTATAGTTCAGCAGTTCATATGGCCGTTTTCCTGTTCTTTCCAAGACTACAGAAGCAGCTGACCTTCAGTGGACTTAGTTCACTTAAATGTTTTGCCCAATCAGAACAGCTTCTTAGGAGAGCTCAAGATGTGAGTTTTTTCAACTTAGGCCCCTTCCAGACATGCACTTTTTTCCTGAAAAAAAAAAAAAAAAAAATCCTATCTATTACCAGACTGAGACTAACAGGGCACAGGTCTGAAGATCACATGAATAGATGGGACCAAAATGTCCCCCCATGTCTCAGTCTCTTTCGCCTTTTACAAATTCAGAAGAAAGATCCGACTCACCAAGTGTGCGCAGCAGAGGTTACATGTTCCAACCCTGGCAGCACCTTCAAGTCTATGCACATTGTCAAAAAACATGAAGTCTTAGCATACAAGACACAAGGCTCTTGGAAACTGTATGTATCAGTGACCCATGTTTTAGTAACAATGTAACAACTTTGACAGAATGTATCTGAAAGGGGCTTTAGTATCACTAAAATAGTTTTGAGTACAGACAGAGTGGAGAGAGTAACTTTCAGGAAACACTGCATACAATGTTCACAAGCAGCTCGTTTAAAATAATAACCACACCAGACAGTACTAGGTAACCAAACAACCAAGTATAACATGGTAATACTGGCTGCAGTTTGGGACTCAAAACCAGCGACTAACAGCAGGTAACATACTCCACTCTTCACATTTAACACAACCTTTACCACTTGAAATGTCTGTAAACTAGCGGCTAACAAGAGCCTGTTTATCCCAACACATAGCTTATAACATGAAGCTACTGTCATAGTAGTTGAGTGTCAAAATGTCCAACTATACTGCATTTTTTTTGGTGAAAATACATTGACTGGTATTAAATCCACATCTCAGAATAGTGGAAATTCCCTGGTCCACTTGTACTGTGACATCCGTAGCTGCCACGCTGGCTGGTAGGATGATTAAGGCCCCTCATGTAGTCTAACCTATCACTATGAACAGTCAATGATGCATGAGATTAAAATGACCACATCAACAATAATGAGAAAATGGGTGGCACAAAGAACAGACACTGAAAGGACATTGTTTGTCCATTCTTTCACTCCTCACTTCATCCCCATTCAAAAGAATTTCCCACCTTTGTATCCTGACAAAGCAGGAAGTAAACTTTGTCCTGTCTGTCACAATTTGTGATCTTCTTTTACAACCTCCCCCCCTCTTCTTTTTCCCCTCCTCCCCCCTCTTCAAACAGATATCTGAAATAAGGAACAGTGACTGGAGGAGAAAAACTTACAAATCACAGCCAAATTTTGAGCTTGCTTCAAGGCAAAGAGGTAAGCTGACAGCTGGCTGCCACTTTTCACTAAGTGTAGGAGAAAATTTCATAATTTCCACTGTTTTCAGTTGAATATTGGTAAACATAGTGGGGGTTAAGGGAGGAAGTTAAGTATCAGCATACTTGTTTAAAAAAAAAAAAAAAAAAAAAAAGATGGTAAAAATAAATAATTAAAAATTTTTCAGCCAAGATACAGGTGGGACCATCTTTTGAGAATTCCTTGCAGGGCAGGAAAACAATTCTTATTCCCCCTCTGTCAGCCACATTGGCAGATATTTTTCATTGCTTTTGCTGCCAAAGTTGCTGCTAGAGCTGACCAACCTGGATGACACCTCACCAGGGCACAGTTGATTTCCTGCCCTGCACCTCCCTTTTTTCTTTGCACCCCCCAAAAAATCTAGTCTTTTTTGTCTTCCTCTTTCTTCTCCTCTTCTTCTGTGGGGTAGGAGTGCCATGTGAGGCGTTCCTCATAGAAAGAGATGACCACTTGTGGACATTTGACGTTTGCTTCCTTAGCTGGGACAAGGTCAGCCTCATCTGAGTTTTTCCTGTTGAGTTTTATTGAAGAGAGAAATCTCATTAATGTCAAGAACCAAACTTCTTATTTTGAAGCCATAGCCAATGGACTCACTGGCCTTTTTAATAGGCCCACCTGTTCAGCTATATTCTGACAGCTGGTGCGTACATGCATGCTGTGCTGAAAATACATTGTATATTATTCTGTAGATGTGGTTACACTACAGACACTTCTTAAAATATTGACAAAAATGCCAGATCTTTTCTTGTAAATGTCCATATCCATGCAAAACAAAATGATTTTATTTGGCTGTAAAATCTCAGGAACAACCCAGTCCAACCAGACACAGATAACCTAGATGGGATATTGTCACTTAAAATCCTTCTCTTAATCTAAAATCATTCAACAGCCCTGAATGATCAGGACCCAATATATCTTAGACCTCACAACACTTCCCTCTCAGTCTGCAGGCTTATTTGTACTTCCTGGAATTTCCAAACAAATAATCACTTTTCTAATCCTTAACAAAAATGTAAAATGAATAACCTTGAGTAACAAAAAACCCATAAAAGAGCTTTACCAAAAGCTCTTTGAGTTAAATTGATTAAAACTCACAGTTTCCCTAATAAAGTGCTCAGTTACACAGTACAATAAACTCTGGAATCCAGAGTGAGAGGAAAAAATAACTTGCATCTATGAATTTATAAGACCTTTCGCTGAATTTGGATAACTTCTAACTTCCAAATGACAGAGCGGAGAAATAACGGATTCATTATGATACGTTTGTGACAATGAAAACTTACCACTTCATAAGGAACATCAGCTCTCCACTCGAGTCTGTCGCTCCAATAATCCTCTCAGGCTGCAGTCCTCTGCCAAAACCTCTGGCCTTCTCACCCTAGACACAGGAAGGCATTTGACAAAAGGTAAGGAAAACAAGCAGGCAGGGGACATCACTCCATAGACATTAAAGCAACTGTTTCTCAGGATTACCAATGATGTTTGGGGCATGTTTACTTATCCAAAAGTCTCAGAAAACAAAAAATTCCCAATAAACATTGATTATATCTCATTATAAACTCCATTACTAACCATTTCAATCAATATTTGGTGTAATGGTGTATACCCCTCACAGATCACGGTTCAATTAGGATAATTCACTCGTTTTTCATAAAAAACATTTTAAAACTTAATGTATGTTGGAAAGATCAACATATATCAATAGTTTTACATGAAATTGATTATTTTAAAGTTATTTTACAATTTCTATTTTTCTCTTTTTTATGCAGTGATGCAGAAAAAGTAACATGTGACATGTCTTCTGGGTTAAATTGACCTGCTGACTTAAAATCAAAACTAATGACTCAAAAGGATTTGTAGTGAAAGTAAACTTTATTTAAGCACTGTTTTAGATCCAGAAAGGATCAAAATACGAGATTAGCAATATGAAGACAGTGTGTGTGTCTGAGTCGCCACAGTACACTAGTGACAGACCATCAATGTTGTGACAGCAACACTATGCAATGTTTAGAACTAGAAATACACAAAAATTAATAGGTGGAACTGAAACAGGTGCATGTGTCTACACAGCACATGAGGGACATGTCATCACTGAATGTTTTGTGCAAATGAATTTTGCACTTTTTACAGAGGTCATGCTTGTCTTGACATCATCAGATGGCTTGCAGAACTGGCATCTCTGCTTCTTCCCACCAGCAGCAATCTAGAAAGAAGAGGATGATGATTACTATGTTTTTTGCTGATCTCAAGACACACACAACATACTCTCACAGAGACACACACTTACCTCAAGCACTGGTGTAATGGGTGAAGTCCTCTCCCTCACTGTAGCTGCAGCAGGTGGGGTCCTTGGCATGTGCTGCCTCCATTGTATATGCGGTACCACAAGTGCCTTCCCCAGCTCCTCAAGAAAGATGCGCCTCTTGTACAGCTTTGACATGTACCACTCAGGAAAGATCTCCGTCCAAAGGACAAATGCGTCATAGGCGGACAATCAATCATGTTGTAAAAGATGACCAGTGGCCAGCGTGCAGTCATTCGCTTGGTCCTGTAGGACACTGTGACTTTGTCCAAGTTGTCCACCCCCCCTTAGGTGGCACTGTAGTCTTTCTCTTTAGAAGCTCCTGACCCAAGTTGTAGCTTGTGAAAAAACTGTCACATGTTATGCTGTGCTCCCTGAGACCTTGTGCCCCGATTCTTCTCTGGGACTCCTCCACCCAGCTTTTCAGCATGCATGTTCAATGCATAGCTAGTGTTTGCATCACATGCTGCCCAGATTTTTATGCCATATTTGGCTGGTTTGGTAGGCATATATTGCCTGAATGGGCAGCGAGCTCGAAATGCCACTAGTCTTTCATCCACTGTGACATTAGGGCCTAATGGGCCTTCGGGGTGCACATACGTAAATGAACCATTTTTATTTTATTTGTTGATTACCCTCATTAAGCCAAGTACAAGAAGTTCCATACTCAAAAAAACCTTTTAACTATTTTTTTTAAAGATTTTAAAAATGGGTCAGTTTGACCCAGACATAACAGGAGGGTTAAAGCAACTGTGGGGAGATTTACAACACAAACAACTTTTGCGGGGGGAGCTTGACTGCTCAGATTCTTTACTGAGGTTCTCACCTCCTCCTTCTTTCTTTTGCTTCCTCGCTCTTCTCCATCTCCCGAGGTTTCACTGGCTGCTTTCCGTTTGCTCTCCTTCTTTTTCTCTTCCTTCTCTTTGTGTTTCTGCATGTACTCAGCAATAAGGTCGGGGCAGTCCAAGTTTTCTTCTGGCTCCCATGTATTGTCCTCACTAGATAACATGAGTGCAGATGGAAAGATGTGATTTGCAGATATTCTAGCTCAAATTAAATCAATCTTTAATCTAAAATTCCTAATTGTATTCCCTAGTTCTTTTACATTTTTCAGTCCATTGCCTTGTTCAATGAGCACGTCACCATGACAAATATAAAAGCTACAAAAAAAGCTGAAATTTGGTTAAGCTAAAAAAACAAAACCTCAGACATGTAATTTTAAGAAGTTAAAGTTTTATAAAGTTCACTTTTCAATTGAACACAGTTAAACAAAACTAGTCACTACATTTGATAAAGATGTGTCAGAATAAAGAATCTAACTAAAATATGAAAGATACATTTGCACTCACTCTGAGAAGCCCTTCCATTTGAGCAGAAACTCCACTTTGCCCTTCACCACTCGGCGGTCCAAAACCTTTTCCACCACATACTCCTCTTCTTCCTCCTCCTCAGCTGCTCCTGCTACAGGGGCTGCTGTTGCTCCTGCAGCTGGTGGTGGAGCTGCTGCAGGCTGCTCCTCCTCCTCTGCCTTCTTGGGCTTCTTTCCTGCTTGGGTCGCCAGCTTGACGTCTGATAAGAGAACCTCTGAAGGTCCCAGGAGGAAAAGTGCACAGGTTATAATGAACTGGTTAGAAAGTTAAAAGTATCATTGCAATTAAAAGACATCAAAATATTACTTTGTGGTCTGCATTATCTCCTTGATCAAAAACTATGAAATGTTGACAGCGCATATCTGATCAGCAGCAATTGGTCAGCCTGTAGATGACAAAAGTGGGTCTATGTGTTTAGCAGAGACTGAACATCTAGAATTTGCGTGAGAGGGCCGTCTCCAGGTAAAACAAATGTTCATGCAGATGATTCTCAGTTAAAATGCATGATGCTTCTACACTACCAAATTATTTTTCCCCACAACTCGTTCTACAGGTCAATAGATTACACTTATATGTTGCATACTGTCTTGATGCATGCTCAATCATCCAGGCAAGGAAATCCCAAGAAGTTGATTCTGCAGGTTTCTCCAACCTTAAACAAGTTACACATTAACAATCATAAAAATTAAACATATGACCCATTGCTGGTCAGTGGTGCTAGTTTCATTCATTATTCAAATGTACTGTTTAAAAGGTTGGGGTTACCTGCATCTAAATGTCTTATCTAAAATACATTTAGATCATTCTCATTTAAACCTTACTGACGGTAAAGGGAAAAAAAAAAAAAAGAAAAAAAAAGAAAAAAGTCAAGGTCTCTTTCAGCCAGTTTGCGTCACAGGTGAACTCAAATGGTGAAAACAGTCTTTGTTAGGAATGTGATCCCCTCTCTTTTCTTCTCATCCCAGCCCCCTCAAGAAACAAATTCCTTCAAGCACCCAGGTCATTAAAACATGACCAGCTACAGGACTTTTCGGAACTGGTCCATTTCCAAACTGCAGACAATCACTCAGTCTGTTTTTTTTCTACATTGACAGCATTCTTAGACAGTACCATAAGCTGGAACACTACTAACTGCATCTGCAGGTTTCCATCCAGCTTTTCAAATGTTACTTAGCCCTGTTTGTGCATTGACATGTTTCTGTTTAAAGTATAGCTTCCCTAACCCTAGTTCATGATCATTTAAGGATTGTTCTGCTCTTAATGCATGCATTGGAGCAAAAACAAACAAACAAAAACTCCCAAAACAAAATAAAACTAAAAACTGGGTTCTCAGAACTTTGCCAGTATTCTTGCTTCCACAATGTGCACACAGAAAGTGGGGGATCGTAAGAATTATGCAAATTATGAAAACGGTATAAAGTTTGGAGAGTGTTAGTTGGCCAATTTTGTGGAATCAACATAGGCAAATAGGAGAATACTAAATAGGATAATACAGTAAATACTAGCCAGGAAGAGAGGACGGTGCTGATGGCTTAATGGCTTGACCAAATCACTGTTTAATGGCATGCAGGGGTTCCAGCTGAAGCAACAAATGGTTGTTCGCCTATACTGCAGGCTAAACTTTCCCTGCGATTTCGAGCATCAAAGATGATAAAACGCCGATGACCACACTGCCTACATACGTGTCAACTAATACGTTTTTCCTATTCACTCTTTAAAAGACTAATGATATGAGATGAGCCTCAGTCGGCAGCAAATTTCTAGCGCGAAATCCTAAATGATACGCCGTTTAAATTTCTCGAGTCTGGTGGTTTGGTAGCGAAGAAAAGCGCCCGCCTCCATGTTGCCTGTATCACCATGAATGCAGTTTGCAGCATGCCACCACCTGCAAACGCAAACTGCGACAACCTGTACACACAAATTCAATGATGAATTTGTAATCACACATACAACAATACCAGTGTTTCCAATCTATTTTCAAGTGCCAAAGACAACGAGTGTGGCTCGCAGTTTGTCCCTTATGCATGCACATGACGTGAGCTCCTTGCGCAGCACTAGCTTAATAATGGACGAATGCTAATATAATTTCCAGACTAGTTGGGTTTACTTGAACTGGACTCGCCAGAAATGTAAAGTTCACAACATGAGCACGGAGACTAGCCAGACGATCTGCCTCCTGCAAGCGAAGGGCAGGAGGCAGATCGCGGGCACGTTTTGCCTCAAAATGCTAACGAACACGAGCCTTACCTTTGAAAAGAAAGCTTCGCGGCGGTTGTATGGCTTAATGGCAGGCCCGAGGGAGATTTAGCCGTATCCAACAGACGAGTAAAGAAACTGGATGCACGGCAGTGGCAACACAAGAATATGAGCTGGCTTTGCAGCGTGCTCGAGAACGATATTTGCAACGTGCTTTCTTACTGAGTCACACAATAGCCTCTGCCTCGATGCTAACAATCCGCACGACCACCTTCTGCCCGCCAACAGCACCACCGGATGTTACGTCAGTAGGTAACGTTACAAGCAAGGCATGGGAGTTGAAATAAGAGCTTGGCCTTCTTTTAAACCGTTTGTTCAGAACAGTACCACAGTGGATTAAGTAACATTTTGATGCAGCCTAAACTATCGATAACCAACCCAAGCAACCCAAAGGAGATAAAAATGAATGTAATGTGGTGACGCTAAAACCTGCATTTCCTCTCATATCCGCTTCAGACAGGCTTCGAAAATGAGCCAATGCCCTTGGACTTTGCAGAGCATACAAAAATGTTTTGGCTTCTATGGATAGCTTCCCCGTTTATAACACGTGTCGTTGGATGTTGACTAACTTTCCTTTGCAGAGTAATCGGTGACACAGTAAAGTTATTTATTACAGAGATGTGAAGAATCTATCTATCTATCTATCTATCTATCTATCTATCTATCTATCTATCTATCTATCTATCTATCTATCTTCTTCACATCTCTGTATATATATTAGTGATGGTAAATTTTTACTGACTTTGAATGAGTCACTCACCAAAGTGAATCGTTTTTTTGAGTCATTTGAGTCACTGAGTCAGTTGGCCAGAGAGTGCAAAAAATTTACATTTTCCCTCAAACTTAATTTATTTCTCTTTTCATGTAAATCCTACTGCTAAGATGAGTGATTGAAAAAGAAAAAACAACTATTTTTATAGAGCATAAAAGAGCAAAAAAATATTTCTAAAGGGAACATTTATTTTATTTATCTTTATTTAATTTTATTAGTATTTTCCTTAAATGTGTCAAATATATATTTTCTCATCTAAATGTCCACTGAGCTGTGTGCCAGGGGGGCGGTAATGCTCCTTAACATTGGTTGCCAACCAAGAAGAAGAAGAAGCTGTGAGGGGGGGGAGTGAGTGAGTGATTTGCTTATGCTACGATCAGTGTTGGGAAGGTTACTTTTGAAATGCATTCCACTACAGATTACAGAATACATGCCCCAAAATGTATTTTGTAAATTATTCTGTTATGTTACTCAATGAGAGTAACATATTCTAAATACTTTTCATTACTTAATATGTTATCATGCTTTTTACAAGTACATGGATGTACTATTGCTGTGTGATTTATTACTATTATTGAAGGTTACTCGCCATACAAATATCAACAAGATTTTTAAATCTTAATATAAAATGAGTAACAATAGGATGGACATTAGGTAAAGATTGAACTTTTTGCAGTCATCTCATATAGAAAACTATTGCGCGCGTATATAAAACAGGTCCGCGGCTCCAAAACGTAGTAAAGGGACCTCTGGCTAATACGTCGGGTTCGTGTCGGGCTCGTAGCCAAAAAATAGCTTTACTTTGTTGTCTTGGTCAACTTTGCTAACGAGAGACAGAGAGAGGCATTGAAAGGCTGCTCCAACTGAACTTATTGTTTCGGAGGAAAACACGAACACAGTGTACAGTCGAGTCTCAATAGCTTACTTACAAATGGGCTCGTCAGGCACTCTTTTTGGCTGCACTGGTTATTATTATATTTACATGATTCCATCTCCCGTTTCTGGTTGGTGACAACTCGTACTGTTTGGCTCTCCTTTTTCTCCCTCCCTCACTCTCACAGACACATAAACGGGTATGGCAGTCCATTCTCCCCACAAACTACACTGCCCATGAGGCTACATTCCTTAGGGCCAACACTCTGCCTATTGCCTTCCCATTAAAATAATTTTTTTAATAATAATTAAAAAAATATTTCTTCACATCATTTATGCAGGCCACAAGTAGGGGTGACTTGGGCCGCAAGATTGAGACCCAGGCATTAGAGCCTGTTATTGCATGTTTTGTTTGGGTTTCCACTGGCGTGGAATTACCAAAAATAAAGAGGGCATAGCCTAACATATGAAGCAGGAAAAGACCGCCATGTAATCCTTTTTTAATTCGACAAGTAAATGTATTCTGAATATCACCTTTTTAAACGATAACTGTAACAGAATACAGTTACTCATATTTTGTATTTTAAATACGTAACGCCGGTACATGTATTCCGTTACTCCCCAACACTGGCTACGATTCAGCACAGGAAGGGAGCGGGTGAGTAACTCAAATGTGCTGTTAGCATGTTTGCAGAGCGATGCTACTGTGAACCGAGGAGCTATTGTATTGATGTGAGCTTTCTACTCAGGGTTTTTCTTCCAGTTCAGAGCAGCTAGATATATTTCTACTAATGAAATTAGTTTGCTAACAGCAACAGGGATGAGTCAGTGAGTCAGTTGGGCTTGTGAATCATGATTCACGAGTCAGTAAAGTGATTTTCAAATTGAATGATTCGTTCATGATTCGCACATCACTAATTTATATATATATATGTGTGTGTGTGTGTGTGTTTTTTTTCTTTCTCAATAATCGAGTAGTTGAATTGATTTGATAATTTCATCATTGCTTTTGGGCCTTTTGACACCTGCGAGTCTACTAGAATTTATCCTTAGAGTTGAGCAGGTTTGTGAGCAGGTTTGTGAGAGATGCAGCTATGGTAAAAAAAAAAAAAAAAATCCTGCAGAACTGCCTAGAGGAAAACACTCAGCATACTCACTCCTATAAATCAAGCTACAGTGGAGTTCTCTTAAGAAAAAAAACCCTTAGGATTCATGGATCATTCCCATACTACAAATGCTGGACAATGCATTTCAGCGAAATGCCTCACCTGTATTCACACAAACTGCAACACAGCTCAGTGACAAACTCATAGAAGAGTCACAGATACACTGTGCAGTCTGGAACCATTCAGCTTGACGGGACTTGAAACACTGCTGGACCCATAGCTGGACTGGCCATCGGCCCACCGGGCATTTGTTGATTTTTCATTTTTATGGGCTGATGGTCTTTTTCTTTCGTTTTTTTCCGTAACGGTATAAACACTGAAAGGTGGTGGATTGGCCAGATGAAGGGAGATGTGTAAAAATAACTCAGTTGTTTGGTAGTGGCTATGGCGGAGCTTCCACAGATTCAGTAACATTAGCAAGTGGTGGAAGCCTGCAGATGCAACACACTGGCAGGTGGATGACGGAATGGCAGGAGGAGCAGAGACCCGAGGCGGTGAACTGAACTTCAGGTAAGAAGTTATGACCTGCAGTCTATCTGGGTCAGATATAAACCAAGTTTAGGTGTAGTTTATTTTCGTTATGCTGACTTTTTACAGTCAGTTACAATAACTCGTACTGCGTACTAGCTAGCATGACGGAGTTTATATACTGCTGGGCGGGTGCTATGATATTATTGATGTTGAACTTGTTTTTATCTTATTTTATTTACAAGGTTAGTTATTAGAGTTGCCAACCGTCCCGTAAAAAACGGAATCGTCTCGTATTCAGAGAAAATATTGTGCATTTCGTATTGAGGTGAAAAGGAACACAGTTTGTCCCAGACTTCAGCTACAATGAAAAAGACACAAAGCTGGAGTTATTCTGTGTCTTTGTTGCACAGCTGCCTCTTCTCCTCTCATTCTCACCCCCCCCCCCCCTCTCCTGTTTCTACTTCAATCATGAAACTGATCAATGATCAGCTGATCAGTGTTTCTCTCTCTTGTTTGTTTATCGCCCAGAAACCAGTGGATGTCGCGCTAAACAGCAGCAGCATGTTTAAGCTTGATCAGCTGTTGTTAGAATTTATTTAATATTAATTTCTAGTATCAGCTGATGTTTGCTGGAGCCACAGCTGTAAAAGCTGCTGGTCATGATATCGGTTTGGTTATCTGGTGAGAAGGAAACATGAAGATGAAACCAGGAGATGTCCTTACTGAATCATCAGAGCTGAACAGGTGATGGAGAAGTTATGAACTGTTTCTGAGAAATAACACCAGGATCCTTTTCTAAGTAGCTGACAGCTGGTAACTGTGCAGGGGCGGGTCTAGCAAAGTTTTGCCAGGGGCCCAGGTAGGGCATTAACACAGAAAGGGGGGCACAAATAAAATACTTTTCTTTCTTATTCTCATTTGAAATGTCTCACTTTTAATAAATAATTATCTGAATCTTACAACAAACGATTTCATCTGATCAAAAATATATAGAAATCCATTATTGTACATAGTAATTTTTTTAGGGTCCCATCATAATTTCTTCAGAAGTAAGTACTGTATATGATGCCAGTATTTTCCCACATTTTCTAGATACTGTACCAGTACTGTGTGTACAATGCCATCAAAAAGTCAATTAAGTTTTATTCTTTCTCAGCTGTCTTTCTATCTCCTTTCACTTTTTAAAGGTTGCCATGTTAGAAAAAATATTTTGCCCTGCCATATTGATGTGGCAAATGAATGGTTTATCAAAATATATCTCAATCTGTCATCAGTAATCAGTAATTATCATGTCTCACCTCTAGTCTTCTCTGTCTTAATTTCAGGTTTTCACCATGTGTTGTAGATAGTTCAGGAGGTTAACTCGACCAAGCAGTCTACTTTCGGGTACTGTTTAGAATACCAGAATAGGGAGGATGGTGTAGATTTAAGTTTATTAGATTGATACATATGTACCAACAAGACAGTGTACATCACTGTGATAACAGTGTTTGTTTTCATTCAAAGGCTTTATGGTTTTTCCTATAATACCTGGTGGGCAGGTCTCTAGTCAAAATGCCCGGGCCAATTTTTTGTCCCAGTCCAGCCCTGGCTGGACCCCAGATACAAGAGTCTTTTCTTTCTAAGTTCATCTAAAGTCAATGAAGCAATAAAATGTGTTAGCCCTGAGCTGACCCCATCAATTGCTATTGGGAGAAGATTGGAAAAAGCACAACCTGGACCTTCATCACAACATTTACCATTAGCACCCATTTCAGACATCTTCTTTCTTAGTTAATCTATGGCAGCAGGTATATATGGAAGTTTTGGAAAACAGAATGAATTCTAATACAACTGCGATAATTGAATCCAGTGATATCCGTCACAGGGCAGGATACCTTAGAATACTGACAGAATCAAAAACACACTTACTACACTTCTACAAATTGGCTTTAATTTTTTTTAAGAGTTGAAATTGCCTCAGTGACAATACGCTACAAAAAAATTCTCATTATTAATAAAATGTGTAAACCGTACTTTCTCCCCTCACACACAAGTACACAAGCACTCCCACTGTCACAAGCACCCATTTCCTGAACAAAACTTTGACTTTGATCTCAATTTTTCACTTATACTTGCTTGCAAAACATATTTTTGTAAATTTTGCATTGGACACTGTATTTTTTAATCCTATTATTTTTTTGTTATAATCAAATTATCTGAAATAAATATTTTTCTCTTTTATTCAGTTAGCACTTCATCATCAGCTGATTATGTAAACAGGATCATTCATCACGCATTTGGTGTGCAGATGCCAGAATGAATGAACGAAGTTCTGACCCTCTCCACACTCTTTATCTGGGTTGCTACAATGATTCTTAAATCTAGCTACGAGAAACACATCAAAACAATGTCACTACAATGTCAAAATATTAAGGGAAACTGTGTCACACACTCCGTGAGGTGTCCTCTAACCCATCACTAGATATCATTAGTGATGGGATGTACTGTGCCGAAGCTTTGGAGCATGTATCAAGAAATCCAGGAAGTTTTTTATAAAGCACATATCATGGCCTGTTTCTTTCAGGGTGAGTGATGTCACTGATCATGTCTGAGGCCTCGCTGTTATAGAAGGTGGTTCAAGTGTTACTGTTATAAGACACCCAAGAGGCCACTATAAACAGCTGAAATGACAGCAAAGATTATGACCGGGGGGGGGTCTGAAGCCTCATGAAATTACACTTTTTCTGAACCAATTACACAGGAAACTTCACGACTTCCTGTGGTGTCATCTGGTCATCACTAGGTATTATTGATGCATGGTGCATAAATGCAAGATGTTAAATAAGGAAACAGACACTTTCTAAATACATACTTATGCTGAATGGTATTATTTTTGCTTACAGTAATATGGAGAAATTTTCACCTATGACACTGTGAGAAATCCTGGAGTCCTTTTTGACCACCTTATGTCCTTCAATGTGCACATTCAACACGTTGGCATATTAAACAAATATGTAGGACTGCCTTATAAATCAAGAATTGAATTCAAAATCCTTGTTCTTACATGCAAGATTTTGAATAATCAGGCCCTGTCCTAACTTAAAGATCTAATGCGCACCATATGACCCCAACAGAGCACTTTTCTTTCAGATTACAGACTTATTTTTAGTTTCTTGGGTGTTTAAAAGTATAAAGGGAGGCAGAGCTTTCAGCTTTCAGGAAGCTCTTCTGCAGTTTGGATTTGGGAGACAGACACCCTCTCTACTTTGAATATTAGGCTTAAGACTTTTCCTTTTGTTACAGCTTAGGGCTGTATCAGGTGACCCTGGTGTCTTTTTTTCTGTCTCCCTCCTCTCACCCCCAACCGGTCGAGGCAAATGGCCGCCTCTCCCTGTGCCTGGCTCTGCTGGAGGTTTCCTCCTGTTAAAAGGGAGTTTTCCCTTCCCACTGTCACCAAATGCTTGCTCATGGGGGGTTGTCGGATTGTTGGGGTTTTCCTCTGTTTTATTGTAGTGTGTCCCACCATTAATTCAGTTCAGTTCAGTTTTATTTATTATGTCCTTTAACCTGTTCTATGTTGTAATGAAGGTGTTTCCTTGCTTGCTGAGAGTAATTGAATTCTTTGTTTTAGGTAACAATGGATGCTTTTCTGGGCACATTTACCCTTAGTTAGCACTCCTCACTTTAGGAAAACATTTGCCATACCATTAAGAACCATACCTATACGTGATAAGTCATACATATTTATTAATTATTTGTTGACTACTTTGATTATTTATCATTCTTTTGTACAGCTACTCAGTGTATAATAGACAGATGCCATAAGACAAAGACATAATGTTAACCCTGGTCAAAACCAGTTTCTTTCAGGATGCTGACTCTGGAGATTATCTAAAACAAACAATCCCTGGCCATGCTCTTGGCAGAGATGAAATGCAAAAGCAGTGCTTCTGGATATCATGTTACATAATGGTAAAATGGTCCAATGAGGTTTAAATAGAACCTCCATTAATGGTAAAGGATGCAAAGGTAAGCCTAGTTACATCAGTGATGCATATCTCCTCGGATACCTGGCTAATAGAATTGGGTTAGAATTCGATGCAGAGTTTAAATACATCCCATGTGACCAGCCTTGTGGTTATAATGAGCTGCCTGTAAATAGATTTCTGGCAGCTTAGTAAAGAGTTTTGGGTGAAGAGTTTGGTCATTCAGGTGTGAGGCCCTGGGGCAGACCTAGGACAGGCTGGAGGGACTACATTCCTTTGTGGCTTGGGTATGCCCCACGATCCAGACCCGGAAAAGCAGCAGAAGATGGATGGATGATGGATAAAGCTATTTTCACAAAAAAAGAAAAAAAAAGTGATCTAATGCAAAATGGTACCAACAGCACAAACAAAAGATTTAGAGGACATAAGTAGTAATGGCAGTAACAGTAACTTGTGTATGGAGATTGACTCGCTTACAGAAACTGCAGTTTCTGGTATTTCTTTGCAGGCATCATTTTTCAACTCCAGAAGTTCCCACTTGGCTTGCACTAAGTAAACACAACGTAATAACGTTCCCTTCTGTATTCCTGTTATTATTTGAAAAGGAGAGTTTCTCTGACTGTTTCCTTTCTCTTTATATAGCTACATGTTTCTCCTGCAGAGTGCACCAGATATTGGAGACTTCAAAGAACCCAGGAGCTTTTCCATTCTACAGGTACAAGTAGTTCTTCTTTAGTCTTCTATCCCTGGTTCTCAGGATGAAGGTAAATGTATGCATTTTTCACAAGATACCCCGAGGAACCTGGTTGAATGCCTTCTCCAAGTCAACATTGCACATTCCCAGCTCAGGCTCCTTCCCCACCAGTGAGGTTAAATTCTGTGTACTACAAGCTTGTTTTGCAAACTGGATCAGGACCTGCACCTCTGAGTGCCACCCAATCCACTAAGCACTTAACCCCTTACGGCCACTTCTGTGGGTGGTGGACTCACAGGAAGACGTTCCCATGTCGTGTTTTTGGCCCACCAGATGCTCGCCCTAGAGACTCTATCAGGAGGTTAGTGTAAATCGACTGCAGTCTTGCCCTTCACCTGGGATCAATCTGCCATGGAACAACATAGCTCCTGGGATCACTGGGAGACACAAACTCCTCCACTGCAATAAGATGGCAATTCATAGAAAGCTATGTGTTAAAATGTTGTCTACAGGAGAACTGAAAGCTTGGAGCAGACAGTACAAATAAGTTATAGTATAAATAAAAGGACTGTGAGCACTGAAATGTGCGTGTTACGCTGGGCAAAAATGAACACTAACGTGCGTTACAATTTCTCTTGAATTAACTTGCCTTCCAGCTCTCATGTCCTATGAAGCATTTTTGTCGTTCTTAGCCCATAATCCAGTCTGAAAGAGCAGGACCGGAGTTAAAAGAGCTTGCTGATTTTAGGGTGAGGCTGCTCTCTTGGCTCTTGTACCAGTAACTCAGACCATGGTGAATCCTGGATGGGTTGCCAGTCTGTCACAGGGTTAACACAGAGAAACAGAATGACTGGCAAGCTATCAAGGACGCACCCTCCCTCCCTATGGCAGCCGGAATAGGCTCCACCCACCCTTCACCCACCTCGAACCTGAATTGAATAAGTGGAAGAGAGCGGAAGGACAAATAATATAAAGAGCCTGTTCATCTTTATATCACAGTTCTTCTGTTGAGTATAAGAAAAATGGAAACAGCCATATAATGACTGTAGTTCCATCAGAAAACGACAACTGGTGGCTGCAAAAAGTATTTATAAAAGTCCTGACGTTTAAAATTTGGCTAAACTTATACAATTACCACATCTAGTGGCAAAACAATGAAGGTGCAGCTTTTAGTATTTGTTTTGAAGAAGAAGAACAACTACTACTATTATTAAAATGAACATTTTAACAAACATTTAAAGCCTTTTAGAGGAAACATCTTGTCACAGGATAAACATCTAGAAACATATTAAAATCTAAAATTAAAAATAGCAATACAAAACAGTGATGGGGTAAGCATGAAAACAAACAAAAAAGTAAAAAAGAAACCCCCCCAAAACAAATCCCCACAGTCATATAAAAAGAAAACCAAAAGGAGGAGGTCTTCCTTAAAATATCATTGACTGTTGGACTAGGAAACAAATTAGTCTCAGACAGGCTAAGAAGAGTAAAAATTGAAAAAATGTAAAGAAAAAAAAATGTAGCAATAGGAAGAATATAAATATATATGAAGTTTGGACAGACATAATTTCATTACACATTTCATTTCATTTCTCCCCATGTCCTTTAAAAAATATGTATTTAATTTTAATTATACTGAAAGATAATGTTCGTCATGTTTTATGACTGCAGTGCCAGTACTAACAACCAGATGTCGGCATTGTGAGGCTTCGCGTAAATGATCTCCAGCGTGAAAGCGAAACTTTTTGTTAGATATCACAAGCCGCAGTGATCCTTATTAACATTACAAATATACAACAGCTGTTTACTCTTTGTGTGTTTGAATGTAGAAGTGAAAAACTGTAGTGACACATAAGTGAATGCGTGGGAAGCTCTGCTCTGAGGTAATAAAGTCAAGGAGAATGCTGAACACTAAATAACTGCAGGAACTGTTGAACACCACAGACTGCTGGTGTGTAAGAGCACTAGAGCATCAGCAGGGGATTTCAACACCATAAAAGAACCCAAATGAAGTAATATAATACCTCTCTAAATGGTGTGGAAATACATAAATATAATGTCATTTGGTGAACACAATATGATATAATTTTAAATATGCAACCTGGCTACAGGAGAAAGATTTATTTCTATTCTGAATGTATTTATTTATTTATTTATTTTAATCTTCCGTCTGAAACATCGATCTTTCACTATTTTCTGCATTTTCTGTTACCAACTCATTCTATGCCAGAAAACCTACATCTCTAAATAAATTGCCTAAATTATTTGTTTTTCTGTTATTAATTTACCATTATGTTATGCAATTACTGCACACACCTTTTCATTAGAATATATTTAAAAACAAGTATTTTAATTTTATAATTCATGATATTCATTTGAATATGAATGTTATTTTAATTATTAAAATAATGCTATTTTTAATATTTCAGGGTTACTTGTAATGAATATAAATATATATAAATAATATAAAAATATACAAATAAGATGCACACACACACACACACACACACACACACACACACACACACACACACACACACACACACACACACGCACCTTTTACATGTGCTTGTACACATTATAATATAACAATATTCAAGAGCAACTGACGCAAGTATGTCTTCAGTTCTTTTAAATTCATTTTTTTGCTGTACAAATATACAAAAATTAGAAGACGGACACATTTATTATTATTATTATTATTATTGACAATGTTATGAAAGCAAAAACAGTAATTATAATTGTAATTATGTTTAAAAAATAAAATTGTATTCAACATTCTTGTGCACCACTCCAAACCTAATAAAAGGGACTAGTTTCCGTTAAATATTATTTTCAAGCAGCAGAGGGCGCAGTGCTGCAGTCCAGGATTTCAGGTCAAGGGACTGTAGGCAGATTTGTCTGATAAAATAAGATTAGATTTTCTGTTTCTGTCAATTAAAAAACAAAACAAAAAAGACCTTTCACCTACCTTCTTGGTGTGAGAAGTAGTCAACTAATGAGTTACCTGTCTGTGTTCTGCCTCCTGCATGCTCTTGCTTCACATGAGAAAGAGCAAACTTGGGACAGTATCCTAGTCTGAATATCCTGACAGAGGTTGGAGTTGAAGAATGAAAACAGCTTAATGGACTTGCTTTTCTACTGTACATGAGCACTCAAAGCTCTTTATACAACTAGATAAGAATAGATACTGTGTATACTCCCCACATAGAGCCTATTTAATAGGATAAAAAAAGTAATACCAAGAATTAATAATTTAATAACAGTAAAATTAGACATAGGATTGACCTTCACCGGCCTACATCATAAACCCAAGTTTCATGGAAACCAAAACTTCACTGCTGCTTTTCTTCAAATCTACCGCTTGGAATTCTTACACACACACACACACACACACGCACACACACACGCACACACACACACACACACACACACACACACACACACACACACACACACACGCGCGCGCACACACACGCACGCACACACTCAGCTGAACATATGCACCATCTAAAGAAATGATCAATATTAATGGTGAGTTAAACATCTAAACATCAGCTGCACCATCAGTTCACCGCAACACTTAACATGCTGTGCGAGCATGAGATAGAGAGAGTTGATACTGACTGGTGCAGTGGTGATATGAAGCAAATCTCAATAATCAACACTGTGAAATTCCTGAACCCCGACCCTGCAGCTGACTGCACATAATTTTTAGATGTAAGGTGGCAGCTGAAGGAACCATTTGTTTATCTATCATTCCTAAGAGACTACAGCATTGAATTGGCTATCATGCAGGTCAACCTGTTATAACCCCTTAGCCACACTCAACCTTTAGAACATAATAAAGGTAAGGCACCACTTTACGAGCACACCGACACTACTTTTCCCATTAGGAAAAGTTTTTGTTTTATCCTGCATACTGGTCTATGTAAAAAGGCTAAGCAAAAGTGACAATATAAAAGTCAATTCTTAAGGGTGAAAAATAATTCAGATACAAGCAGCCTTTGCTAGTTTAGTTTTTTTAGATAAGCAAACTAAAAGCAGCAATGGCAAAAACCCAAATGAGGAGCACACCAGTGAATACTAGTACTAGTACTGGTGACATGTGGACAAAACACAAAGATCATCTTATAAACAAGAGTAAAAAGATATAAACACAATCAGTGACAAGCACAAGGGTGGAAAACAATTTGGAAAGACAAGGAAAGTAATACTTAAAAAAAAAACCAGGAAAAATACTTAAACATTCAAACCTAGCGTTAGTTTCTATGGACAAGAATCCAGGTGAAGGCTGAAATGGGAGTTATCTTTCAACGAGCTTTATTATTGCAGTCGATACATAAATTCTGAAATACATTAATACTTACATCTTTAAAATAAGCAAATATTTAACCAAGACTCAATCTTAAAATATAGCTTCAGTTTTGTACTAAACTGATTTCCTGTCCTTGCACATAATTTTGCGCCTCTGACTTTTTAATCAAAGAATCTGATATTTTGTAATGCTCATAAGTGGAAAAGCTTGATCCATGTATATATAAACGTAACAGTTTTGCTTTTAGGCTTTCTCTGGGGCCTGTGTTTCTAGACCAGTCTTTATTTTTACATTTGTACTTGCAAAATCCAGTAAAAATATTGAATGCAGCTCTTTTGGAATGGCGTAAGCTCTGCAAGAGAAGATTCAGTACATATGCATTTATCAAGCTTTGACAAGTGCAGAGATCAAAGAGGAGAGGAAACACAGGAAATACATGTGAAGATGAAAACACAGCAAGTGATGGGAGGATGAGAGATTTTCATCAGTGGCAAGCAGGCAGCTCAGTTTTCCTTCCAACCTTAAAATGACCTGAGAGTGGATGGATGGAGATACAGGAAAAAAACAGATAAGTAGAGAGTAGCTAATGGAATTGTAGAGAGAGAGAAAATGAACATACTCACACACACCGATTCCAATCTAGTGAAGACATTCATTGCTTTCAGAATGGCAGAGAAAAGAAGAAACCAAGTGTGTGTCTGTCTTTCAAATTACCATGACAAAACGCTTGCCACCATGTGTTTAGCTTTAGGAGAAGGTATTTTTGTTTGAGTGTGACTTACTCAAATTCTTGCAGAAAGGGTAGTGAGGTCATTGAAAGGTTTTGGAAAGCAAAAGCTTTTTTTTTGCATGGTGCATGGTAGTTCTAGACATTAAATAAAAAAGAAGTCAAACCAACCAAAGTCACATATATACGACAACAAACCTTCCGAGGTCTAAGTCATCAAAGGTGACGACCCTAACCCTAACACATTAAAACATTGATTATTACAGATATAATTATAATTACTTATTGTCAGCAGATTCCCATCCCATCTCCAGACAGCTGACAAGAACCCAGGTAAACAACAACAGCTGGTTATATGCTAATATTAATAAGATTAAGATGTTAGGCTCAAGCAGTGACTTATACAGAAAGGCAAACAAAGACAATCCCAAGTTTTCTTGCTGATGTACTAAAGGAGTTATTAACAAACTTTTCCCACTCCATCTTCTCTACATAGAAGACTTATACTTCCCCATATTTACAGTTGCTTCCACAAACTGTGGACATTGATGCAGGTGATTTGAATCTGAGCACAGTGCTATAAATAATCTCTGACTGCAATAGGATCTGCCTGTCTGTTATGTTTTCTCCCTCTAAATGTTGAAATATTTTAAAAATAATGAGCCTGGTTAGAATATGTAAGTAAGAAGGAAGTAGTAATATTTGTTAAAATGTAGATTGTAAAAGTAAAAAATTGTGAAAAAATATTTTGTAAATAAGGGTAAATATGTTAAGGCTTTAAATAATAATAATAGCAGATCCTCTACCCTCAGGAGGACAGTGAGGCTGCAACTCTAACTCTGAAAACAGAAGCTGTGAGATGGACCTTTAAAAAGGTAAATCCTCACAAAGCTCCAGGACCAGACGGCATCCCAGGCCGGCTACTCAGAGTGTGTGCAGACGAGCTGGCAGAGGTGTTCACCAACATCTTCAACCTCTCCCTGAGGCAGTCAGTGGTCCCCACGTCCCTCAAAGCATCCACCATCATTCCCGTTCCCAAAAAATCAGTGGTCTACTGTCTGAATGACTACCGTCCTGTTGCACTGACATCCGTCATCATGAAGTGCCTGGAGCGGCTGGTCAAAGGTCGTATCTGCTCCTCCCTCCCTGACACACTGGACCCTCTTCAGTTTGCCTATCGGACAAACAGAGCCACAGAGGATGCCATCGCCCTGGCAACGCACACCACCCTCACTCACCTGGAGAAAGGGAATACATATGCAAGGATGCTCTTCATCGACTACAGCTCGGCATTTAACACCATCATCCCCTCAAAACTTGCCACGAAGCTCGTCGACCTTGGGCTGGGAACACCGATCTGCAGATGGATTCTAAACTTCCTCACAAACAGGCCCCAAGTGGTGAGAGTTGGTAAGCACACCTGGTCCTGTGTTTAGGATCATCACTCATCCTAAACACAGGTACGCCACAGGGTTGTGTGCTTAGCCCCCTCCTATATTCCCTGTTCACACACGACTGTGTTGCTAAACAAGAGTCCAACATCATCATCAAGTTTGCGGATGACACAACCATCATAGGCCTCATCACAGACAACGATGAGACGGCCTATAGAGAGGAGGTGATGGCGCTGTACGAGTGGTGCCTGGAAAATAACCTGACTCTCAACATCAGCAAAACTAGAGAGATGATAGTGGACTACCGGAAACGACCAGTCAGAGAACACCAGCCCATCCACATCAACGGTGTCAAGGTCGAAAGGGTCAGCAGCTTCAAATTCCTTGGAGTCAACATCACTGAGGACTTCTCCTGGACCCTTCACACAGACACTGCTATCAGGAAAGCTCGCCAGCGGCTTTACTTCCTGAGGAGGCTGAGGAAGTTTAGCATGAATGCCAACATCACCTCAAATTTTTACAGATGTGCAATTGAGAGCTTGCTGACGAGCTGCATCACAGTTTGGTACGGACGCTGCTCTGCCAGCAGCCGTAAATCACTACAGAGGGTGGTGAAGGCAGCAGAGCACATCACTGGCACGAGGCTTCCTGCCATTCAGGACATTTATCTCCAGCGATGCCTCCGTAAAGCACACAGCATCATCAAGGACCACAGCCACCCAGCACATCAGCTCTTCTCCTTGTTACCATCTGGCAGACGTTACAGTAGCCTGTCTGCTTGGACTACAAGACTTAAAAACAGTTTTTACCACCAAGCCATAGAACACCTCAACCACAACACTTAAACACACACAACACAGCACTCAGAAGCTACCCTGCAGCTTCACAAGTACTCTGTTTAATCTGCACTGGTCACTCCATTTTATTGTCATTGATATTTATATTTAAAAAAGTGCAATACTGTAATTTTCTGCTGCTCATTCCTGTGCAATATCCCATCTGCCCTCCCGTCATATTTCTTTTCAAGATTTTCTTATTTAATCACTAGTGTACATATATTTATATTTATAGATACATATATATTTAGTCATCTTTTCTCTTTTACCATGTCTCTCTAATATTTGGCTCCTTACTATTTTTCTATTTTCTTTAATATTTTCTTTTCTTTTATTATATTTTCTCCTACTGTATCATGCTGCTGAGTGACTGCTGCTCGTCAAACACATTTCATTGCAATGTTGACCCTGTGCTAACTTGCATATGACAAATAAAACTGAAAACTGCAAACTGCAAACTAACAGTTATTCAACAGCAGACAAATTAGTGTTTTCGCTCTGCCCCAATCACACTGTCTTCCTTTCTTTATTGTCAGATCATCTGTAATATTCAGTGATTTCAGTCTGTTCAGTTCTCCCTGTTTTGTTCAGCTTTGTGAGTGTGTGTTTTGGAGACTTTTGGACTTTTTCAAGGACTCCGTATTCCACCAGAATAAAGTCTGATCTTTTGTTTATCCAGGTTGCTACAAAAGTCTGCATTGGGTCCCACCACAGGGTCTGTGTCACTCCTGTTGGCCTCTGACCAAGCCTCTTGTGTTGTCCTGCCACCTTTGCTGATGCCAAACACTATAGACAAGCTATTAATTAATATTAATTACAATGAATGCCACAACCGCTTTCAGTCAAACACAGTGCATTACTGTGAACTTCCCCATATTTACAGTTGCTTCCACAAACTGTGGACATTGATGCAGGTGATTTGAATCTGAGCACAGTGCTATGAATAATCTCTGACTGCAATAGGATTTGCCTGTCTGTTATGTTTTCTCCCTCTAAATGTTGAAATATTTTCAAAGTAATGAGCCTGCTTAGAATATGTAAGTAAGAAGGAAGTAGTAATATTTGTTAAAATGTAGATCGTAAAAGTAAAAAATTGTGAAAAAATATTTTGTAAATAAGGGTAAATATGTTAAGGCTTTAAATAACAGTTATTCAACAGCAGACAAATTAGTTTTGTCTATCTAAAGCAGTCCTGGGAACATCTTCACTGGAAGTCCTTAGTTTAGCTTGTTTCTTGTGGTTGTAATTTTCAATTTTGGTGACTGATGTCAGCCTACCAACTACATACGTCCCTCCACACTACATCCTAACTGTCATCATATCCTGCCAACCTACTAATCTCTGCACAGGGAGAGCAGTTAGTTCTTCACCACTTTACCTTCCTTTACTGAGATGAACCAGACAGAAGAAATACTGTTGACTTCAGTAATGTTGGAATGGAAAACTCTGATTAAAGCTCCTCTAATCAAAATGGGATGATGCCAGCAAAAAAAAAAAAAAAAAACTTTGAAAAATTGGAGTCCTTAAAAGTTTGCAAGTGTTTGCTCTAAGCATCTGTTTTTTCAAAGTCATTTTTTATTAGCCTCAAGTCCCTCAAGTTTTGACAGTTAGGGAATGTAACCATACACATCATACTCATACCACTGTCAATAATGGTGGTTTAGGGGTAATAATTTGGGCTTGTCTTGTAAACAGGACCTGAGCCCTTTGCAGTCACTGAGCTGACTATAAATTCCTCAGTATAGTAAAATATTTTAGAGTCAATGTGAGGTCATGTAACTGCTAAAACCAGACCAAAAATTGGGTCATGCAACAGGACAATAATGTCAAGTGCACCAGCAAACAACAGAATGGCTGAAAATGTAAAAGCTCAAGATGCTCAATATTTTTTAAATGCCTTGGCAGGCTCCAAACGACACATATGCATAAATAATTCTCACAAACCTCAGTTAACTGAAGAAACTGTAAAGTAGTTAAGGCATAGTGAATTGAATGAAGTGATATCTTGATAGAAGATGCATATGGGCAAAATGGTTGAACGACAGTTAATTAGAAATGTTAAATCTGCTAGTTTCTCAAACCAGGAAAAACTAAGCATGCCTGTTTAGCATGTGGCTAAATTACAAATCATAATTTTATGTCTTCGCTAGTGACCTGGTTAAGAGGTTAATCTCAAAAGAACCTATTTGGTCTGTGGATTGTAAGTGGAGCCACTCTACTGTCTCCTTCTCTTTCTATTATTTACACCTTTCCCTTCACAGTCACTCATTGAGCCGGAGCAACCAGAAGGTGCTCATTTGGTATATCTGCACACTCACAAGCACACATACACACTCCTTAATGCATGGCAGCATGCTGTGTCGCATGTCCCCAGGGTGTATGTGTGTGATGGAGAATAGGAAGAAAGTCATTGCCCTACTGATGAACCCACTATGGTTCTCTTCTCTTCCATCACCTTCCCATGTGTGACATATGCAGTGCAATGATAGCAAGCCTGAAACCGTTCCTGTCCATCTTCATTTCCAAAGCAACAGAACAAACTAAAGGAATTTACAGAATTAATGAATTAAACACCTTGTAGGAAGTGCACATGCACACTCACACACACACACCCCCACGCACCCACACACACCCCCACACCTTGGGGTCATCACTGATGACCTCATAGGTTTAAACCTGGCTAGCAATTAAACACACTACTTATGAGAAGCTAAATGCATGCAAACACAGAGTTACTGAAATACCAACTATAGTTGGTATTTCAGTAACTCTGTGTTTAACAACAGTAACATACTGTTGCTAGTATGTTCAGTGTATAGTTATTAATTATGTAGTTATAGTTATTATTATTATATAGTTATTATATAGTTATTATATGGTTATTATATAGTTGTTAGTATGTTCAGTCTGGAAAGTGGTTTCTATAGAAACCACTTTTCAGACTTAAACCAACTATTGGATGAGGCTCTATAGAAGTGACACACAGAACCTACAAGCACTTTTGATTTTCTCATTAGCTACATTGGGTAAGATGTTCACTCACCCAAATAACCTACCATGTATGTTAGGACCACAGGAGGAAGCCAGAATCCCATTGGGAAATCCATGCATCTATCTAGGATCTTTCAGTATGTAACCACTGCCAATATGCCACTCAGGGCAATCACACCAGGAAGTTATTTTCAGTTTCATTCATAGTGCTAAATCACAACAACAGTCACATCAAGGCGCTTGATATTGTAAAGTAAAGACCCGACAATAATACAGAGAAACCCGAACAATCAGATGACCCCTTATGAACAAGCACTTTGGCAACAGTGGAAAGGATAAACTCTCTTTTAACAGGAAGAAACCTCCAGCAGAACCAGGCTCAGGGAGGGGCGGCCATCTGCTGCGACCGAGACAGGACAAGAGACAAGCTGTAGTAGAGAGCTAGAGATGAATAATAACAATTGTGGATAGAATACCTTGTATCACAAATATCCACTGTAACCATCAATAATTTGAACAAGAATACAGTTGTGAAATGTGTATTTATTAATTTTTATATACACTTCTGGATGAGAATGAACTTGTTCTCAGTGGAAAAAACAAGCATACTATAAGAGCACAAAAAATTAGGAAGCAGACAAATTCAATTGTGGTGATATAGTTGACCAGACTAATCAGCAGATGAACTTTGTATGGCTTTTATGACTCAATCTGACCTAGATTTGAACCGTTGTTGACCTGCGTTACACTACACAATAGAAACCAGTTAGCATATTTCTGTGAACAAACAAGTTCAACTTGCAGGGGTTACTCCACTTTAATACCCCCTTTACTTTAGTGACATTTAATTATTCCTTGTATTATGATAAACAGGAAAATTTCCCAGTCCTTTGAGTGTGGAATTGTGGTACTTTGCTGTTTATAGTACAGATCTTTAATCATGAAGGTCAGAAATTTTACCCACTATGAAGTTTGGAATTAATTATATGAGGAAAAATTGGGGCAAGTGCACATTTGTTTGTGTGTACCCAAATACTCACAGACAACCTTTGTTCAAAATGGTGAGACATAAACCTACATTTAAATTACATTCTGTACCAATAAATGACTCTATAACATATTTTGAAAACAAAAATAATACAAAACCAATCTATAATGCTTCAAATTATTAACATAGAAAATGAACTATTTAAGATCAGTGAAAGAAGAAAAAACAGAGATGGAAACAAACAAAGATGAGAGCAAAATGCTGGCAATATTTTTTGACAGTTTAACTACTCATAGGAAGCATACAACAATGTAAATTTTATTTAACAAGACTATCACCAACTAAAAATATCTACCAAAAGTAAAGTGGATTCATCTGACAAAATGTGATATAAACAAGATTGTTTAGCACGGTGCTTTTAGCTGAATCTCATTAGAGAAATGGGTATTTGATTAAATATGAAAATGTAAATGCATGTTTTTAACACTCGGGACTACAAACTTTCCACAGTTTTAACCATAACATATATATTATCACTATGGTATCAGTTTTCATCATGTCAGTTCATACTCCAAATGTCATTACATATCAATAAAATTTTTAAAGCAGTGCTTTTTCTCTCTTTAAAAAAAACAACAACAAAAAAACAAAACAAAAAAGCAAACAAACAGAAACACACAACCATCTCACATGATAGAAAGAAAAAGGACAATTTTTGTTTTTACATGCACACTTCACTTATATGTCTATGTACATAAAAATGCAACCTTTTGAACTCAGTTTGACCCCATTTAGAAGCCATTCAGACCCTCCCAATGTTCAAAGCTTGAAATTTATGAGGCTATAATTGCAGCAAAACCATTTGTCCGTGCGTGTGTGCGTGTGTGTCTCAATCATGTATTTGTCACGGTACTGTGTCTGTGACCCAGTATGTATAATTCTGTTTAAGTTATATTCTTGGATTTGTTGGATATCTTTATTGTTGTCTGTTCGTGTTATATTTATAGTTCTTTAGTTTTCTGTCACTGTGCCTTCCCCGTGTTCCACGTTTAGTTACTCTTGTCTCTGTGTTTCGTATTCCCTCTCTTTATAGTCAGTCATGTCTCCATGTCACAGTGCCAAGTCTGCATCTTTGTGAATGTCTCATGTTTCTTCTTTTATTTTGATAGTCCCTCCCCTAGTGTTCAGTGTGTTTAGTTTTACTTCCTCCCTGTCTCATTGTGTTTGAGTAATTCCAGCTGTCCCTTGTTATCCTTTGTGTATTTAATCCTCTGTCTTTCTTTGCCTGTCGTTGGATCATCTGCGTATCTCCACTTGTGGTTCCGTGGTCCAGGTTTCCATCTTCTAGGTTTCATGTTTCAGGTATTCAGGTCTTTAGTTTCTTTGTACTTGTTTTTTAGTTGCTTCCCAGTTTAGGTTTGGTTAGTTTAATCTTTATTGCTTTCTGCTTTTGTTTATATTTTTCTCTGCTGCAAATAAAGCCACGCTTTCAGTTAATTCCTTCTTCAGTGCATTGATCTGTAAATGTATGCCACCATGTGTGTGGAGAGTTGTCTGTAAGTCAAGGGTTCATTAACTATGAGCTCACACTCACAGGTTCATACTGTCCTTTAAGCTCAGTACATGCCACCAGTAATTATGCTTGAAGTACTCAGGCCTATAAGAACTATAGCTATAAGTACCTTATATTAAAGCTTTGTAATAAACAAACAAACAAACACCCCCCCGCCGAAAATAAAAATCCAAACAAAATGTTATGTGAAACTGGGAATAGTTCATGATTCACCTAGCAGCACCCACTACCAGAAAGGAGCTAGCTGAAGTAGTTAGCTACAAAAAACAAACAAACAAACAAAACCAAACAAAAAAACCCCTCACTATATAGGAGCTACTGGAGAATTTGATATCTAACTAATCCCGGACATTAAAGGTAATTTGGATTAGCATTGAGCCTGCACATCTCTGGATCCCCATATAGTGTCCTTCATAAACTGTATCCTACCATGCAAAATGAAAAATGTATGCTCACATAAGTGAAAGAAAGATGTACCCTTTCGCCATCTTACAATGCTGTGATTGCAGCCATTCCCAAAATTTCTGTGAATGGTACTCATGACCATTGATCAGTGGTCTCTGATCAGTGGTTGTTGATCAGTGGTCATGAGAATTTGCATAATTATGATGAAGGAACTGACCTCCCAGCCCATTGTTCCTTCAGTGGGCTGGTTTCAGTCATTATAAAAATGTATTGTTTATAAGGTTGGTGAAACCTGCAGTCAGCTGAGACTAAAGAAGTCACTTGGATGAGTGATGAAATGTTTCTTCCACTGAAAACGTTCAGGTGAATAGAATTAACTTTTGAAGAAGTTAAAGAAATGTTTAGGGGAAAATTATGAAAACTTTATTTCCACAGAGCCATTATGACATTATATGACTCTATATAATCAAAGGTAATGCCACAAACATCATACCATCATTGTATATATTCAGATGGAAATTTAAAACGTATTTCAGAGTGGATTCAAAGCATTGTACTGTTTTTTTTTTAGCAAAAATCACACATGCAAAAAGACTTTTCAGCCATTATTATCTATGCATGCTTACACATTTATTTACACAGTCACAAATCTGATCAGAAACTTTGGCTACACATTTGCAGATTCCTCTACAAATTCACAAATCTCTGTATAGATTCACAAATCTATTGACCAATTTTCACAACAACCCTCCACTCAGGCTGAAATACACATATGCAGATTGAGATATACACACAGAATCCCAATAATAGCCTCCTTAAAATTCAGCTTTATTTCTGCTATTACTGAGTAACCAAACATTTGCTTTTATTTACATTTTTGTTTTTCAACAGTGAACCAAAAGATAAAATTTGATTTAGTTTACTTTCAATTACACACACACACACACACACACACACACACACACACACACACACACACACACACACACACACACACACACACACACACACACACACACACACACACACACCAGTTTCCATAGTTATAGAGACCAATACAATAATTGGGCCTAAGATATTCTATATAACAGAAGGGATACAGAAAGTGTCTTTATATAAATTCACTTTCATTAAGTAGAATTGTGATATTTCAGCAGTGTTTTATTTTGGCAGCTTTAAAACTCTTGCAGCAGAAACTGAAAACTTGCAGTCTGCAGATGCACACATAAATGTGGAAAAAAGGACACAAAAAAAATCTATTTTTGCAGCTATTTAAGATTAAAAGTATGGTTTGTAAGGTTAGGCATCAGAAGAGTACATCTGATATTTATTTATTTTTTCTTCTGTGATGCTTAAAATTATATTTTTATCAGCAGTCGGGTAAAAACTAAAACAGGCTTAAAATGAGTGAATGGCTTACTTGCAAAGTGGCCAAAAACAGAGCTCCAAATGACGGCTAATGTTCCTGACAAAATTACTAATTGATATTCACTGGAAGCTAGTGACTAGCTGTGATAGACTTCGGAAATGCAAACTTTATTTACACAAAAAAAATGAGATCAATGAGATGGGACTTTTTGGCCGACATCATCTTCATCTTTAAATGTTTCTCCTATTTATACAGTGACAGTCAGAAGAAGTTTTACTGTATTTGGTAGATACAGTAGTAGTGCTCTTTAACAGTATTTTATCTTATTAAAGTGTTAGGCTTAATGTGATGGAAATAAATTGCCAGTGCCTAAAGTAGTTGTAACAAGAGCAGCAGCTGATCAACAGTACCTGCCCACTGCCCACTCTCTGAACCTGTTTTGTGTAGGAAAGCTGACCCCAGGCTGAACTAGTTGGTAGGGGGTAGGAGCAAAGGTCAGGGTTGAATGCCAGGTCCCTCTATGCCTCTGCAGAGGCATAGAGTTGAAGGCCAGGTCACTGTTGAGTATTCATTATATGTGTGGGCAGAGCCTCCTGCTGGACAAAAATGACTGCAACATTCTTTACTTCTGTTAGTCTGTAATCATATCTGGTTATAATGTTTATTATTATCTTTATTGAGCAAAATATTGCTTAGAATTTGATTCAAAAGAACAAGTGATTTTAGTATATTCTAAATCTCCAAATATATGCTTACAAATATTTTTACTGTTACTACCTGACGACTATATCATTAAATATATTGTTAAAAAAAATTATCTTTGCAATCAGGATGGGATTTGTTGGGAGGAACAAGGAAAAAAGAAAAGACCCCCATGGCTGCATAGTAAAATTATTGGTAATGCTGTTTACCAGGTGGTAATTTGTTTTACCACCTGGTTGTATTTGTAATTACAACAAACAATTTTTGGAAATAAGAAAGAAATACAATTAAAAATATATATCAATCAATAGAATTATACAGATAAATAAATAAATACATTAAAAACACTAGAATTGTGGCTTATTCCAGGATTTACTGTTCTTTCATTGGTTATATGTAGAAACTCAATATGGGTAATTTTTGTTTTAGAGCAACTGATTTTAATATCAACATCAGCAGGCTGACTGTAGAACTGGTATGTGCTTGTTGATTAACACCAAGTGTATTTAATACAAATATACTTTGAGCTTTTAAGACCTCCATATCAGCAGTGGAATATTTGTTTTCTTGAAAAACCTGAATAAATTGCACAATTAAATTTAAAAAAGAAGAAATGTTCCAAATTTTCTAGCAAAAATTTATGGTTCAGGCTTCACAGGGTTAAGGAAAATTGTAATGGGATGTAAAAAAATACAATACCACTGGGTGTTAGATAGGTCTGGGTTTGATCTGTTAAATAAAGGTAATTTAAAAATGTAAAACTTTTTTCGTTATGTACATTTACTTATTTATTTTTCAAGTTAAAGTTTTGCAATTATAGACGCTGCCCATAAAAATCCCAAATTTTACTTTAGTTAATCTGGACTAGTTTCAGACTGGAAGTCATTTTGTTGAGCAGCAGTCATTTCTTTAGTTATTTACAGCATGTCTTTGCTGTTTTGAGTTTCTGCTTTGAAGTTAAGACCATCCATCCATCCTGTTTTTGACTCCTCTGTGTAACTTATCCAGCGTGTTCTTGGTCTGGGGTGTCCATCCATTGGGCCATGTCTGGAACACCTCACGTCCAGGTCCCAGTTCTACAAATCTTTTAACATTTTATTTTGGTACAATCATTAGAGTTAATGAGCTCAGCCATCATCCATCCATTTGTCCGGCTGGTTTTATATGAATTAACACTTGTTAGACTTTTTTGTTTAAGGTTTCATATTGTGATAATAGTATATTTTAATATTGTGTGTGTGCATACATTTAATCCAGTCTTGGTATTTGACCATTTACTGACCTTGCTGATGTTTGACTGCTGAGAAACTCTTGTCTCTGTTACCTTGGTAACATAGTGACCCCAGACTGACCCTTGGACTGGTCACTGTAGCTGCTGTTACTTTTCTCAGGGCCAGAAGAGAGAGAGAGAGTGTGTGTGCGCGTGTGTGTCAGATGTCCACCGGTAACTACCATTTTGCTGGTCAATGTGTGTATGTGAGGGAACAGATAAGGAAACAAGTACCACTGATGCAGTAAAAGCTTGAATACACGGAGATTAAATCAGTGCCTTCAAATACAGATTATTTGTCATTTCCACCTATTTGTTGTTGCCAAGATGTCTGCTCTGTTAAGCGGAGTAGAAGTATCCATAGGCTCACTCTATAGGATCAAGAGACTTAAATTCAATCTCTAAAGCAACAGCACAACCACAGCAGGAGCCATTTAACTTTTTCAGTATATGAATGTTAAGGAAACAGGCAGCTTGCTTCAAGATAAAAAGACTGATCCTATTTCGTTGTCTTTGTGGAAGCATGTCTTGATATAAAAAGTGGAACTGTAGGATGTGGAAGTGTGGGAAGTGTGGGAGCAAAATGAACAGAGAAGGTCAAACAGAGATAGTGAGACAAACGGGAAGTCAGCAGGTCAGAGGTCAGAGAAGAGCCTCTTTATGTGTATATATGTTAAGGAGGAGTGTGGCCTGGCACCTTTGCCCTCTGGACTTCTCTCTCTAATAGAGAGAGTGACTAAATACACATTGAGTCAATATGGACTTGGTCAGTGACTCTATATGTCTTTCCCACTGTTGCTGATGAATTTTGAATAAAAAAAACTAAACTAAATGATTAGTCAGTTATTCTGTCACCAGATGGGATCAGGAAATAACACAAACACGTTCAAGTATCTTCAGTTTAACTTCATTTGTTTTCTCAATAGCTGATGCATGTAAGTGTCTGTGCATTGCACCCATGCATTATATGGGCACAGTTTTATTTAAGTGTGCTAGCACTACTGGAAAGCTTAACAACATTATTTAGTCTAAATATGGTCACTTCTGACTCAGAGGAACCAAGTGGCAGTTTTCAAAACACTAATGCTGAGACTTCTGATTCCAGAAACCAGCAGGGGCTGGCTGGTAAAATGGACTGGTACCTACATTGTGCATTTTTATTCAATTTTAACATCTAACCCTTTAAAGCCTAAAACAATTGCCTGAAAATTCAATTTTTTTGAAAATGAAATGTTTTTTGAATCTTCTGACAATCTAAAATATGTATATATATTTGAATTGTGTCATATTCGCTACATTTAGCATATTTCTGTGCAATTTTACAATGTATTGTGCAATTTATTTAGTTTTTATAGGGGGAAAGTCACAATGCTGATATCAAAGTCTAAAAACAACCCCACAAAAATTTTGTGTATGAAATATGACACACCAGGCGTTAAGGGGGTTCCCATTTACACTCTCAAATTCACAGAGTGCTTTTAGCTATACCTAAGCACTTTTATCCAACATTTCCAGACATTCACATGCTGATGGATACATTGTGGCAGCTTTGAGCAGACCAACAATTCTTTGACACATCGACAAGAGGAACCAAGGACCTTCCGATTTACAGATGACCCGCTTTACCACCTGAGCCACAACTGCCCCAGCTGGTGCTAAACCTCCCAGCAGGCAGGCAGGTTTGGCTCATAACCTGCCAGATTTTGGACAGGTTGGCAGAATCTGGCCTCCTTCCAAGGACATCCACCATAGTAGGTTAATTGGTGATTCTAAATTTTTCAAAGTGGTGAATGTGAGTGTGAATGATGGTGTCTCTAAGTTGGCCTTGTAATAGACCATTAAACTGTTCTGGCTACCAACTTTCTGTGACAGCTGGGACTGACTCCAGCTAGCTCCTCATAGTACCATATCACCACAATAGAGCACTTCGCTTTTAGACTGCAGGCTTATATTTGTGGGTCAGAGGGTATTTAAAAGTAGAACAGGAGGTAGAGGTTTAGCTTTCAGACCCCTCTTTTGTGGAACCAGCTCTCAGGTTGGATTCAGACACTCTCTGTACTTTTAAGATGAGGTTTAAAACTTTTAGTTATGCTTGAATGGGCCGAGACTGCTGGGAGCTTTCCATTAGGAACTGAGCATTTCTTGTTTGTTCACTTATGTTGTTTATGGATTTATTATTAGAGAGAGCAGACAGCTGTGCAAAGATCAGTTGTGATAAAGAAATGTTGTGAGCTAGCCTGAAAAGGCAACATGGAAATATACGCACTGTAGAACATTTAACAGCTGTGTCCACATGTTACTTGGCGAATTAACACTGACGTGTGTTACAGATGTATTTTCTTTTTTGTGAGTGGTAGTAAAATATCATAATATCAATATCATGTAGTATTCTGGGTTTTTGGCTAGTTTTGCATTAGCTATTAGTTATTGCTATTAGTGCAGGTGCTTGCAAAGAGCTGAAGTTCTGTTAGCAGCACAATGCCTCATAAGAACCATTTGTGGTGGTTCAAAAAAGTACAATGAATAAGATGAATTCTTGCACCTCTGACAGAAAGGAAACAAGCTAATATCTGGTTGGTTGTCTCACTGGTTGACTTAATCCATGACACACTATAAAGAGGTTGTTGTTGCAACTACATGACAATAAGTTATGATAAAAAGCACATTTAATGTATTCATTATTAGATATTTAAGATTATTACTGCATATACTGAAAACAAAAAATATATTTTGTGGCTAACAAGTTTTTGGATTTCCAGCAAATCTTGTTGCGCTATTCTTTTTTGAACAAGAATTAGATGCGTTGTTTTTAAATTACATTTCAGGATTTCACAACATAACTAACAGAAGGTTTCTAACCATTAAGGTTTTCATTATGTTCTTCTGATAATATGGCGTTACCTACATATTACCTGTACTTTATTTATATAGTGCCAAATGACAACAGTTGCTTCAAGATTTTTTTTAAAATAAATACCGACTGCAAATCCAAATCAAATTTAACTGTAATAGCTATGAGGGACCACAGGCACCCCTTTTTCTTTTTTTTTTTTCTTTTTTTTTTTAAAACTCGGCAACAAAAAGCCAACAAGTTTGGCAAATTAAGTGTGTTGTTATGGAAACAAGATGATAGACTTTGTTTTGCTGTCACATTTCCCTCCCTCAAAATGAGAAAAATTCACATGTGAGCTCAGTGTAATGGTGTAATTTTATTCTTGTCTTTTCCATCTGTGTTCACCACTTTACAAAGACAATTTTTTAAAGGGAATATGTAATTTACTGACAGCAGTGGTGATGAGAGGAAGAAGAAAGTAATGATGGAGAAGAGAAAAATAGAGAAGGGGAGAGGGAAAAAGAAGAAAGGGTGAAGGAGGTGTAAGCACAGCAGATGGATGATGCTACTGGACAGTATTTCATGTCCGACTGTGCTGACTGCTGCTGCGCTCACAGCAGGGTGTGTGCATGTGTACTTGCTTATCTTGTGCTTCAAATGGGAAATGGTACATGTGCATGTGGGAGAGCGAGCACACGCGTTATCCTTAGGTTACAAAATCTGAACGTAGTGTGTGTGTCTGCTGTGAGAGTAATTCAGCCCAATTAATTGGTTTGAGATTGAAAATGAGATGAGAACACAGCTGAGCTCATCCCCCCTGCTTTTACTCCATCCCTGTCTGCTCAACCCCCTTTTCCTCTCTCCCCTGTGTGTTTCTTTTTTTAAATCATTCTGGCATTCATTTCACTCACTTAAACCCTTTAGATTTAAATACATTTATCATGGTATGTATTTTGTGTAACACACAGCACTGGTAACCAACTTTTATAAACACACACACACACACACACACACACACAGTTACTGACATTACAGATATTTTGCAAAAGAAAAACAATGAGGACAAAAAAAAATAAAATAAAATAAAATAAAATAAAAGGCCTTGCATGCAGAGAGAAATGTGACAAGTAGAAATGATAAGAGTAATATCTCCGTGAGACTTGAGGGTTTAACAACGACCTTTTCAGAAAAATGAGTTAGGCCAGTTTAACCCTGATGTATTGGCTTAGTGTGTGTGAGTGCGTTGTGTGTGGCGCTCAGTCTCCCTGTCTCTCTGCAGGGTGACACACAGAATGCCGATTGGTCCTCGGTCTGTTGAGCAACTCAATTATGCCTCTTAATATCACTAACACCATGAGACCTCAAACAGCGAGCCTATTAACACTACACATAGTAATGTTTCCATTAGTTCAGAGGACATCATATAGACTTACTTTCACTTCCTGTAGACTTAGATTAACCAGAATGCTGCTACTGGCAATGCTGCTCCTTTTTAGTGTAAAGAAGTGTAATTAATAATATTAGTTTAATAACATTACCCATTTTGTAGTATTATCACTTTTTGCACAATATAAGTGGCCATGTAATTGCTTGAACTTTTAAAATGTAAACACTTAAACCTTTTTAGTGTTTGCACAAAAAGTACAACAATATAGTGCATAGTTTCAGTGTAATTCAATGTAACCAGCTCCAGGAGTCCATCCCTCACCCTGAGGAGAGTCCCCAATTTCACATCCACATTAAACAGACTCATGTACAAATGAAGACCATTAAATCATGTTAAAACATTACATTCAAGCTCAAGTACTAAATTCTGTTCTGTGGAAGGAAATAAGGTACAGTTGGAGTCTAGCTTTAGCTTAATCATCAGAATATGAATGTTGCTTTTGCTGCATAAATGCTTGTCTGTGTGGTTCTGGTCAAAGGGTCACACAGAAGGAATGGGTAGAAGATGTTGGGGCAGTGGAGGAGGAATTTTTGTGGAGGAGGATCGATGGGTGGATCACATGGAGAGAAGGTTGAAAGGGAGGAAAAGTGGAAGGAGGTGAAGGAATATAGGAACAAGATGAGGAATAAATCAGACCCTGTGTGAGTGTGTCCGTTTCTGCCCGTCTCGCGCTCTGTGTGTGTGTGCATGAATGTTTAGGAACTTGGGAACACATTTAACAAGATATGACAAAAACACAAAGCCTAAATTTACTTATGTACTCAAATGAATAGAAAAGTCACATGTGTAGCTCTTTTCTTAAACAAGTTCTCTTTTCTAAAATGTATACTGTGGCTACCTTAGAGCTCTGTCTCATAAATATCTGTTTTTGTTTAGATTTTGTGGATCGTCTCAAAATTACCAGTGAACAGTTAACTATTCTATAATATTTGTGAAGCAGCTGTGGAGACTGAATAGTTCATTATCTGCAGTATTTAATACCATCAAAAGACTATGAGAATGTGGAGAAATTGCTGTGTATGTAGTTAAAAAAAATAAAAAATAAAAATTCACTGCATAGGTCAGAAATGCTTCCAGAAATCATGCCTGTGAGTGCAAGTCATTGTGCCATCAGCACTGAATGAGTTGTAACCAGGCACAAAGAAGCAGCTGTATGTGAAGGTGAAACAAGCTCATAAAAAGGACTGAGGAAAAGTGGAAACCTGTTCTGTGGTCAGACAAATCTAAATTGGATGCTTAACTGGCAAAACAAACAAACCAAAAAACAACAACAACCAAAACACATTATCAGGCCCATCTTATCTTACAGGCCTCATAGTACCATATCACCCAAATATAGCACTTCGCTCTCACACTGCAGGCTTACTTGTGGTTGTTAGAGTATTTCAAAGTGGAACGAGAGGCAGACCTTTCAGTTTTTAGGCTTCTCTTCTGTGGAACCAGCTTCCAGTTTGGATTTGGGAGACAGAAACCCTCTCTACTTTTAAGATAAGGGTTAAAAGTTTCCCCTTTGATAAAGCATATGAATCCTTGTTTACTTGTTCTACAATAAGTCTAGGCTGCTGTGGGAGAATTTTTAGCTGATTTTATTGTCTCTTTCCATTAATATGAAACTACCATAATATTAGAGGTTGTTTATTTCTTTGTAAGTGCGAAAACTTACAAATTCAGCAAAGGATCAAATAATTAATCTTGATAACCCCAGGCCACACATTCCTTGGCTAGTTAATCAGAATCAGAATCAGAATACTTTATTGATCCCTGGGGGAAATTATTTTTTGTTACAGTGCTCCATTTTAAACCAACATTAAGACAAGACAGACAATACGCTAACTAAGAATAGTACAATATATACATATATATACATACATACATACACAAGTCACTTATAAATAAATATTTGGAAAAGAAACATGTGTAGTTGTAGCAGCAAACAGTGTGTTAAGTGGATGCGTTGTACAGGGAGATGGCCACAGGCAGAAATGATTTCCTGTGTCGTTCAGTGGTGCTTTTCGGTAATCTCAGTCTCTCACTGAACGAGCTCCTGTCCATTTGACAACCAGCTGTCAACCATCTGAGTGCTTGCTGAAGGTGTCATGAGCTGTGTGCAGGCAGGAATGGTGGACCCCATGTGCAGAAGCAAAAACGTGAACTCAAACATACCTAAACTGAGAATACCAAAATAAACTTACACATGCAGCCAGACAGAACACACAGCATAGGCTGAGGGAAATCACAACACTGACAAAGGAAAACACAGGCCTTAAATAAACAGAGGGAGCAATCAGGGAATGGGAGACAGGAAGGAAACACAGCTGGGACAAATCAGGGCTAACGAGAGAAAGGAAGCAAAACCAGATACATTAACATGAGACACGGACTTTCAAAGTAAAACAGGAAACATAACACAGAGACGCGGACTTCACAAGGAGATACAGCTGACAGGGGAGACAGAGCAACTATGGAACACAGAGACATAAACCAATAGACCGAGAACTCTAACAAAGAAACCAAAAGACTAGAAATGATAAATAATATAAAAAAACAAAGTTCAATAATAATGTAAAACCGAAAACTCTAACAGAAGGTTGTTGGCAGACACTATGAAATTCACTGCTAAAGCTGTATTCAATGGAAAGGAAAATGGAAGACACAGAAATACACAATTTTGAGTGGACCTTAGTTGTTGTATCCAGAACCCAGAAGGAAATAAATTAAACACGAAGACAAACACACAAAAGAAAATAAAACAAAATCTCTCACTTTCCAGTTTAGGTTTGAAATTCTGATTTGTTTAAACTACAAGTTAACCTATATTAGTTCCTTAAGGGGTTAACCTGGATTTATTATAGCTGCTGTTCTCTATCTCTGATCAACATGAGTCGACTAAAATAAATGACCCAATATAAAATACACTTACTGTCATCTTAGCTATTAGTGTGTTCAACAGCTTATTTAGTAAAGAACACAAGGGAATAGCATGCTATCTAACAGCAACAAAAAACAATTTGACTCACCAAATCCTCATTTTAGTCGAGCAAAACATATTTTATCTGCAAAGGCTGAAAATTGGACACTATCACCCTCAAAGATTTCAAATAAAAATGCATCTAGTCCCAACTTAGTATGTTGATTAATTTTTTTCCCTCCCTTAAGTTTTTTTTTGCTATTTATGCTCGTAGAATATCCTGCTCACTCTCGTCCACTGTTGTTTTTTTAGCCAGCGAATGTCACTGTGGTTCCAATGGTTGGCTACCACTAATAAGTTTCACAAAGGAACAATAAAACAAAAACAAAAGTACAAAATAACAACAACTATGAAACTATAACTACTAAAACTTACTTAAAACATACTTGAAGGACAGCTTGCATTTTCTTTATCAAGATATTTTGAAGAAGTGATTAGAGACACTAAATCTTAATTAAGGTATTAAATAATGTAAATAAGTGGGAAGGAAAAACTCCCTTTTAACAGGAAGAAACCTCTCAAGGAGGGCTCCTAGAATCAAGGAGGGCCAGCCATCTACCACAATTGGTTGTGGGTGAGGGAAGCAAGACTGGACAAAGATGTGCTGGAAGAGAGCCTGATTATGTATAAATGTATACGTGTATGTTTATGTATATGTATTATTATTATTAAATAATGATTAAATAAAAAACAAATGAATAAATGCAGAGTGGTACATATATACATAGTGAGTGAGTAATGGGTGGATTTTGTGCTATGAAATCAGTTATTTAAGTGATCGTATGTGACAAAATGTATTTTAAATTTGATTCTGGATTTAACAGGAATCCAATGAAGAGAAGTCAGTAGACATATGCTCTCTCTTTCTAGTCTCTGTCAGTGTTCTTGCTGCAGCAAAAGCAAAGAAAATATGTATCTGGAGACAGATAGATATGTATACTTACTTGCCCCCATACTGTGCCAAGTCACTGGTGTGTACGATTTTGCATGATTCTCACAGTGTGAAAAATGTCCCTTGTGTCTGAATCGGAGAATTATCACGAAGGAAATGACCTTTCTGACACTTCACCTTTGACCTCTGCTGTGAACCCTGAGAGGGGGGACTATGCCGGATAAGCCTGTTCCCAGAAAGACAGTTACAGCACAGCAGGAGGCAAAAATTCTCTCTCTCTCTCTCTCTCTCTCTCTCTCTCTCTCTCTCTCTCTCTCTCTCTCTCTCTCTCACACACACACACACAAGGAAAATACCATTAAATAGCTTTGTGAGCATAAATACAGATACATAGTCCATATGAAAACACATAGTATTTTTTTTACAGTATCAACAATCCTGGGAACTGCTGCAGGAACAAAAATGAAAAATTGACTTATTTCCCTTTGCTGCCTTACTGTGTGTTTGTTGTTAAAATAGCCTAGCCTCAGAGCAATACGGTCTATAACAGTAATGATTAGGGCTGCTTCAAATATTAAAGCTGGAGAAAGTAGCCATAAGAAGGAGAAGATGTCTGGATTGCTTGGATAGTGACACAACCAAGTAAGGTCAACCAATCAAGATGCAATTGAGGTACCGATGCTCAGCTTTAATTCAAGGAGTTTAACAAAAGTATTCCTTTAATGTTTTCAGAAATTATGACCATTTTTATACATATCCTATTTTCAGAGGATGAAAATAATTGCACGATTGATGCCCCTGATCTCCCCTGATTTCCATGCAACAACGATTGAGTTTTTTTTAGCAAGGTGAGTAACTAAATAAATTTTATTTATATAGCGCATTAAAAATGAATTAATAATAATAATAAAAAAATCACAATTCACAGCAGTTCATACTAAACATATTTACACTATTCACACACAACAAGCCACAGTTCCAGGGATCAGCTACCTCAAAAAGCCTGACAAAATGGTATGAGTATTTAGATTTAAAGACAATCACCACTCTTTAGTCAGTTGAGAGATCATTCCAGAGTGACAACAAAAGCATGACACTCTTTCAGGTACGATCAAGAGTGATTGGGAAGCAGACCTTAATGATAGTGTGTGGATGCAGCGTGTCTATATGCAGGTGCAAGGCCATTTGAGGTTTAAATACAAATAGCTTCACTTTATACTGGATACTGTAATGCATAGGGAGCCAGTGCACAGCTGCCAACACTGTAGTAACACAAACTGTCTTTTCTGTTTTGTCCCATTCAGTAATCAGGTTGCAGCAATTTAGACTAACTGTAAATGAGCAAGACAAGATTTAATAACTTCAGTCTACAGTGCATTATAGTAGTGCAGTCTAGATGTACCAAAAACAAGCACAACACCTTCTGGATCTGATAGATTTAAACAAATGTTTTAGTTTGGAGATTGTTCTCAGTTGGGATAACCTGCTCTTGACTACAACATGGGTTTGTTTGTCATATTTCAAATTTTAGTCAAAGATTATCCTTAAGTTTTCACCAGGGATAAGATAAGATAAGATAAGATACCTTTATTAGTCCCACAAGGGGAAATTTCATGTTAAGGCTGCCGACCTATTGCACGCAATGGCGGCGCCATCTTACCCTCGACCATACATACATTACACAAAAACATCAAATGGGGAAGACAGGTCAGAGAGGTATAACAATGGAAAATGCACCACATGATGAAAGATAAGGAGAAAAAAAAACCTCCCCCCAGACTGAGCTCCAATAGGGGGATCAGTTTGAGAACAGAAAAAAAAAAACACCTCTGCACATAGCACATGAAAAAAAAAAATCTTAATACACCAGAGAAACACACGACAAGCAACAGGGATGGGTAAAGGGTGAGAGACAGTACATCCGGGCCTGCAGCCTATGCGCTGGTTTCCTTGATCCACCGTCAGCATCGGAAGGGAATAAGCGTCAAAGGCGTTTGGAGGGGGAGGGGGGATGAGTGTACATCAGCATGTGCATATATATATGTCTGTATGTGTATGTGTGTGCATGTCCAGAGTTCAGCTGAGACAGAGTCCTTCGCCCTGTCAGGCTAAGTAAACAGTCTTACAGCCAACCCAGGTGACCTTGCATAGAATGGGAAGAACAGTCTAAACACAGTCGTTATCAGGGTGTTTTAGTTAAGCTCCAGCCTTGAGCCCGCAGCTGGCGCCGAAGGGATAGCCGCATTATAATGGTGGTTTTTTCTTTAGTGCGAACCACTGATGAGAATTTCAAAGCTGTTCTTAACAGTCCGACACTGGTCTCTCAATCTCCCGTTGGAGAGCCGTGAACCATGATGTTATCAAACTTGCGCTCTGTGGTCTTGTCATTCTTGTACCCAAAGAGCAGATTCTGAGAACTCACGACCGCAGTGAGCTGCTCCAAGATGTGATCCAACTTGCGCTCAGAGGTGTTATTCTGAGTGAACTTCTCCAAGATGTAATCCAATTTGCGCTCAGAGGTCTTATTCTGAGTATTCACGGCAGCCGTGAGCTTCTCCAAGATCTTATCCATGCTGCACTCAATAAGCCCATTCTGAGAACTCATGCCTCGTCCCATCATTTCAATCCCAGCGGGCAGCCTTGTGGGGGTTTGAACAGCCAGTTCCGCTTTCTTAATTCTTTGATAAGCCAGGGCCAAGCCAGCTCCGATCAGCAAGAACCCTGTTATATTGGTTCTGAATAGGTAGATAGGTTCCGAATAGGTAGATATCTTCAGCGTCTTCGATCAACAGCCCTGCCAGGCACACAATTCTCCATTTCTGCCACCCGTCCATCGTGTATCCGGCAGGGAAAGTACCACCTGGACACTCAGGCTCACCTGAGCCCAGACTTCTCGTTGAGAAAAGGGTGTCAATAGCATTCAGGGACCAGTTGTTCTCTTGGACCTCGGACGAGGTGTTTAACTGCCTCAGTGACCTTGCCCCCAGAGATTGGCGGGTCAACCCCTTCGTCCCCAGACTCTGCTTCCGCCACGGAAGACGTGCCAGTGGGATTGAGGAGGTCCTCGAAGTATTCCTTCCACTGCCCGACAATTTTCTCAGTCGAAGTCAGCAGCAGTGCTGCTCTACCGCTTTCCCCTCTGAGTCGCCTGACGGTTTGCCAGAATCTCTTTGAGGCAGTCCGAAAGTCTTTTTCCATGGCCTCTCCAACTCCTCCCACACCCAAGTTTTTGCTTCAGCCACCGCCCGCGCCGCATTGTGCTTGGACTGTCGGCATCTATCAGCTGCATCCGGAGTCCCACAGGCTAACCAAGCCGGGTGGGACTCCTTCTTCAGCTTGGTGGCTCCCCTCACCTCAGGTGTCCACAATTTGGTTCGGGGGTTACCACCATGACAGGCACCAACTACCTTGAGGCGCGGCTCCGTGCAGCGGCTTCGGCAATGGAGGTGCTGAACATGGTCCAATGTCCCCAGTCCCCAGAATGCTATTGAAGCTCTGCCGGAGCTGTGCGTTGAAGAACTCGCAGACCGGGGCCTCTGCTAGACATTTCCAGCACGCCCTCACTGTACATTTGGGTGTCCAGCGTCCTCCCTCGCCACCTGATCCAACTCAACACCAGGTGGTGATCAGTTGACAGCTCAACCCCTCTCTTTACCCGAGTGTCCAAAACATATGGCCTCAGGTCTGGTGATACAATTACAACATCGATCATCGACCTGTGGCCTAGAGTGTCCTGGTGCCACATGCACTTATGGACACTCTTGTGTTTGAACATGGTGTTCGTTATAGCCAAACTGTGGTTTGCACAGAAGTCCAATAACAAAACACCGCTCGGGTTCAGATCCAGGAGGCCGTTCCTCCCAATCACGCCCTTCCAGGTCTCACTGTCGTTGCCCATATGAGCATTGAAGTCTCCCAGTAGGACAACAGAGTCCCCAGGAGGAGCACCCTCCAGTGCCCCACTCAGGGACTCAAAGAAGGCTGGGTACTCTGAACTGCCACTCGGCACATAAGCACAGATGACAGTCAGGACCTGTTCCCTGACCTGAAGGCGAAGGGAACAAACCCTCTCGTCCACTTGGAGAAACCCCAACATACCAGCAGCAAGCCGAGGGGATACCAAGATACCCACCCCAGCCCGACGTCTCTCACCAGGGGCAATTCCAGACTGAGACAGAGTCCAGCCCCTCTCCAGGAGACTGGTTCCAGAGCACAGGCCACGCGTTGAGGTGAGCCACGACTATATCTAGCCGGTATCTCTCAACCTCATGCACTAGCTCAGGCTCCTTCCCCACCAGAGAGGTGACATTCCATGCCCCAATTTTCAGTTTTGGTAGTCAGGGATTGGTACGCCAGGGCCTCCGCTCCTGGCCACTGCCCAACTCACATTGCACCCAACCCCTACAGTGCCTCCTGTGGGTGGTGGGCCTGCAGGAAGATGGGCCCATGTCCCTTTTTTGTCTGTGCCCCGCTGGGCCCCATGAATTAAGGCCCAACCACCAGATGCTCGCCCTCGGGCACCCTCCCCGGACCTGGCTCCAGGGTGGGGCCCTGATAACCCTATCCCGGGCAGGGTGAACTGTTTCCTCTATGGTCTTTTCATAGGGGTCTTCTGAGATAGGGTGAGAAGTTCGGCCATTTGGGAGGGGTTCAGAGTAGAGCCGCTGCTTCTCCACATCGAAAGGAGCCAGTTGAGGTGGTTCGGGCATCTGACAAGGATGCCCCCTGGGCGCCTCCTGGGTGAGGTTTTCTGGGCATGTTCCACCGGGAGGAGGCCCCAGGGCAGACCCAGGACACGCTGGAGAGATTATGTCTCTCGGCTGGCTTGGGAACGCCTTGGTGTTCCCCCGGATAAGCTGGAGGAGGTGGCTGGGGAGAGGGAGGTCTGGGCTTCTCTGCTTCGGCTGCTGCCCCCGCAACCCGGACCCGGATAAGCGGAAGAAAATGGATGGATGGATGGATGGATGGATGGATTATTCTAAGTGTTGAAGTAATATTTGGTAGTTGTTCACTTGCACTCTCAACATGAGGTTCAGAGATGTTGATACAAATGAAAAAGACAATCATTACGCTGAAAACTCAAATAAAGACAAAGAGAAAAAGACCTAGAAGACAACTAAAGTGGATGAAGTACACTCTTGAGGATGTAGGTGCGCCATTGTCTAAGTCTATAATCAAGAGACACGTAATTGAATGCAAATACTGAAGATTTACAACCAGGTACAAGCCATTGGCATGCTCAAGAACAGGAAAGTCAGATTAGATTTTACCACAAAAAAACATTCAATTCTGGTAAAGAAAACAATCTGTGGACAAATTAAACCAACTGAATTTAGTGGTGAGAAACAGCTTGTGATCATCATTTGTTGATGATATTGGCTCCACCATAAACACAGTGCAGGCCATGTTACTACCAATGGAATTGGGTCACTAGTTTTTATTGATAAAGTGACTGCTGCTAGCAAGACCAGAGTGAATTCTAAAATTTACAGGGATATACTCCCTGCTCAATTTTAGAAAGAAAATTTATCGGTCTTAATTTATTGCCAAATCAGTCACTTGATCTCAACACAGTAGAACGTGCTTTTCAGTTATCAAAACTGAAGGCCAAGAATTTTGGGCCTCCAAAAATGAAAAAGTCACATCTTTTATCTTGTAGTGCAATATTGCCATTCTTGTTTTTGTCCCATTATTTTGTTCTTGTACAATGCAGAAAAACTGAGGGAATAAAAGACACAGGGAAAACAACAAAATCCCATAAAGAAACCAAACCCACTTATAACATTAGAATAATTCCCATATTGCTGGACTTTCTCTTATTGGAGTCAGGAATTCAGCATGGGAGAGGGAAGTGGATATGGGAAAGAGATTTGATCAACCAACTCAGATATTTTTAAAAGTCTAGTTTCACATGTTATTTCAAATAAAATTAAGAAAAAAGTCCAATATAGCAATTATGACAAATATTTTGGATGTAAAATTACTTTAAATTTAGGAAACAGTTTAAATGTTAAAATGTCTTTTAAGTAGAAAACACATGTTACTGTGCTGGAAATGATGAACTTCCATAACCACAGTCCTCCTCTCTCTCCTTTCTCATTCTTCCTTTCCCCATCTTCTCTTCATTCCTAATCTGTGGAACATGTTTAAGCTTTCCTGCTTCTTTTCCTTCTTCTCCTGTTCCTCAGTTCCCTTCTGTCCTACTACTCTTTCTTCAAAGTTACTTTGGTGTATGGATGAATGTGTGAATGCCTTTATTCATATCCTAATGAAGATTCACGATGCTGTCAGTGAGGAGGTATGAGAGAGAAAGAGAGAGAGAGAGAGAGAGAGAGAGAGAGAGAGAGAGAGAGAGAGGAGACTGAGGACTGTGTCTTGCTTGGATGCAGGCATTATAAACGCAAGATACTGTGTTTACTGTTAAATGGATTTTACTTATATAGAGCTTTAGTTTTAGTGAATGAAATTCTAGTTTATCAGTTTTCTACTTAGTACTAATTAGCAGATAAATGTCTGTGTCTGTGTGTTGCACCTGTAGCGTTTGTAAATGCAGCTTTGAACCAAGCTAATGGTACTTAGCTACTCCTAATCATGTTCTGCACATGCTGCACAACTAAGATGTCCTACAAAGATGATGTTGTATAACATTTTTTATAAACTTCTGCTAGTTGGGCCAGATTGTTTGGGTAGAATTAGAGGAGAAAGACATAGAAAACTTACTTACTCACCTGTAAGTCCTGCTCGCATACATGCTTTTAAAAAAATACCATTCCAACAAAAACACCAACAACAAAAATAATTAATCTTAGAAATGCATTTTTAAACAGAAAATAATGTGAGTAATTCTTCTTTTTCCTCTTCTTTTTTTGCATGTACTATTCAGAATTGCCATTGTTTTAAATGCATGCATATGTGCACTATTTAAGTGGGCCATCTGTGCTGTTTTGACCGATCATGGTGGGTCGTCTGGTCCAACAACAACTGGAACGATTTCTTGTCCCTTGAAACATAGATAACCTGGATAACTTAGCACTTCACAAATTATATAGAAAAAATATCTTACTGTAGTCTGTGAAATATATCTAGTAGAAGAGAACAACATTACAGATTTACAGTATATCCTTTATGGGAGAATACTATGTGATAGTGATATACTTATACACATATATGTCATGCCACAGCGAATCTCATGTACAGTGTGGTCCTTAGTAAATCTGTGTTTGATATCTCTGCTGCTCAGCTACTGTGAAATTTGTACAGACATGGCTGGATTGCCACAATATTTGGTACAGATATCCATAGATGCCTGTTTAATAACAAACAAACAAATGAAAACAAAACAACTGCACTCTGGCCAAACTGTTTGAAAGGACAGTGCAGAAGCCAGGTGGTTTTAGATGTGGGGAAACCAATAGTTTTCACACTCCTAGAATGGATATAATATTCTAATTATATGGATCATTCACATTTTTTCCAAATACCTGAAAACCATGCAACAGGATTCTTCTTCGTGAACTGACTGATTAAAAAATAAAATCAGTTGGTTCTTTCACATTTAAAATTACTGACAGTCATTTTGGAGATATACTCTAAAAATCTGTGCTGTGCTAACCTGACGCAGCCTTCCAGCATTTATTGTTTAGAAATTGTTTTTATTCTGCAGAAAGAAAGAACCAATCAGAGCCAGAAATGAAGATACAAAAACATGGAACAATATAAAGTCATACAGGAAAGTAGGAAGGAAGGAGGAACAGAAAGAGGAATAGAAGATGGGAAGGAGAAAAGACTGAGGAGAAGAGGATAACAGACTGTTTGAAAGAAACAATTTGATTCAATTTTCCACTCAATAAAATACAACCATCAGCTCTACACACACACACACACACACACACACACACACACACACACACACACACACACACACACACACACACACACACACACACACACACACAGTGTCTGTCTCCAGAGTGGTGTTTTAATTGAAGCAGGTTATGGCCGTATCTCGATGAAATTGGAAAAATTAATCAGCTGGAAAATGGTGTGTTTTCTTCCCTTGGGCTTTCCAGCCATCACTCTCGCCCCCTCTCTCTCCAACAGTCTGATATGAGATAGCTGGCAAATTAATTTGCATGACACAACTTTGTTTGTATAAGGATTTACTTGGTGTGTTTATTTGGATAAAGATTATGTCTTATGTCTATTTATGTGTTTTTTCATGTATATTAGACCTATGTGTTTGCTTATACATGCATCCTGACATGAAACTTGATCCCAAAAGTAACCCTGTCATGGACATTCACACATCACTTTAGTTCTTCAAGTGCAAAGTCATTACAGTAATGATGAGTGACAAATTCATTAATTAACTTGTTAGAGTTTGATGTGGCAATGGTGAAGTAGTGTGGAATGATGCAAAGAGAACTTTATTTAGTTGTACTGGTCTCTACTACAAAGGCAGTCAAGGCTGAAGCCAGAATTTTAGAAATGTACACTGTACAAAGTGACAGGAAATTTTAAAGTAATATTCCAACATCAGGCATCAGTCATGAATCACTATCCATAACATTTGTAGTGTACACCAAACGATGTCTTTTTCTGGGTTATGATAAAAACCAAGTGAATCTTGGGTCATTACAGAAATGCCCCCCCCCCAACGCACGCGCACGCGCGCACACACACACACACACACACACACACACACACACACACACACACACACACACACACGACTTGACATTCCTCTCTGACTTAGTTTTCTCTTCTCTGATTAGTGAAACCAACACTTTTGGGTGCATAATACACCCAGCAGTAGATGGTATGTGATTGGTGATCTGTGCTTACCTGTACTGGAATTTCATCTCCTTTCTGTGTGCATACTGACCTTGAGAGTTAGAGTCAGGTCAGCAGAATGTATAAGTGGACAGTAACAGACAGATGGACAGAATATGATGTAATCCCGTTTCCTTCAGTGTGAGGGAGGAGACAGACTGTCACCCCCCAGGCTGGAAGTGGATGACTGATTGTCCAATCACTTAAAGTGTTGCTGTCCATGCAACATTACTTCAGCCAATTGAGCATCACTTTATATTAATATGGCTATCAGTCTGCCTGTTTACAAACAAAAAACCCAAAACAGTCAGAGGAATCTAGTCTGACCACAAAGACAATAAGTGGTATAAAACATTACAAAGCACAAAGTAACAGCAGAAGTCATAATAGTAATGTACTAAAACTGTGATATCATGAAAAGGTTTAGTTCTCTGTTTGAATGCATTAATCAGATTGTTTTACCTGTAAAACAACTATACCGCATGCACTTTTAACAATGTACGATCAAAATGTAAAATAAAAATATATCAACTATGTATTTAATATAGAGTGATCATTATAGTAACATAAACTTAAACCAAACCCATATCTACCTGCCTCTCCTTGGTTAATCTGTGTTTTGGTGTCTGTGCTACATAATGTCTTACCAACAATGGAATAAGACAGGGTTGAAAATCAAGCAGGGTGGGGGCAAACCTTTGTGTAAGTGTGTGTTTGTGTATGCGTATATAGGTGTGCTACTTTGCTTCAGTGCCTCCTCTTTGGCAATGTAATGCTAATGACTAACCCCAAAGCTAACACACAAACGCAAATGAATTTCTTGGTTGGCTATCTAAGAGGTGACGGTGCACCTCTGGGCAACAGCACTGCTCTAGTGAACATTCACACACGCACAAACATGTCCAGAAGTGTGTTTGTGCATAGTTATTACATTCTGTTGCCAAACATTTTTATTCATTGTGCACAACACTGCAAATTCATTGAGGTATGCACACAGGTCGACAAACGCACACACCCGAGCAAACAAGCAGTAAATCAGTAAATATTGTCAGAGAGCAGGAGACAAGGAGATAAGTAGAGTGAAGGTGGGAGAAAAGGAGACAGGAGGAATGAGCAATCAGATTGAAAACACATCTATATTTCCTGGAAGAAAAAAAATCTTTCTCTTTCTCTCTGTCATGGGCTCGCTATATTTCCTTCAACAGTGTGCGTGTGTGTATCTGTTTTCATGTGTGTTTTCAGAATAGGTGAGACAAAGTCAACAACTGTTTTGTTAAGATGCCACAAAAGGTTGTCTGTGTTTGTATGTGTCAAGAAGTGTGTTAACTGAGGAGTGACCTCTTTTCTGGGAACTGTGCAATGCAATGTGTGTGCAGGAAATGGAAGAGACTCTTTCAGGTACCTTAGGTCATTGAGTGATTGAGAATTGCTTTTTTTCTTTGCTCTTTTTTAAACTGCTCTGTTCAAATCTGCTTTATTGACAGACTGATTTAATCTCAAAGGGATTAGGGAAAATGGAGGTTTTGAGCACAGTAGCAAAGAAAGATATAGAAAGACAGACATTTAACAATATCATTTACGTAGTGTCTCAACAGACCACAAAACTTATTATTAACTTCATATATTTGTAGAATATAGAGCACAAAAATGATATTCCCTATAGATCACATTATGTAGATTCTTTGCATGGGATGGGATTCATTGAGTGACTGTATGACAAACATCAACAACAACAAAAACCCAAAACAAAACAATGTGTATGAATATTATGTTACAAATGCTATGGCATAGAAAAGAACACTTATCTGTGTGTGTGCAGATCTAAATAAGACTTATGATTTAAATAAGAAGCCAAGCCAAGGGTGCCAACTTTATTTATAAAGTACTCTAAAAACGGCAACCACTGACCAGTGGAATATAGGAATAAAAATAAATGAGCCTGAGCCTCTTCTGTTTTAGTGGCACATAAACGTGAGTATTATCTGCATAACAATGAAAAGCAAGTTTGTGATTTCTAAGAATGGAACTGAGGGGCAGCATATACAACAAAAATAGCAGAGGCCCAAGTATTGAGCTCTGCAGAACTCCACAATAAAAACTGGAGCTGAGAAAGATCTGAAATCATTGACACCAACATAAATAGTTCTCTAAGCCAAGTAGTATCTGAACCATTTCATGTGTAGCCATGTACAGAAAATATTATGGTCCTCTGTGTGAAAAGACACCAGTTAAGTCTAAGAAAAAAAGGATCAAATAGGCCTCTGAATCTGTAGCCTGGAGGATGCCATTAAAAACCTTTAAAGCTTGGAAATGTAAACTCTCCACAGAAAGGCCCTGGCCAGATGGCCCCAGGAACTTCATGGTGTGAGGCAACAGTCTTGACTACTGCTTTGCTTGTAATATCCATTTTATATTAATACCTTGAAAAATGCTTCTTCGAACTTTCCACGAAGCTGCTGTTACACTACGCTACAGGCAGTCCGTTTTGCTGCTTGTGAACATTACAGAAACATTTAAATGTGAAGCTGAACTTTTCTGGGTGGCCTGATGCTTGGTTTAGTTTTCTGTTGGCTAAAGTATTTTTCTAGTCATTTGAGTGTGTGTTTTTTAGGGGGTAAAGGAAATAAGAGAGGCCCACCCTGCCACCCTATGAGCATCATGACAGTTTTATAGTGACAGGGTGTGGAACTCAGACAAGATGGGGGTACAGGAGACAGAACATAAGCCAAAGAAAACACACAAAAATGCAATTAAAGGAGAGAATAAAAGAGAAAAGTGTGACAAGGCCACTTTGGAGGGAGATTCAATAGAGATGCTATCTGTTCCAGACTGCGCCTCTGAGCTGACATTAACATGGGCAGGGAAAGGATGGGTAGAAAAGCAGAGAATTGACAAATGAGTAAGAAATACAGAAAGGGTAATAGGAAAGTAAGGCACACATACAAATAAAAAATCAGTGGTCAAAAATTGTAAGTTTAAAGGAGATTAAAACATGGAAGCAAAAGAAAAAACTAAAAGAATGCCAAAAAAATAATACAGATGATAGCAAAAGGTTAAAACTGAGGTTAAGTCTGAGGAGGACTGCATGAACAAACAAAACTACACGGAAGGGAAACAAAGTGAGAGAGAGAGAGCAACGAGTGACTGAGGTCCCACTGAGTAGTGGATGAAGTGGAGAGATAACAGTGACAAAGGTACCAGCAGAGACTATTTATTACCAGAAAGAAGGAGAGGCAGAAAAAAACAAGGACAAATGTAAAAAAAAGAAAAGTTGTCATCCAAAACATCGGCTGGTTCTGTTTTGTCCAATCAGAAATTAATAAAAGAATTAAAATGTATGTTAAACAGTAGCGATGGTAGAGGAATATTAAGTATATCCAGGTAGCGCTGAAAGATGAGTGTGCAATAATTAACAATTGTTAGAAAAAAATACAGTTACTTCATAAGTGATTCATCATTCCACCTGTCATAAATGCCTTTCTAAATAGATAAAATTGCCATTTTATCAGTTTGCGAGTAAACTCAATATAGAATATATATGGTGCTCAAGGAAAGTTAGATTTTGTAATCCTGTAAATGTGACTAGAACAGTGGATCTCAAATGCTATGCCTTGAGTCAGTGCCATGTGTTTTGGGAGACTGTGTGACAGCAGAAATTACAATATATAATCCAATATAAAGTTATGAAAGATTGTTTATTTACTGTATCTTTGTTTTTACATACTTATTTTACATAAACATACTAATTTTACATACTTGTACTCATTTATGCTTTTGTTTGGGTTTGTGGCTCAGTTACTGGCTGCTACAGTATCTTTGGGCAACATACTGAACCCCAAGTTGCTCTCTGATCCATTTATTGGAATATCAGCATTAGAAAGAAAGCTCTTTAGAAAAATAGTATTGAGGTCTTGATAGTGGCTAGGATTCTCCATGACCTTAGTCTGACTCTTCTTTAGCCACTCCTATAATGCCTTGTCTGTATGTTTTTGATTATAGTCATGATGAAACACCCATAGAGAACCCATCTTCAGAGCTCTGGCTCAGTGAAGAGGGTTCTCACACAAGATTTTAACATACATGGCCCTGTCAATTGACCTCTCAATGCAGTCAGGTCATCCTGTACCTTTAGCAGAAAAACAACACATAGCATAATGTTTCTTCCTCCGTGCTTGACTGCAGGGATGGTATTCTTTGAGTTAGATAGATTAGATTACTCTATTACTAAAATAATAGATTGCTGCAGCCCAGCTTAGATCCAATTCTCTGTACTCGCAGGCGAAAAAGGCATGAACAACTTATCTCATTTGCACAAAATCTTTACATCTGGTTCCTCTTTTTATCTTTCTTGATTTCACATCTTTTGAGATGACATTTGGCCTCACCTATTTTGACACCCAGTCACCCAGGTTCTCATCATTTCTCTCTCTCCCTTATTTCAACATGATTTAAAACTAAATTCAAACTTCTTTTCTATTTTGTATTTTAATAGGATTTATCACAAACTCCATCACATATGAATATTCAGTTAAATATCAGTATATTTTCCTTCATGTTTCATTCAGTTCAAATACTTTTTAAGGTATAGATGAAGTACTTAATTAAAAACTAGTCACTGCCAGAATTAAACATGAATTATAAGACCTGTTAACACACTCACAAAAATAATCTCTTATTCTGTATATGCATAAATATGTATCTAAAGACATGTTAATCATTTACTTAGACTTTGTAAATGATGCAATTAATCATCAGCAGCTTCTAAATTTCTTAACTTTGGTTTTGTGCTTGATGCCATAAGTTAGTTGGAAAAAGTCAATCAAATAAAAAAAATGCTTGAGATATGAAATATTATTTAATACCTTATGCATGCTTTTTAGTATGAAGTAGTCTGAACTGTTTAAAGTATAAAGTGTATGATATGTCTTTGATATCATACACTAATCCAATTGTGTGCTCTATGATTTCTCCATAAACCTCAAAATTGCAGAAAACAAAAATGCTTGTCTTCTTTTTCGGTGACCCAAAGGTAGCAGGTCAGGTGAGGACCAAGACCAGGAACATGCTAACCATTTTTCAACAATCAGAGGGTTATGTACCAAAAAGTTAATTCCTCAGTGCAAAACTGTTAATACAGTTCTGCACTGCGACCGGTTCTGGTCTGTTCTTCTGTTCAGCAGAAACAGTTGGAACTGTGGTGTGTTTGCTGTTGTGTGCCAGCCCAGAATTCACCAAAAAGTGCATTTTTTTCATGTACACAACACATCTAACACAATATTCAAACCTCTCTCCTCATACAAACATGAATTTATGTGAATCAGAAACTCTGAAATTCAAGAAAACACACTATCAGCAATCTATGGCAAAAATGACTGTTTGGACAGATGAAACAAGAAGAGCTATGGTTTTGTAAACCTCAAACTCAGAGACAATTAAACACACACACACACACACACACACACACACACACACACACACACACACACACACACACACACCTACACACACACACGCACGCACGCACGCACGCACGCACGCACACACACACACACACACACACACTTTTACAGCCAGCCATCAGGGTGTATTGTCCAAACAGCAGGTTGTGTTTTGGACGGCTTGCTCACTAGCTGGAGGGAGACAAATGATCATACACATTCATGCATCCACAGAAACAGCACTTCATCTCTGCCTGCGGGATGGGAGATACAACTGACATCTGCTAAGTCTGCATGTGTGTGTGTGTGTGTGTGTGTGTGTGTGTGTGTGTGTGTATGTGTGTAAACGTCTTTATGTAATTTGATTTTCTTCCTACCACAAACATGTCTGTCTCTGTGTGCCTCTCTTTCAAATACACATCAGTTCAGACTACAGACTGCACCTGAACCACTCACATATAAAAAGGTCATATAATGAATTTTATTAGAAGAAGATCACAAGTCTTTGCTTTCATCTTCATATGACTTAATGAGTCTCTTAAGTACTTCCAGGCCAAATCTGAGTATAAAATACAATAGTACAAGATACTATATAACTTAATTCAAATTTTGATGATGTCACCTTTTAAATCTCTAAATCTCTAAACTCTCTACCCCAAAATGGTAGTGAGATTTGAGGTCCTGTTCCTTGGATTACGTTCTTCTGGACAGAGATCTCTGATATTGTCCTGGGATCTGCTGGAGCCACTTATTCCTGTGCTGCCATGATTAGCACTTTTGTGCTGTATTTCAGTCCAGCTTTGTCCAACCACTGGCAGGATTTCTCAGTGTCAGCCACTTCTCTTTTCTGGTGGCAGACGCCATGCAGTGGCCTGTCCTTCGATAATGGTTCCTTTTCTTGCTACTCTTCTTTCTTAGGTTTGTGCTGCCTGAGGTATTCACTGAGCAAATGACCAGTTGTAGCTATCTACCTGATGGCAATCTTATTCGTGGATATTTATTGTTTATTCCTGGATAGTGGTTCTGACACTCATTAGTCTTTGGCCTTCTTCCTTCTGCTTAATGTACATTCTCAGGGTGCTTGACTGGTGAAACCCCCCATGCATGGTAAGGAGCTTTTATTTCTTGATGTCTATGGCTTCTATCTTCTCCTTTTGCCAGCTTATTATCCAAGCAAGGTACCTGATCACCAGCAGGGTGAAGATACTGATTTCCCGGATCTTGTTTTTCCCATATTTGCTGATAGTGGGTAGCCTCTTCATTTGCCTGTGGAATTCCCAGGTACTTTTAGCTGTCCTCAGTGTCTGCAATGTTTCCTTAAGGCATGACATGAAGACAATGGTGGGTAGAACCAAAAATCTCAAATTTGGACTCATCAGACCAAAGCACAGATTTCCACTGGTCTAATGTCCATTCCTTGTGTTTCTCAGCCTAAACAAATCTCTTCTGCTTGTTGCTTTTCCTTAGTCGTGGTTTCTTAGCAGCTATTCAACCATAAAGGCCTGATTCACACAGTGTCCTCTGATCAGTTGATGTAGAGATGTAACTGCTGCTGGAACTCTGTGTGCCATTTATCTGGGCTCTAATCTGTTAACTTGAGATTTCTGAGGCTGGTGACTCGGATGAATTTATCCTCAGCAACAGAGTTGACTCCTGGTCTTACTTTCCTGGGGCGGTCCTCATGTGAGCCATTTTCATCGTAGCGCTTCATGGTTTTTGGGGACACAATCAAAGTTAGCGATGTTCCGGACTGACTGACCTTCAGTCGTAGTGATGGACTGTTGTTTCTCTTTAGCTAATGGTTTTTGCCATAATATGAATTCTAACAGTTGTCAAATAGGTCTGTTAGCTGTGCACTAACCTGACTTCTGCACAACACAACTGATGATCTCAACCCCATTAAGAAGGCAAGAAGTTCCACAAATGAACCCTGACAGGCACACCTGTAAAGTGAAACCAGTGAGCTTTGATCAGTGGTTGTTGATCAATGGTCTTGAGAATTTGCATATTAATGATCAAGGAACTGACCTCCCAGCCCATTGTTCCTTCAGTGGTGCTAGTTTCAGTCATTATGCAAATGTACTGTTTATAAGATTGGGGAAACCTGCAGTCAGCTGAGACTGAAGAAGTCACTTGGATGAGTGACGAAACGTTTCTCCCACTGAAAACGCAGAACATAATCAAACTTTGGGGATTTACTTACCTGGATGATTGAGCATACATCAAAACGTTTATTTTAATATAATAATAATAATAATAATAATAATAATAATAATAATAATAATAATAATAATAATAATAATAATAATAATAATAATAATAATAATAACACTTTGATTTTGATGGAGCAGTGTTTCATTTGATGTTAAAATCCATGTACTTACAAAATGGTAAAAATGGCCTGTATTTATATAGCGCTTTACTTAGTCCCTAAGGACCCCAAAGCGCTTTACACTGCATTCAGTCATCCACCAATTCACACACACATTCACACACTGGTGATGGCAAGCTACATTGTAGCCACAGCCACCCTGGGGCGCACTGACAGAAGCGAGGCTGCCGGACACTGGCGCCACCAGGCCCTCTGACCACCACCAGTAGGCAACGGGTGAAGTGTCTTGCCCAAGGACACAGTGACCGAGACTGTCCGAGCCGGGGCTCGAACCAGCAACCTTCTGATTACAAGACAAACTGCCAACTCTTGAGACACAATTGCCCAAAATGCATCATGTCATTTTTTTTGTGGTTGGCAGGCTCATTATTTGTCACATTATGCTGCCAATAACATAATCATGGTCTATTGTGTATAATATGTAGGTTTATGAGATTTGTTCATCATTTTTTTCTGTTTTTATTTAGTATTTACAGAGCATCCCAGCAGATTAAATCATGTTAAGCAGCATTTTAAGTTACATTAAGTCTTTTAGTCTCTTAAAGTGAAAAAAAAAACCTAGTCTTTCCTTATAGACGTGTAACCTCTGACCTTTGCTGTCTTCCAGAAAAGGACAATCATAGACACTCTGGCTTCAAAGGACATGCAGCTGTGGCTGCTGCTATTTCTTTACAATTGTAAACACAAAGTTATATTTCATGTTTCAATATTATTAAAGAAACAACAGATAACATTTATAGCTTCAAATTAACTTGATCAAGGCTACTGTGTTTTCGCAATACACAGAAAAGTTTGTACAGAAAAGAAGTCTTGAAGTCTTAAAAAAGTGTTTAAAAAAGTTTTAATGAGTTTAATGAGTTTACTAATGAGATAAATACACTTAACCAATTCTCCTGTGTGCTGTGGAATTTTAAAAATTAGATATTACACAATATGTACATGAGGAATGGGAATGTCATGTCCAGACTTGGCTCTGTCCTGCTCTTTCTCTCTCAGTGTAAAGTAAAACAATACAGAAGACGTTATGTTTAAGGACAACAGATGGAAATTAGCCTTTGGCTATAATCTGGCATGTTTACATTCATGTCATTTTTTTTTTTACATTTATGTTCATTAACATGCACTGTCCTAAATAAATAAATAAATAAAAAGACTCTGAAGTTCTGGTCCAGAAGATGTTGACCTATATCAAAACACATTGCAGTGACAAGAAAATTATCTTTCATAAATCTGCGTTACCGATTTTATTGTGTCTAATAACTTGTGTGCTAAATTTAGTAAATTCTATTTCATTTTTTTTTGCCTCTGTTGCTTTATTTCTATTTAATTGGCTATGTGCAATCGTATGTTTTTCGTATGTTTTCCCAATGCCACTACTGCATATTGTGATCACAGTGTCTATGCAGTAAAGCTTTTATACAAAAACAACACACACACACACACACACACACACACACACACACACACACACACACACACACACACACACACACACACACACACGATTGCCATTTGAACTTGTTGGGGAGACACAGACACACTAAGCATTGATGGGTCTAAGCTGATGTAAGATCAAAATGACAAGCTGAGAATTACTGCTGCTGTGTGATGGCAACATTTTTTTTTAACAAAGTCAAAATTGAACTGACATTGGCACTGGTCCACTGCAGAGCCAGAGCAGCTGCCTTAACTCTACTCCCACATACATCAATTATCTTGTTAATATTATTACATCTTCACTGCGTATGACTGCGTGGTTACTGTGGCTCCTTTGAAAAAGAAAGCCTTAAATCAGATGTACTTGACTCACTGGTAAAATTCTCAAACACGCACTCTAAAGCAGGTAACTCGTAAGCTGGAGAGGAAATGGTGTCTCACTAATTTAGAAGATCTTCACTTAGCCTGGAAAAACAGTTTGTTGCTTGAAACCCCCCCCCAAAAACATAGAACATCTTAATATTCACCACTGACTGTAGAAAATAAAAACAACTCTAAGTTGCTGAACAGCACTCCAAGCTGACAAAAAAAACAAGCCTTCCCTTAACCTTAACCAATAATGACTTCATGAATTTCTTCACCAATAAAAGAGATGAGATGAATTATGTTGTGGTTATGAATCAATTAATTATAGGATGCTTTATTTGAAGAGTCAGGTTTCAGAACTCACTACACTAGTACAGCTTTAGTGAAGGTTACAAATGATCTTCTTATGGCCTCTGACAGTGGACTCATCTCTGTGCTTGTCCTCCTAGACCTCAGTGCAGCATTTTATACTGTTGACCATAATATTTTATTACAGCAATTAGAGCATGCAATAAGTCTTAAAGGTACTGCTGTGCAGCAGCTTGAATCATATTTGTCCAATAGACTCCAACTTTTTTATGTAAATAGAGAGTTTAAGGAGACTAATGGAGCACTAAGGTTAATTATGGAGTTCCACAGGGTTGCGTGCTAGGACCAATTCTGTTTACATTATACATGCTTTCCTTTGGTAGTATCATTAGAAGGCCTGAGCACATTTTCTCTGCTATACGGATGATACCCAACTTTATATATCCATGAAGCCAGATAACACACTTTAGTTGCAGGAATCTCTTAAAGTGAAAAGACCTGGATGACCACTAATTTTCTGCTTCTAAATTCAAATAAAACTTCAAAATCTTGCAGTCTTAAAATTCTTAGAATTATGGTGTCTAACCAGATGCTTACTCTGAATGGCATACCTTGGCTGCTAGTAACACTGTGAGGAATTTTGGAGTTGTTTTTGAAAAGGATATATCCTTCAATGTGCAAAAAAAATGTTGTATTGCTTTCTTCCATTTTTTTCTATAATTAGAAACCTCCTGTCTCAGAGTGATGCTGAAGAACTAGTTCATGTATTTATTACTTATTATTATAGAGTTAAATAGAGTATACTTTATTACTCTATTTTAAATTCAGGGAATTTAAAATAGAAAGTAGCTCGTCCACAGAAGGACTGGTAGCTCCCCTTACGATAAGGGTTCAGATCGCGCGAACAGGTGTGAAATGTGTGTGTTTAGTTAGTTTGTTTGTTTGCTTGAATTAATCAATTTTAAATCATGCTTTTTATATGTTTTTGTTTCTAATGTCTCTGTAAAGCACTTTGAATCACCTTGTTGTTGAATTGTGCTATACAAATAAATTTGCCTTGCCTTGCCTTGCCTTGCCTTGCCTTACTTCTAGGCTGGACTTTTGTAATTCATTACTATCAGGATTTCCTCAAAACTCCTTGAAAAATGCTACAGTAAGAGTGCTAACAGGGACTAATAAGAAAGAGCATATTTCTCCCATACCGGCTTCTAAGTCAAGTTTGGAATTGGAAGACAGACACGTTCTCTACTTTTAAGATTAGACCTCAAACTTTCCTTTTCAATAAAGCATATAGTTAGGACTGGATCTGGTGACCCTGAATCCTCCCTTAGTTATGCAGCAATAAGCCATTTTTAGGTCTTCATATTAAAAACACAAGCCCCAGTGTGATAAAGCCTCCCTAAACATAAATTATTACATGGTAACTTGACAGCCAAGGGATGTTTAAAAATTGGCAAATCTATTTGATAAACCATGACATAATTTTTTGTTTTTATTGATTCAAAAGCCCCAAAACAAAAACAAGGCATAGCAAAATATAACTTTCTAAAGGCAACAACTGTAATTCCTATTAATATCTCTTATTACTTTCTCTTAGTCTCCTTCTCTTACTGTGTCATCACTTTAACTTCCGTCCCTCTCTCATGTCCTGCCCATAAATCAGACAGGGAATGAAGCACCTCTTAGCCAGTTGGGCTAAACCATGATTAATGTCACCATTAATTAAGCAGGATTTTATTTTATTTCCAAAAGGCCCATCTCTCTGTACAGTAAGCCTCATGACAATTACAACTTGTCCACTAATGGATGGCTTTCCTCCTCTTTTCTGATGGGATAGATATGGAAATGTGAAAAAAGGAAACACTATGTGGTGAGAAAATGAAAGCTTTAAGCCTTTGCAGAGATGTTCTACAGAGGAAATGTTTGACAAAGAGTTTAACCTGTATTAAGGCTGAGTGACTTACACTGACTGAGTGTCTGGAACTTGTCTGAGAATCCCTGTTCTTTAAATAACTGACTGTCTTTGTTATTGACTGACTATCTTTAGTTTTGAGACAACAAGTTATAAATATGACATTAATTGAGCTTCAGTACAAAATATAAATATATTTATTATATCAGTTCATTATATGAGAAATGTGTCAAATCTATCGGGGCCTATATATAGGTTTTGGGTTCTATATGTGATCAAAAGGTCTCAAAACGTTTTTACATGTACCAAATTTGCGTCCATCTTGTGGGTTCTTACCAAAGACTCAAGGTATCTACTGATTGCAGTATTTTAATGTGTGAGGTTTGTAACATCTCAAACCACTGAACTACAGCCTCAACTTACGAGTTATTTTGTTGCTTGTTATGTTTGTCATTTGACCAAATCAGGAGCTGAAAAGTTATGTAAAACATACAAGAAACCACAGTAGAAGTATGACAACACACAAAAAAATCTTACAAATATACACATGTCAAACACATGTTTTGTATGGAGCTAAAGTCAAAGTAATGCTTGTAACCTCCACCAGTTAAAATACAGAAAGGAAGAAATATAGTGCAGACAAGAACAACATCAATAATAATATGGTGTGCATATTAAATTCACAAGAATCTCTTATTCATACTGCTTGCCACCGCTGTCAGTGCAATATTACGTCCAGGTCTTATTACTAATATGCTGTACTGAAGAGAAGAACCTCTGACTGTAGGCTTTCAAAATGGTGTTAGTAGATGTAGGTGAATAAATACAAGAATGAAAAATAAGGCAAGGTTCAAAATCTTTAAAAAAAGAGACAAGATAAAGCTGAGTTCCAGCAGCACCGTGGAGATTCCAGTGTGGAAAACCACCTTAGCATGCACTTTCAATGCAGTTTCTCTTTGACTGTGTCATTGTATTTGTCACGGTCTGCGGGGCAAGCCGTGTGGATTTGTAGTAAGGACCCAAAAGGCGGCAGCTCTGGTGCAGGTGAGTGTTTATTTACAGCAGTGGGTACAAACAGCAACGGGGTGTGAACATGAAACCGAAACCTAAACTGGGTAAACTAACAACACAAACCAGGAATGACGGTGCAGGGAGGTCCGGGGAAATACATACAGGGAGACCGAGGGGAAACAACACAGACGAACCAGCAACTACTATGACAGAAGACACAACTTAAATACACTCAGAGAACAGGGGGATTACATACAGGTGGGAACACAGCTGGGAGTAATTAACATGACGAGACTAGGGAGGCAAACTGAAAACACTCACATAAGACACCGACCTTCACAATAAAACAGGAACTTACACATGAAAGGACACAAACTAAGAAACGCGGACTAGATACAGGAACACACGGGCAGAACAGAGTAAACACTAACCAGAGGAAGAACAGAACCAAAATCGCGAAGAGAAAACACAAAACGCTGGGTCAAAAGGACCCAGGATCATGACAGTACCCCCCCCTCAAAGGCTGGCCCCAGACAGCCCAACAAGAAACAAAACAGCCAGAAAAAACAGAAAACAACCCGACCAGGGCGGGCGGCGGGGGCCCAGGAAGGAGGGCACGAAGCAAAACAAAACCGGAGCACCAGAAGGCCAAAAGACAAAAACAAAAAACGAGCCCAAAACCAAAAGAAACGAAGCACACCAGAACACAGGAAAAAACAGAGTCCAAAACAGAAGAGTTCAGGGAGCCGACAGCACAGGAGTCCAAAACAGTTCAGGGGGCCGGCCAGGGGGCCGACAGCACAGGAGTCCAAACAGTTCAGGGGGCCGACCGTGCGGACGGCAACGGCGGCGACGTGGACACAGTTCGGGGGGCCGACCGTGCGGACGGCAACGGCGGCGACGTGGACACAGTTCGGGGGGCCGGCCATGCGTAAGGCAACGGCGGCCACTCAGGCGATGGCGGTCCGGGGGCCGGCCGTGCGGAAGGCAACGGCGGCCACTCAGGTGATGGCGGTCCGGGGGCCGGCCGTGCGGAAGGCAACGGCGGCCACTCAGGCGATGGCGGTCCGGGGGCCGGCCGTGCGGAAGGCAACGGCGGCCACTCAGGCGATGGTGATCCGGACCAGGCGAGGTTGCAGAGGCTGGACCAGGCGAGGATGAAGACTCGGATGAGGCTGGACCAGGCGAGGATGAAGACTCGGATGAAGCTGGACCAGGCGAGGATGAAGACTCGGATGAAGCTGGACCAGGCGAGGCTGAAGGCTCTGAGGCTGGACCAGACGAGGCTGAAGGCTCTGAGGCTGGACCAGACGAGGCTGATGATGATGCTGCAGCCGGCGAGGATGATGATGATGCTGCAGCCGGCGAGGATGATGATGATGCTGCAGCCGGCGAGGATGATGATGATGCTGCAGCCGGCGAGGATGATGATGATGCTGCAGCAGGTGGCTGGACGGGCTCCTCGGGCCCTCCAGCTGAGACAGGTGGCTGAACGGGCTCCTCGGGCCCCCCAGCGGAGACTGGAGACAACGGCCGGAGCGGTCCCTCGGACTCTCCAGCGGAAACAGGAAACAAAGGCCGGAGCGGTCCCTCGGACCCTCCAGCGGAAACAGGAAACAAAGGCCGGAGCGGTCCCTCGGACCCTCCAGCAGAGACACGGGACGAAGGCCGGAGCGGTCCCTCGGACCCTCCAGCGGAGACACGAGACGAAGGCTGGACGGGCCCCTTGGACCCTCCAGCAGAAGCCATCACAAAGCCAACAGACATGGAGTCCTCTGGCAGGCAATGGGTGCTGTGCTGAGCACTGGCCCTGCTCAGACAGCACTGACACGGAGTTGTTCTCTGAGGGCTGCTTAATCTTCAGGGGTCCAGAATCAGCTGGGGACTGAGACCTAGCCTCTGGGGAAGCCCTGGAGTGCAGAACGGTGCCTGAAGCAGCTAAAGCGCGAGAAACTCCCTGACTGGACCTTAAATTTTCTCCCTGCATGGAGTGAATGAGTGGAACCGGTACTGCTGGAGCCAGAGCTACGGGTAGCGGGGGCACTGGAGCTACTGGGGCCTGCGCTACAGGCGGCACTGGAGCTACTGGGGCCTGCGCTACAGGCGGCACTGGAGCTACTGGAGACTGAACTGAAGGGGGCACTGGAGACTGAACTGAAGGGGGCACTGGAGACTGAACTGAAGGGGGCACTGGAGACTGAACTGAAGGGGGCACTGGAGACTGAACTGAAGGAGGCACAGGAGACTGAACTGAAGGAGGCACAGGAGACTGAGCTGAAGGAGGCACAGGAGACTGAGCTGAAGGAGGCACAGGAGACTGAGCTGAAGGAGGCACAGGAGACTGAGCTGAGAGGAGCACTGGCTGCGGGGGAGCTAACTGAGCTGAGAATGGCTGCGGGGGAGCTAACCGAGCTGCCGGTAGCTGCACAGGCGATAAGCAGCTCGCGTTGACATCCGCCACACAAAACGCAGCCCCTGAATGAACAGTCATGCAGTCTGAAAATGAAAAAGAGTCCTCACTCACCACAGCCGGCGATTTAGAAGCCCGAACGTCCGGCTGTGGGGTGGCGCGCTTGCGGCGCGATCGGCGTTTCCTCCCCGCAGACGGCTCCGACGGGCCGGGCAAGATCACATCCGGCGAGTCGGGCAGCGAGGCAGGAGTGGCTGAGAGAAGGTGAGGTGTGTGCCGGAGAAAAGCCTGTATGGTCGGAGGAAGTGAATTCAGTAGCCATGGCAGGCCGGAAAAGAGACGTTGTAGCCGACCTTCCACGGTGCGGCGAAGCTCGTACGGAGGATTCTCCAGCCACAGCCCGAGGAGCATCTCCACATTGTAGCTGATGTCATCCTGGAGCTCCTCGGACGGATTGACTGCCGCTGGGTCCATGGTGGCTGGTTCGTTCTGTCACGGTCTGCGGGGCAAGCCGTGTGGATTTGTAGTAAGGACCCAAAAGGCGGCAGCTCTGGTGCAGGTGAGTGTTTATTTACAGCAGTGGGTACAAACAGCAACGGGGTGTGAACATGAAACCGAAACCTAAACTGGGTAAACTAACAACACAAACCAGGAATGACGGTGCAGGGAGGTCCGGGGAAATACATACAGGGAGACCGAGGGGAAACAACACAGACGAACCAGCAACTACTATGACAGAAGACACAACTTAAATACACTCAGAGAACAGGGGGATTACATACAGGTGGGAACACAGCTGGGAGTAATTAACATGACGAGACTAGGGAGGCAAACTGAAAACACTCACATAAGACACCGACCTTCACAATAAAACAGGAACTTACACATGAAAGGACACAAACTAAGAAACGCGGACTAGATACAGGAACACACGGGCAGAACAGAGTAAACACTAACCAGAGGAAGAACAGAACCAAAATCGCGAAGAGAAAACACAAAACGCTGGGTCAAAAGGACCCAGGATCATGACAGTATTACTTATTATATTTATACATTTTTTGTGACATTATATTTCTGTATGTCACATATAGTTTTTTCCAACATGAGTTCTTCATAAGAAGTATTTCTTTTTAGGACAGGACTTTTTTCTTTTTTTCATGATTTACACTGATTCATACTAATACATTATAGAATAAACATATAATATAAAATATATATAATCTAAAATGAAAAAGTACCATTTATATATTAAAACAAATCATAGGGGCCTAAATTCATAATCTCAAGGGACTCAATATTGTAATTACAGAAATATTACATATATTAATAGTGTTGTAATTATATTCCTAAAAGTTTAATGTTTAAATATCCAAATAAATGAAGCTAAAATAACAGTAGGTACCTTGCTATTTCAATTGGTAATTATTATAAAGCATTTTTGTAATTTTGCATTATTTCATGCTTGAAATGCATAATAATTTTACAGAAATGTGATAAAAAGTAGAACTGTATTGCAATTAAGTGCGTTAAGGAAATAAAAATGTTAAAAACAATTAAAAGTACCATTAGCAATTGCCATTACTCTAAATAATATGAAATAATATATTTATGTAGGTAATTTGACTTTTTTTTTCTTATGCTTTACTTTTTCCTCCTCTACTCTTTCAGAAATAATAATAATTTGCCACTCCACTACACATATTACCTTTAATGAACCTGTGAAAAAACCCCTTATATCACTGAATATTACCATGTAACAAATTTTTTTCTCATTTTATAATAAATATAGATCGCTACATATTAGCACAAAATGTAAAGCTATATATATGATAATATGTGTGTAGATCATAATGTGTAATACCACTATCAAATGTAAACAAATGTGCACAATAGAAATGCATGTTACACACAGAAAACTGAGTTGGATAACTTATAATAGCAACAGTAAAATTTTTCCCTAAAATTGTTATATCAATAACATTAACCAGATAAAAAGTTAATGTAACATAAATCTGGATAAAATATTTCTCATCAAGACAAAAAAGACAAAATGATCAGTGTGTCTAGTAAATTCATTAAATATCATACAGATTCACTATTATTATGATTCTTGATATTATTATTATTAGTGCAGTATAAAAGTATTAGAAGTGGTAGTAATATAGTAAAGAAAACTATTAGGGACAAAAACAAAAAAAGACAAACATCCTGTGATGTAAAGGGTAGAAAGCCAACACTCATACAGCCTCCTGTATGGCCACTTGGAGGCACTCTGACATCACCCATGTACACTATGGCCATCATGGTTGCTTTCACTCACACACGATCCTACCCCTTTTACCTGCAATATCTATCTATCTATCTATCTATCTATCTATCTATCTATCTATCTATCTATCTATCTATCTATCTATCTATCTATCTATCTATCTATCTATCTATCTATCTATCTATCTATCTATCTATCTATCTATCTATCTATCTATCTATCTATCTATCTATCTATCTATCTATCTATCTATCTATTATACTCGTTTATCCAAAGAGACAAAACAAATTCAGGAGTGCTAGATATGTTACAGAACAGGTCAGGAGAAGCATTATGTCATCCTACCATCCCATGTTGTTGTCCACTGCTAATTCTATGGTGACAATAGCGGTGATTAAATCAGCAGTGCAGCAATGAGTTCTTGGGATTATTGTAGATCAGCTGAAGCACTCTAAGAGCTTTTCGGTCACACTTACAGTACAACAATCTCCAAAATTTGACTCCATTTCCTACATTTGACTCCATACAGGAGAAAAAATATGTTTTTCTATGGGCAATTTGTTGCCTTGTGCAGCAAACAGTGCAGTAAATACATCAAAACTAATGTGTGCTTTCAGAACAAATTCATTTTCAAATTCTAGTTGTAAATATAGCTACCAGTAGTGAAATACTGTCTTCTGCATCTGCAGTAATATTCAGTAATTTTTATAAAATTATTTGTATCTCATATCATTTACAAGTATATTGTAGAGCATTTGTAATGTGGCTATAATGGAAATTTCTGTCAACAAAACACAAGCACCCCCCCCCCCCCCCCCCCCAAAAAAAAAAACAACAACAAAAAAACAAAAACAAAAAGCGGGCACATAGGTGCACATTAGGTCCTTATAGGTTTTTATCTATTTCAGATATTATGGCATCATCATATCGCCTAGCAACCCCCTACCAATTGGGTAAAATTGGTAGGGGTTTTTTGAACCTATAATACATTAGAAATGCTTAGCATCATTTTAATTTTAGGAGAATAGGATCTAATTTAGGTTGCAAATATAGGATCAGAAAAGAAACAACTATAATTGGCATTCAGTATAGGCAAATGAACAACAAACACCTGATCTGGTACAATAGCATATGGAGAACACAAGCAACTTTCAAAGCAGTCGTATTTACCAAATTAACTACTATCAATCCCTTAAAACTGCCATTAGTGATTCTTTCTCAGTCTTTTTTGCTATGCCTCACTTCGGAAGCCATAAGAAATTCATGTCCCACACCCCACAGTCATAACCAAATTTATCAAAGCTGAACTTCTGTTTAAGAAAGATCAGCACAGAAGGATCAGTAAACTATTGTTAAGTTTCCATGAAACCTCATTTTCAATTAGCTTAATTTAATTTTATATTTTTCCCGTGGTCATCAAACCTTACCGACTTTGGGCCTACACCCACCAGCTTGAATCTCATTTGTTACACGTGAGCTGTATTCTTGTTATACCTTCATGTAATGAAACTCAGTCTCTGTCATTACAGAGTGTCTGTCAGTCTAATTTACCATCATGAAGAGTGAAATTAATATGTCCGGCCAAAACAACAGCTTCCATTGTCCTTTGTTTCATTTCTCCAGTTCTAAATTTTGAAGGGATAAACACCTTTCTTCCAAAAGAAATGTTGTATTTCACTAACTGCCATGAGACGGTATTTTTCCATTATGACAGAACAGATTTCGTCACACTTTTGTACACACACATTTATATGACCACTAGATGTCGCTTAACTTTAAAAATCTAGCTGTATAGGCCATTTTTTGTAGCATGACAGGCTTGTTGCAAACCTGGTGACGATTGCACATTATATGTTTGCTGAAGACAAGCACAATAACCACCTGGAATGGCACTTAAGGTGGATTAACTTGAAACCTGACCTAATCATCCTGCATATTCATCTACACGTTGACATGTGTGAGGTTGATCACTATTTTCAGCTCCTAAGAGAGGAAACTGAGGTTTACCCAAGTAAGAGACATTCTCTACAACTGGGGTCTTCAACTGTAGAAGACCCCAGTTGTAAACAAAAACAATTAGCATTTTGTTACTTGTGCAGGAAAATAACAGAAAAAAATATCTCCTTTCATAGTATTTTTAAATTTTAAACTTTAATTTGTTATTCAAACATAGTTTGAATAATCTGAGCCATGTGGTATAAAAAGAATGTGTATATTTTTTATCTTTATAAATGATGTATGCATTTTGTTTTAAGTTCCAGCTACAGCCAAAGTTCCAGTAACACAGCTTTAAATTTCAGCATAAAAGCGAATCTATTCAGTTCTTGGCATTTCTTTTCAAGGTTGATGAGAGTTGACAGACATTTGAGCAATTTTGAATAAATGTATACTTGTCACTTTTTACCCAGGGACAATTACACCAGCCAACCACCATTATATTGCTTGCACTGATGAATAGCAGTGGAGAAAAGGAAAGTACTGCTAATTTTGGAGCATCCATGTCTGCATATACCACGATATAAATATAAGAAATAATGTCTGCGGGAATTTTTAGAATGTCTTATTCAACAGCAGTCAGTTAAAATCAGGTAATTGCTTCAGATTATTTCTGTGGATATTCAATATCACACACACAGGCGTACACTAAAGGTCCATACCTGTACCAGCTACAGTCGACACAAATCTGTCTCTTAGGGCTAATTATTGGATCTCAAGATAGTGCGCCCTTGAAAAGATTAAAAAGCTTAATATCTTACTAATGAGTGAATGGTTCATATCCAGACTGTTTCGTCTAGAGTTTAAGCAACAAAACTCAGTACACTATGTTCAGAAGAATACAAAAAGAAGTGAGATAAAATATGAACTTTAATACTATAAAACTAAGGTGCAAATTCGTCATGAGGGGCTTACGTTTCTGTAAGGTACAAACTACAAAGGTACACGTGCTTTGTACATGGATATAGCATTCCACCTCTAAAAGTAAAAACTATTTTTTTTTCACTATTTTTTTTCACTGCCTTCATACAGTATATGTCACTTATCTCTAGTTACCTAATCAAAATTAAGAATGGGTGGTAAGTAAAGATAGATACCTACAACCGTAAGCAGGGCAGAGGAGAAACTGATCTCACTCTGACTGACAAGCCAGTTATTTAACAACAGAGGAAATGTTCATGTAAACTAGAAAGAAAGTGCTTGAGAGAAGTATGCTCTTGAAAAAGTCATGGAAAAATATCAGTATTTCCAAGGAAGGTAAAAGGTCATAATAGTTTCTGTTTGTATTTGGGTGTACATTTGTGTGTGTGTGTGTGTGTGTGTGTGTGTGTGTGTGTGTGTGTGTGTGTGTAGATTTATCTCTTCTGTAGCTGCCTTTGAGATCGGGAGCATCTCCAAAACAATTTACAGCTGACACATTTATAGTCCTCCATCGTAAAATCACCAGATTCATCCCTCCACTCTCTCTCTATCATATACAGTGCTGTACGCTCCATTAAAAACTAAGCCTCAATATTTTAGGGTGTTTCAAGCGGGTGTATTTCTGGATGTCCCTGGCAGCCTGTATCTTAGGGACCTTTAAGGGATCCCAAAATATTTGAAGAGATGTAAAATTGTATGTGTTTATAATGTGAATATGGCTGAGCATTAGCACACACACACATGCACACACACACACACATGCACATGCACAGGCACACAAATGCATTCTTTTACAATAACAAGCTATTATAGAATGTGATTAAATAAATAACAGCTAGAAGGAATTCACTGATATGGGCTCATAACAGTAAATTCCTGATACTTTTTTTGTAGTTCATTTTAAAAGCTCACTGGTCCTTTCCTTTTTTAAATCCTGGATTAAAGCAGTTTATTGTCTTGCAATTGACACTTGATTCTTGTAGATATTTTTGTAAATATTTGAGGTGCTCCAGTGTTAGATCCTGTCTTCATTTGCAGGACTGAGGACTTTGACTTATATTTTTAATTTAGAAATCATATGCTGTAGAAACTGTAATAGTTTTAAGCATTTTGTTGTAATATTTATGTCAGAATTTTACCTGTTTCAAGATGAAAAAAGCTAAGATATTTTAGAACAAGTTTAAAGAGAGAAGAGGAAAGATTTATATTGACCGTTTCAATTTATTATAACAACTAAATAACAAACACACAAACAAACAAAATAATCTGTTTGCATAGTGTTAGTGGGATGTGGCCACTGTTGTCAAAAGGTTTGCTGACTGGCAGTTTTGGACACCTGTCTGATGGGTCTCTCTCTTATTTGGATTTCATGACCGTGTTTATGCATTTGGAACATAATATTTCGTACCTTTGGTAGCTTTACATTGTGACAATGTTTGTGCTAACCAGTGATGGGAATAACGGCGTTACTAATGGCGTTACTTTTTTCAGTAACGAGTAATCTAACTAATTACTATTTCTATCGTTACAACGCCGTTACCGTTACTAACAATAAAATGCAGTGCGGTCGCGTTACTATTTTTCAGCAAACAGGCGTTTTTTTTCCTGAATAGTTTCGTCACGTTTATTGTCTAAGGATAGCGCTAGCAAGCACTCTCTGCTTATGACCAAGAAATGAAAAAACAAAACAAAAAACACCCCTTTCGTGTTGGTGGAAAAATGATACACCTCCTGCTGTCAGACCTGCAGGTATCAGGCTTGTGATGTTCTCCTTTATACCGGACAGAAATTACTTTTTGAGTGTTCAATGCAGAACACCGGATTGTTATGTAAATAGTTTGAAATGTTGTTTTTTTTTTTAAAGGCAAGGCAAGGCAAGGCAAGTTTATTTGTATAGCACAATTCAACAACAAGGTGATTCAAAGTGCTTTACAGAGACATTAGAAACAAAAACAAATAAAAAGCCCGATTTAAAACAAGCAAACAAACAAACTAACTAATTAACAAACAAACAAACAAACAAACAAAACAGTATATAAAATCAAAACAGATAAAATCAGAACAATAGATAAAATCAGTAGTTAAATGTAAGTTTTGAAATTTAAGCTTAAAAGTGTGGATTTGGTGCTTTATTCAAATGCAGCTGAGAACAGGTGAGTCTTCAACCTGGATCTAAATAAACTGAGCGTTTCAGCTGATCTGAGGCTTTCTGGGAGTTTGTTCCAGATATAAGGAGCATAAAAGCTGAATGCAGCTTCTCCGTGTCTGGTTCTGACTCTGGGAACTGATAAAAGACCGGATCCAGATGACCTGAGGGATCTGGTAAAAGGGTAAAAGGTAAATGGCTCCAAATAACTCTGTTGTTTGCAAAATTTGTGCATATGATTTTAAAATTGACAATTTATATTTGCATTTAAAGTTATGAAATATGATTCAATAAACATGTTTGTGGTTGTTACAGTAAAAAATATAACTTTTTCTACTCTGATTTTATGTTTTTTGTCTGATTTTAAATCAATTGTGTTAATACAGTATGTCAAAATGAAAACATAACTGTAAATTCAGACTGGTGAGGTTGTGCAGGAAAGGATGATACAAGGCAAATTAAATAGTTTTTAAAGGTGAAACGTAGAGGTAAAATCAAAAGTAGTTAAAAATGGCCAATTATACTCTGGACCCCAGAGGGTTAATCATTTTATTTAATGCAAAGTAATTACTTTTAGAATCTGGTAACTCAGTTACTAACTCAGTTACTTTTTTGAAGAAGTAACCAGTAACTATAATTAATTACTTTTTCAAAGTAACTTGCCCAATACTGGCGTTAACAAATGATGAGTAAAATTATAGCATTTGATTTGTCTGCTACTTATTAGCACATAGGTAGGTCTGTACATTACACATGTACAGTTATACAAGACGCTTACTAAACAGGATGTCTTGGGTTGGCAAATACTTAGTACCCATTATGTTATGTAAACTTAGCACAAAAAATTAAGGCATTTTTTGTGTTGATTATTTCTTTGTTGTCAGTAAATGTCATGCAGTTTAAAAGCCTATTTATTACCTCTTAAATGGTCACAGATTTTGGGGTTGAGCAGCAGAGTGGAGTATGAGAGTTGTGCCCACATACATAATGAAAAACCTAACTCTGCATGTTGGCACTTCAGTGAAAAATGAAAATCTTCTCTGCCAATGGTAAACTCTTTTTCAGCTAATTCTTGTATCCTCGCTGCTCACAATCAGGTGCCTGACTGGTGCCTGATTAGCAGCACCTGTGAGCATGAAGCCTGTTACAGTGGTCAGTTGGTGTCTGTTCTAAGCATGCCACATTTGACTGATCTGAGCCTGTTTCATATGGCATTATTTTTGTGTCTCTATTCTGAGCACAAATAAAAAATTGCAAGTGCAAATGTTGCATTTTGAGGAGAAAATTATTTTGAGTGAAGAAAAGTTTCACAGGACAACTTCAAGCAGGTGTTTTGTAAAACCATGTTGCAGCATTATGCCCAGGTATCACCTCTAAACTGAAGGCCAAGTTCCATATAAATGGTAAATGGCCTGCATTTGTATAGCGCTTTACTAGTCCCTAAGGACCCCAAAGCGCTTTACACTACATTCAGTCATTCACACACAGGCAATGGCAAGCTACATTGTAGCCACAGCTGCCCTGGGGCGCACTGACAGAGGCGAGGCTGCCGGACACTGGCGCCACCGGGCCCTCTGACCACCACCAGTAGGCAAACATGGGGTTAGTATCTTGCCCAAGGATATTTGGCATGCAGCCAGGAGGCAGCCTGGGATCGAACCACCGACCTTCTGATTAGTGGCTGACCTGCTCTGCCACCTGAGCTACAGCCACCCCAAATATAAAGGGGCTGCAAAGTGGGCATCCCAAGAAGACAACACCAGAAAAAACTGTATCATTTACAGATTTGAAGTCAAGGTTTGCAAGACAACATGGCTGATGGCTCTCTACCCAGGCAATCCAAAACAGACTTCACACAGCCAATGGTTGCCATCGTTGGAGGCAATCTCAATGGAGAAATATCGATATGATTCTGCAACCAGTGGCAATCCTATATCTGCATATTCTGGGACCGAACTGTATCTTCCAAGACGACAACGCTCACCCCCACAGAGTAGTGTTTATCAGAGACTACCTTCAGAATTTGTCAGTGGAGAGGATGAAATGGGCTGACTGTAGTTCTGACCTCAACCCCATTGAAAACTTGTGGCATCAGCTTATTAGTGCCATACCCCGTGACGAACACAATCACATTAGCTGATTTGTGACATATGCTGGTTGCTTGCGATGAGAGAGCCAGAGATGAATAATAAATAATGATTAATTGCGGAGTTGCATATAAACACAGTGAGTGAAAAAGAGACAATCGTGCATCTTAGGAAGTACCATCAGCCTAGACCTAGTGCAGAGTAACTAAGGGAGGATTCAGGGAAACCTGATCCAGCCCCAACTATATGTTTTATCAACAAAGAAGGTTTTGAGAATAATCTTAAAAGTAGAGATAGTGTCTGTCTTCCAAATCCAAACTGGGAGCTGGTTCCACAGAAGAGGGCCCTTGAAGCTGTAACCAAATGTAAGCCTGCAATCTCAGAGTGAAGTGCTCTAATCAGACCATTCTAATTCCCAACACGTAACATACCAAAGATTTGTCACGTCCTGAGGTGTCTCATAGTAAAGCAAAAGGTAGCCTTCCATGTCCCTATGATACTCACTGGATTGTGGATATAATCCAATAGAATGACACTCCTGGCGGTAACACACATTCCAGCTGTGTATTCCAGTCCTAACCCTAACCTTAATGCTAACCATAACCATAACCTTAACCTTAACCACAGCCGTATTTAGATAGTGTTTTCCAAAGCAATGATGATGAGATGAGAAAATAAAATAAATGTAGATGACTAGATTCATTCCAAATGGTTTTCATGTTTTTGAAAGCTTAACATACTGACGATTTGTCACATAGGGTGGGTATGTTACGTTTTGGGATGAGAACATGTTGGCTCTAATTGGGCGATACAGTACTATAAGTACTATAAGTATACTCTTTCCGGTCTCCGTTCCACCTCCACTGGCTACCCCCAGGGCTGTGTGCTCTCCCCCCTGCTCTTCATCCTCTACACTGATGACTGCAGATCCACACAGCCCAACTGTCACCTGGTTAAATATGCTGATGACACAGTTCTCCTGTCACTGCTGTCAGGCCCCTCACAACATCCAAAGTAAGCGTCTGGTTAGACTCCACATTTCCATGATTTTTAGTGCCGAGAACAAAAACCTCAGTTTTATATGAACCTTAGAAGCAGAAAAGCACAAAAGAAAACCCAAATGGGTTTGTGTCATTTGGCTTCATGTATAGATAAAGTTGGAAATCAGCTGACAATGTATGCTAAACCTTCTAATGATAAGATAAGATAAGATAAGATAAAACTTTATTAATCCCTCAGGTGGGTTCCTCTGGGAAATTCGGTTTCCAAAAGCACAGCACCGACAGAAGTTACAGTTACAGAATATTACACACACACACACACACACACACACACACACACACACACACACACACACACACACACACACACACACACACACACATAAATGCAGAGACATATATAAATAAAATATACGAAGGGGATAAATAGAATAAATAGGAATAAAAATAAAAATACAAGTGAATTGCACATTTCAAGTATGGAGTCTATTGCACCGTTGACTATTAACAAAAGTATTGCACAAAAGGTATTGCACAGTGAAGTGAAGAGGCACTACAGCTTAGTTGTTCCCCCCTCCTTTGTCCACCTGTTTCCCCTCCCTCTCCTCCAGAGAGGAGTTAAACAGTTTGATGGCGTGTGGGACAAAGGAGTTTTTAAGTCTGTTGGTTCTTGTCTTGGGGAGAAGCAACCTGTCACTGAACAGACTCTTCTGGTTGTTAATGGCCGTGTGCAGAGGATGCCCAGCATTGTTCATAATGTCCAGCAGATTTTTTAGTGTCCTTTTCTCTGCCACTGTCACCAGAGTGTCCAGCTTCATGCCGACCACAGAGCTAGCCTTCCTGATCAGTTTCTCCAGCCTGGATGAGTCCTTCTTTGCTATGCTGCTCCCCCAGCACACCACAGCATAGAAAAGTACTCCAGCAACCACTGACTGGTAAAACATCCTCAGGAGCTTCCTGCAGATGTTAAAAGACCTCAGCCTCCTGAGGAAGTACAGTCGGCTCAGAGCTTTTTTATACAGGTGCTCTGTGTTGCATGACCAGTCCAGTTTATTGTCCACCCACAGCTCGAGGGTCTAAGGGATACTGATACTGTCTAAGGGAAGCATGTATAACAGAACTGGTCCTAGTACAGAACCGTGTGGAACTCCATAAATAACCTCAGTGCATTAAGAGGACTCTCTATTTATATGAGCAAACTGGAGTCTATTGGAAGATATGATTCAAACCACTGCCATGTAGGACCTTTAATACCTGCAGAATGCTCTAATTGCTGTAATAAAATATTATGGTCAACAGTATAAAACACTGCACTGAGGTCTAGGAAGACAAGCGCAGAGATGAGTCCCATGTCAGAGGCCATAAGAAGATAATTTGTATCCTTCACTAAAACTGCTTCTGTACTGTGATGAGCTCTGATACCTGACTGAAACTCTTCAAATAAACCATTTCTCTGCAGATGATTACTTTTGGATAAAAGGGCGATGATACAGATATGGAAAGAAGCCATTCAAAGTTATAAGGGAAAAGAGGACAAGTAAAAATCTCAGGAGGTGAGGAGTTATATACTGTACATAGGAGGAGTGTGTCTGATAATGTCTGACCTCTGACCCTCTTAATCTACCCGGCTACGCACTCTCACAGATGCACACACAGTAGACAGAGTGTGTGAGAAGAATGGAGACACTGGCGTCCTGCAGTCTAAGTCGGTTTCCCTCTCTTTTACTCCTTCTATCACTCCATCAGTGTGCAGCTTAAGTTCACAATGAGGTCACCTGCACAACGTCTTTAATTGCAGTGAAATGTGCAGTTCTATTGTACTATTTTGTGTTCTTTGAAGTTTTACCTCATTATAAAGTATGCTACCTATATTACAGTTATTTTGCAAGGTCAACCTCTGTTAATGTGAACAAGATCAATTATTCATTTTCAAACTAATCAGTCATAATAATCAATTTTAAAAATGTTTTAGGATGTTTTTATGTAATTAAAGCTTAACAATTTGAGACAAAGAGGTTTATAACACTGTTTTAAATTGATGTGATGACCCTGGAATAACTTGGGAATAGGAGACATTAAAAAACACGACATTTAACAATCCAATAATTAATGAAGTTGAGTTGAATAATTAATGCAGGTAAAACAGCTGAATAAGTAATGGTGAAGTATAAGTGCAATCTTAAAACTAGCAGATACATATAAACATGTATAGATGTTTTTAACTTAAGGGAAACAGCCAAACCGTTTTCATGTCAACCACATAGATTGTCACTGATTGGTTTGTAGATGTTTGGTAATCTTTTTTAAACAAACCTAACCATATTTAGACAATTGGGTGGCCCTGTTATGAGTAAACACTGGCTAGCTAACTTTGTTAGCTTTGTTAAATTTAAACATTTGTTAGATTTGTAACTCTATCCATCCATTTTCTTCTACTCATCTGGTCGCAAGTGCAGCAGGCTAACCAGAGAAGCACAGACCTACCTCTCTCCAACAAGTCTTGTGTTTGTTATGGGGCCTCCTCCTCCATGACACTTTAAATGGTTAATGAACTGGTTCCTATATAACAGTTTTCAACACTACATGAGCACTCAAAGCCTTTAAAAAACATGGCTCATTCACCTGTTCATACTAGCACTTTTTAAATATTTTTCTAAGGCTGCATCCACACTACAGTGGGGCATAAAAGTATTTAGTCAGCCACCGATTGTGCAAGTTCCCCCACTTAAAATGATGACAGAGGTCAGTAATTTGCACCAGAGGTACACTTCAACTGTGAGAGACAGAATGTGAAAAAAAAATCCATGAATTCACATGGTAGGATTTGTAAAGAATTTATTCGTAAATCAGGGTGGAAAATAAGTATTTGGTCACCTCAAACAAGGAAAATCTCTGGCTCTCACAGACCTGTAACGTCTTCCGTAAGAAGCTTTTCTGTCCCCCACTCGTTACCTGTATGAATGGCACCTGTCATCTGTACAAAAGACACCTGTCCACAGCCTCAAACAGTCAGACTCCAAACTCCGCCATGGCCAAGACCAAAGAGCTTTCGAAGGACACCAGGAAAAGTATTGTAGACCTGCATCAGACTGGGAAGAGTGAATCTACAATAGGCAAGCAGCTTGGTGTGAAAAAATCAACTGTGGGAGCAATCATCAGAAAATGGAAGACATACAAGACCACTGATAATCTCCCTCGATCTGGGGCTCCACGCAAGATCTCATCCCGTGGGGTCAAAATGATCATGAGAACGGTGAGCAAAGATCCCAGAACCACACGGGGGGACCTGGTGAATGACCTGCAGAGAGCTGGGACCAAAGTAACAAAGGTCACCATCAGTAACACACTACAACGGCAGGGAATCAAATCCCGCAGTGCCAGATGTGTTCCGCTGCTGAAGCCAGTGCATGTCCAGGCCCGTCTGAAATTTGCCAGAGAGCACATGGATGATACAGCAGAGGATTGGGAGAATGTCATATGGTCAGATGAAACCAAAGTAGAACTTTTTGGTATAAACTCAACTCGTCGTGTTTGGAGGAAGACGAATACTGAGTTGCATTCCAAGAACACCATACCTACTGTGAAGCATGGGGGTGGAAACATCATGCTATGGGGCTGTTTTTCTGCCAAAGGGACAGGACGACTGATCCGTGTTAAGGACAGAATGAATGGGGCCATGTATCGTGAGATTTTGAGCCAAAACCTCCTTCCATCAGTGAGAACTTTGAAGATGAAACGAGGCTGGGTCTTCCAACATGACAATGATCCAAAACACACCGCCCGGGCAACAAAGGAGTGGCTCCGTAAGAAGCATTTGAAAGTCCTGGAGTGGCCTAGCCAGTCTCCAGACCTCAACCCCATAGAAAATCTGTGGTGGGAGTTGAAAGTCCGTGTTGCTCGGCGACAGCCCCAAAACATCACTGCTCTCGAGAAGATCTGCATGGAGGAATGGGCCAAAATACCAGCTACTGTGTGTGCAAACCTGGTAAAGACCTATAGTAAACGTTTGACCTCTGTTATTGCCAACAAAGGTTATGTTACAAAGTATTGAGTTGTATTTTTGTTATTAACCAAATACTTATTTTCCACCCTAATTTACGAATAAATTCTTTACAAATCCTACCATGTGAATTCATGGATTTTTTTTTCACATTCTGTCTCTCACAGTTGAAGTGTACCTCTGGTGCAAATTACTGACCTCTGTCATCATTTTAGGTGGGGGAACTTGCACAATCGGTGGCTGACTAAATACTTTTTTGCCCCACTGTAATTTTCGTTTGAAAACGCATCGTTTTCTCTCCGTTTTGGCCTCCCGTCCACACTGAGACGGCGTTTTCCTCAAGGAAAAACGCAGCGTTTTGAAGACGCTCTCGAAAACGCATACATTTCAAAACGGAGCTGTCCCGTCGCAGTGTGGACACTCAAAAACTATGACGCGTATTGGTCATATGATGCAGTCATGTGACCACTTAAACCAAGAATTCGGTGCTTGGTCTTGCCATTTCGCTGCCATGTTTCAAAGATTCATAATGTAAATAAACGACAGAGGGAAATGACACAGGTCGAGTCGTTTTGCGTTTCACGCATATGCGGAACTGCAACGTCAGTGTTTTTGGCCGTTTTAGTGTGGACGCGCAACTCTTTCAAAACGCTTGTGTGGATGCGGAGCATTTTTAGACGAAAACGCTGTTTTCAAATCTATCCGGGCTAGTGTGGACGTAGCCGAAGATTCACACTCATTCAAACTGGAATGAATGTGTCAGAGCAACTAAGTGAGGATATTTGCCCAAGGATATTTGGCATGCAGCCTGGGATCAAACCACTAACCTTCTAATTATCAGATGACCTACTCTACCTCCTGAGCTACAGTCATCCATGCCCACCTGGAACCCAAGAGGCACCCAGGATTCATCTTTGTCAGATGCCTTTCACTCTGAGCTCCTTTGAAATGACTGAACTCTTCATCCTCATCTCTAAAGTAGAGGCCAACAACCTTTCAGTGAAAACTCAATTTGGTTGTATCTGCAATCTCAGTAACTACCCAGAGCTCTTCACAACAACAGACTGGTGCAGTGTCCACATCACTGCAGTCCTGGTACTAATCCATCAGTCATTCTGTTCCCCGCTTCCATCTCTCATGAACAAGACCCCGAGATACTTAAATTCCTCCACTTGGAGCAGCAACTTCTCCTAAGCTAATTCTAAGCTTCATATTGGCAAGAAATTGCCATGGTTGTACAGGGAATGAACGTTCATAGTAATGGGTAAGGCACCTTATATTTCCCAAGCAATCCTGCACCACTTTGCTAAGTGAGATGGTAATTTTAGTTATTTCAGTTAGACAAAAATGGGTTTTTATTTTAGTTAAACAAAAAATGGGTTTAAAATAAATATAATTACCAGAGAAACTGAAGAGCAGATGTCTTAGTGCAGAGATGTCAAATTTATTTTACATTGTTTTTCTATCTGATAAAGAAATGCAGCTATATTAAAAAAAAAAGATATCTGTCAGCACAACTCTTTTGGCGTAAATTCTAACAAATAAATGTGCTTAATAACGTGAAAGATTCTGGTAGCTCAATGCCAGGCTCTTCTGTAATTATAAAGTAGAAGACTTTAAATAATTCAAAGAAAATAATAGTTTTTTTTTTAAATTGTGGACCCATTGTAAAAACAAACATTTCTATAGTAAATAGAGGAAACTTTTCTGTCATTCAATTTTTTATCTATTACTTAATTACTTTGGTGTGGTAATGGCCATTGTGACTGCCTTTATCATTAGGAAAAGCTGTAAAATGGGAAGTGACGGACAAGGTAAGTGACTCATGTTGTAACTGATGTCAGACCCCGGAGATTTTGGCGGAAAATTAAAGCGAATGGTAGTTTAGAATTGAACAAATTCCTTTAAGCTTCAGTATTACCAAATACACTTATCAATTGTCTTATAACTAACAATATTTGTTTAAATCATCTCCAACACCCTGGAGAACAACGGGGAGAGTTTAGAGCAGGGGTAGGCAACCTTTCTGATGGCGAGTGCCAATTAAAATTTCCTCAGAGGTCAGTGTGCCATATGATTGCATTAGCAATAAATTTTATAACGCTCTATATTAACAGTTACACACTATATAGAACCACTTTCTAGAATTATATTTGTTCGCAGATGTTGGCAGCTATCAGCGAATAGTTATCAGCTATTTTGAAACAAAAAAATACACTTTTTATCCATAACAAGAACTCCATAACGGCAAATGGACTGTACAACAGAAAATGAGGACACTCATGTGAGAGAAAATCTGCTCACACAGATATGTAGAGTCAAATACTGTCAATAAGGCCTCTGCAATGTTCTGAAGACAGTTAAACTTGTCAGGTAGTGATGTCCAGCAGGTGAAAATGCAAGCTCCATGAAAACGCACAGCTGTGGATTCCAGCTGCTTCGATGTTGCATTAACTGGCATTAACTCAGCCAGTTAATGCCAGACAAATCTAGCTGCTCATTAAAGATTTCTGGTTTGATCAGAAAATAAAACATTGTTCCATACACCTGAAAGTCCAAAAATGCATTGTGTCTCGAGTCTACGGATGTATCCATGTATCTCCGTGGTGCTGATGCTGTGCTGAGCGGACTGAAGCTTTTGAAGTGTCGGAATGTGGAAAGCTAACAACGTCCCTCTCACCAGTAGGCGAAGTTATTTTTAGCCAATTACAAGTTGAATCTGGTAGTTGGGGTTGTTAGTTAAGATACCATCATTAAGAAGAGGCACAACTAATGTGTCTATGCGAGCTGATTTGCGATGCGCACCGCTGGCGTGGCCATTTATTTTTTGATGCACCTTCTCAGATTAATTCACTGTGTGTCATGCCCAGGGCTGGACTGGGACAAAAAAACAGCCTGGGCATAAGACCGGCCGACCAGGTATTAAAGCCATAAAGCCTTTGAATGAAAACAAACGCTGTTGTGACAGTGATGTACAGTCTTGTTGGTATATGTATGATTTCTATACATTTTACATCACATAAAAACTTTGGTTGCAAGCTTCAGATAATTATTTAATAATAACAAGACATTTTAAATGCAAATAAGAAAGTATTTCTTTGTGCCCCCCTTTCCCTGTTAATGCCCCACCTGGCCCCCCTGGCAAAACTTTGCTAGATCCACCAGAAAATGATATTGGTGATATTAGTCTCTCAGAAACAGTTCATAACTTCCCTTCAACTCATTCATGTCACCTAAAGGGTAAACCTGTTTCTCCATCACCTGTTCAGCTCTGATGATTCAGTAAGGACATCTCCTGGTTTCATCTTCATGTTTCCTTCTCACCACATATCCAAACCGACATCATGACCAGCAGCTTTTACAGCTGTGGCTCCAGCAAACCTCAGCTGATACTAGAAATTAATATTAAATAAATTCTAACAACAGCTGATCAAACTTAAACATGCTGCTGTTGTTTAGTGCGGTTTCCTCTTTCTCGCGCAAAAAAGTGGGCGATAAACAAACAAGAGAGAAAAGCCGATCAGCTGATCATTGATCAGTTTTACGATTAAAGTAGCAACAGGAGAGGGAGGGGAGAGAATGAGAGAAGAAGAGGCAGCTGTGCCGCAAAGAAAAAGAATAACTCCACCTTTGTGTCTTTTTCATTCTAGCTGAAGTCCGGGACAAACTGTGTCCCCTCTCAGCTCAACACAAAACGCGTAATAATTTCTCTGAATGCGGGAGGATTCCGTCTTTTTACAGGACGGTTGGCAACTCTACTAACTAACCTTATGAATTAAATAAAGTTCAACATCAGTAACATCAAAGCACCCACCCAGCTGTATAGAAACTCCCTCATGCTAGCTAGTAGCAGTACGAGTTATTGTAACTGACTGTAAAAAGTCAGCACAACGAAAATAAACTCCACCTAAACTTGGTTTATATCTGACCCAGAAAGACTGCAGGTTATAACTTCTTACCTGAAGTTCAGTTCACCTGATGCTCAGACCGGCAGCCGCCTCGGGTCTCTCTTCGTCCTGCCTCCGATCTCCCTCATCAACGTGCTGGCCTCCACCAATTGTTAATTTTACTGAATCTGTGGAAGCTCCGCGATGCCACCACCAAACAACTGAGTTATTTTTACACACAGCCAGCATCTGGCCAATCCAACACCTTTCATTGTTTATACCATTACAAAAAAAATAAAAATCATCGGGCCACTGAGCAAATGCCTGGTATGCCCGATGGCCAGTCCAGCTATATGGCCGTGCCATCAGTTAACCCTTCGCGTGCCAACTGTGGCACGCGTTCCTAGGGCTGCCGACCCCTGGTTTAGAGGCTCTCCAAGATTGCATTGATCAGTGCTTCCAGGATCTCGTAATGAAAAAGGCTCAGAGTGCATCTTCCCCGGCCAAATCTGAGACGCCGTCGTCGAAAAGATGTCACCAGGCAGATTCCCCCGGCACAACATCGGCAGCCGGCAAAGATATTGCCAACATACTGGAGTCAATCGACAAACGATTGTCCAGTTTCGATGCAAGGCTGTCCTTGGTGGAGATTCTTCACCGGGAATTTAAATCCTTCCGAGAATCCCTGGAGTTCACCCAGCAGCAGGTGGAAACGCTCGCTGCTGAAAATGCCACGCTAAGGGAGTCAGTGAAATGTCTCACAGACAATGTTACCCAGCTAAATAGAGAAAATAAAAAAAATAAAAGACAGTTATTGATCTACAAGCTCGTGGCATGCGTGATAATCTTGTATTTTCTGGTATTCCAGAAGCCGCTGGAGAAGACGCGGAGACGGTGAAAAGCTTCATCAAAACCCACCTGAAGCTGCTGGAGGACACGGTGAAGAACATCGCCGTTGATACAGTGCATCGCATCAGCCCCATGCGGGCTGCGACCGGGAGACCACGTCCTATTGTGGCCAAATTCGGCCACTTCAAACAAAAGGAACAGGTGAAAAGTCGCGGCAGGGAATTAAAAGGAACGGACTTCAACGTAAACGACCAGTTCCCCAAAGAGATCCTGGAACGATGCAGGGTCCTCTTCCCGGTCCTCTGTGGACCGGCTGTACGTGGATGGACAGCTTCACCACGACCCCGACATCACTCCATGGCTGTATTAACTTCAGACCAGATAAGAATCCGCTACACCCTTTCACTATCCACTCACACTAACTTGCATTCACATCTGTTTAACTTACCAGTATCAAATCGCATCTTAAGTGTGATTTCATAGCAGAATTAACACCGTCACTCTCCGTCAGTGATTTAATTGGAATGTTTCTGTTTTTTTTTCTTCTCGCCCCCCTCTGTCAGGGTTCCTGGGTCGGTGACCCAGTGTTTTCAGTTCACATTCACTGTTTACCTACTGCCTGTTCCACTTCCTGTTTTATTGTGTTAGCCTTGGTCTGTGTGTATTATGTTCAGTCCTCTTCCCATTATCATTAGTTCATTATGTTCAGCTGTGTACTCACCGGTCTCTCATTATCATCATTATCACCAGTCTGTGTATTTAAGCCCTCTGTTCTACCCATTCAGTGTCGGGTCATTGATGATGTTGTTTCTGTCGTGTGTTCAGTCCAGTCAGTCAGTCAGTTAGCCAGCCAGTCTACCAGTCTACCAGTCCGCTAAGTCCAGCCAGCCAGCCATCCATCCTATCATCTGTTGTCTACATATTCAATAAACCTCGTTCTGCACCACGAGTCCTGCATGTGGGTCATCCCTTCCTCGCCTCCGCACACGAGCCCTGACACACCCTTGTCCTTGGTTTCTTTCTTTTTTACTTTCTTTCACTGCTTCGATCACCTGCTTCCAGACTCATCCACAAACAACATCCTTTATTTCGACATTATATGCACAGCACGATCATGCACAATCATGCACTCAACGGCAGCACTTTACATCAGTCAGACAACGCACACAGACGTACAGGATACACACACTTAAGCCAAGCATACTCATATTAGTAAATATGCACACACATAGTCAAACTCAGGGAGCATCTCGCCACACATTTTTTTTCTCTCTCTCCTTCTCTTTATTTACGAACAAGTGATGTATTCTCTCCACCTGTCTAAGCGACACACACAGCATACATCCCTAGTTATACACAGACATCTATGGGCGCACTAAGGTTTGTTACATGGAATATAAATGGAGCTGGCTCCAGAGAAAAGAGGTTAAAAATATTTAACCAACTCAAAAAACTACAGGCAGATGTTGTCCTTTTACAAGAGACCCACAGACCTCTTAGAGGTTTGAATGAACTTAAAACACCTGAGTTTCCTAATGTGTTCTCAGCCTGTTAGAATTCTAGACAAAGGGGAGTAGCAATTTTAATACGTAAAAATATTAATTCCACAGTACTCGATACAGTTATAGATCCAGAGGGCAGATTCTTAATCATTAAACTATCTATACTTGATAAAAAGCTATGTATTGTAAGTGTATATGGTCCAAATGTTGGTGATCCCTCATTCTTTCACGGTTTTTTCAGTGCACTCTCTGAACACTTAGATGGCACACTTGTTCTTGGAGGCGACCTCAACCTTGGACTAAATGAAGACATGGATAGGCTCAATACAGCAGGAACTCAGCGTAATTGGCAGTCCACAAATATAATCAAACAGTATATGAGCGACTTTGGTCTTTGCGATGCATGGCGCTCCCTTCACCCCAACAGTCAGGAATATACTTTTTTCTCACATGTTCATCACTCCTACTCTCGTCTGGATTATTTTTTGGTCAGCAGCTCACTGCTGAGCGACATTTCAGACACTGAGATTCACCCTATAGATGTCAGCGATCATGCTCCTGTATCTCTAACACTAATGCACAAGAATAATACTATGCCAAGTAAAAACTGGAGATTTAATACATCACTGCCTAAAGATGAAGTCTATATTTAGACTATAATGATGCTCCCGGAACATCAGCTTCTGTTCTACGGGAAGCAGGGAGAGCTGTGATGAGAGGTAAAATAATTTCTTTCTCATCACATAAAAAGAAAGAAGAAAACAAAAATATTCAGGAATTAGAAAAAAACATCAAATCCCTAGAAGAAGCCTATGTGTCCCACCAAGATCAGGAAACATTGAACAAAATACGCAAAACAAAACTAGATAATTGATAAAAAAAAAAACAGAATTCTTAGTATAAAGACTACGCTTACGAAATTATGAACATGGTAATAAATCCGGTCAATTTCTAGCAAACCAGCTAAAAATAAAGAAAGAAAAAAACAACTATATGTGCTGTTCAAGATTCATCTGGGAACACAATATATGACCCAAAACAAATAAACAACATTTTCAGGGATTTCTATAAAACGTTGTATTCACCACAAATAAACCCATCTAAAAACGAAATTGATCAGTTTTTGGACAACATTACTCTTCCAAAATTATCAGACACTCAAGCAATGGCACTGGATTCACCACTGACACCAGGTGAGTTCCAGGAAGCCCTGATAAGCATGCCCAATAATAAGGCTCCAGGTCCAGACGGCTTTCCTGCAGAATTCTACAAAGAATTCTGGACGATTCTAGCACCAGTTTTTTACAGAACGTTGTTGAAAATCAAATAAAAGGGCAGACTTCCATCAAATATTAATTCTGCAAACATTAATCTCCTGCTAAAACCAGGCAAAGACCCTGTATATCCCTCAAGCTATCATCCAATATCCCTTATAAATGTAGACCTTAAAATATCTGCAAAGCTCTCTCAAAGAGATTAGAGAAAATAACCCTCCTCTTAATTCATCCTGACCAAACTGGTTTCATAAAAGGTAGGCACTCATCAACAAATACACGTAGATTACTTAATTTGATAGACTACTCATACAGTACAAACCTTGAAAACTACAATATTTTCTTTAGACGCAGAAAAAGCATTTGACAGAGTTAAGTGGAAATTTCTGTCTCCAACTTTACACAAATTTGGTTTTGGAACCTCTTTCATTAACTGGTTAAAAATATTATATAATTCCCCAACAGCTTGTGTCAAAACAAATGACCAAACATCCTCCAGCTTCTCTCTCCTGAGGTGCACCAGGCAGGGATGCCCACTCTCCCCTTCACCGTTTGCAATTTTTATTGAACCACTAGCAGCAGCAATTAGACAGAATTCAGTAGCTAAGGGCATAAAATGCAAGAATGTGGAACATAAAATCAGCCTCTATGCGGATGATGTGCTACTTTTTCTCCAAAACTCACAAACCAATATCTCTGGGGTGATTGAATTGATAAACTCTTTTGCCAGAATATCAGATTACTCAATTAACTGGTCAAAATCTACAGTCCTCCCGATTAATTGCTCCTTCCATAATTTCCAAAGCATCAACATCAGCTCTTCTCTGACAGCATGGTGGGAGTTTCTAAAATTGACGGAGTCTTCATTAATCCCATGCAAACGTACACCTATCTGGAACAACCCTGACATATTACAAAACAATAATATGATAAACTTTCCAGATTGGAGTGGTAAAGGAATCATATACTTAGAACATATATTAGAAGGAACAGAATATATTCCATTTGACAGACTAGTTACACAATAAAGGATCAACAAGAAAAGATTTTTAGAATATCAACAAATTAAATCCATAGTAAAAAAGAAATTTAAACCGGGTCAAGTTGAACTACAAACACCACCAAGTGTGGTTCAATTTCTTACTCTTAAAACCCCAAAATTACTTTCCAAAATATACAGAATGCTTTCTAAAACAGATGAATCAATATCACTTCCTATTGCAAAATGGGAAGCGGATTTATCAGTTAACTTAGACCAAAACTTCTGGTCTCAGATATGCTTAAAAACCTTTCATTTAATTAGAAATCCCAGTCTTCAATTAATTCAATACAAAATACTACATAGAGTGCACTATACAGGTCATCGGATGTTCAAGATGAGCTTTACATCTACCAACAACTGCTCACACTGCCAAACCAATTTACCGGACAAATATATCCACGCTCTTTGGTTCTGGCGTTTGGCGTGAGATATGTGAAGACTTATCGAAGTGTCTAAAATGTAACATTCCAACTTCCCCTTTAGTGTGTTTGTTGGGCAGCTTAGATAATGTCACTACCACCACCATCACCAGGCGGGGCTGCCGAACTGGGCCCTGGTCCAGATGGGCCTGGGCCCCCTTTCCCTGGCAGGTTGCAGAGTATGGGGGTGCCTACTGGGGTCAGCGGGGGAGCTGGCCCCAGGGAGGGGTCACTTGCCCTTCCCTTCCTTCCCTCCCCATCTCCAGCTGCCTCCCTCTTCCCGCTCCACCACAATCACCCACACATGCAGGGCCTTCGGGTAAAATTGTGTCACCAGGGTGCAGGGGAGGCATCCCCCCCTCTGTCCCCTTCTGGCTTCTTGTGCCTCAATTTTATCCCACAACTTAGACATTCACATTACTCACACTCTCATAACACATAACCTTGGGGGTGGGCACGCTACACGGAATTCAAAAGACCATCAGGGTGTACACCTCACCCCTGGCGTCGTTGCCCACCTCTCAATTTTAAATACACGTAGACATTGACAGCTATTAGGAGGGGCTATGCGCTTACCTGCTGCTCTCTGGCAGGTAGCTCCATGCCCTCCTGCACCTTAGAACACACATGCATCAACACTACATATGAGTGGGCGGAGGGAGGTTTGGAGTCTTCACACACCCCCATTCTCTGTTGGGGGGGGGGGGGGGGGGGGGCTGGGAGGAGGAGTTGGCCGTCCGATTGGGGTCTGGAATGTGTGGCCTCCCTGCTGCTGCCAAGTCGGGCCAGCCTGCTTCTCTCCACCCCAGGGAAAAGGGTAACACTACGTGGGTCTGGGTGCAGTTTCCCCCTCCAGGGGCAAGGGTACCTAGACCTGGGGTATAGAGTAAACTTAGGGAGTGTGATTGTGTGTACAGTGTCTCTTTATGTCTGTCTCGGCATTGGGTGAGTGTTGAGTAATTGCATATTTTTATTATTAATCCTTTATTTATCCAGGTAAAAAATCTCATTGAGATTAAAAATCTCATTTCCAACAGAGACCTGGCATCATGGCAACAAAAGTCACATACCACATAGGTATATAACATTTAAAACAAATACAATATCCCATACAAACGTGTAAAATATACAATAACAGATCAAATTAAGAGTACATTAAAAACAATCACACTGAATAAAAGAGCTGTTCTCTTGTTCCTTTAAGACAGACCTAAACTCTCCCAAGGTAACCAATTCTAATAATTTCAGTTCCTTCTGCAGATTATTCCAGGAAGCAGGGGCAGCGTATTTAAAAGCGCTTTTCCCCAATTTTGTTCTGATTTTTGGGACAATCAATTGTATGATTTTGTTCAAACGAAGGTTGTATTGGTTGTGGTTTTTACACATATAAACACATAAATAAGATGGAACCAGCCCAAGGAGAGATTTATAGATAAAGATCAACCAATGGGAGAGTCTGCGAATATGCAAAGATGGACATTTAGCAGCAGCATACAAAGAACAATGATGTACATGATTTCCATAGCCAGTAATAAAGCGTAAAGCACAATGGTACACAGTATCCAACCTCTTTAGGTAGTGGGCAGGTGCATTCATAAAAAGCAGGTCACCATAATCCAATAAAGGTAAAAAGGTTGCACGAATCAAATGTTTTCTCACTTGGAGGGAGAAACAGGATTGGTTTCTAAAAAGTAACCTAGTTTTAGTTTTAACTTCGACACAAGCCTTTGAATGTGAGTCTTAAATGACAAATTCTGATCTATATAATGATCCCTAGATACTTGTAAGATGTGACCGTTTCAATTTCAGATCCTTGAATTGTTTTAATCTTAGGAGACGTAACAACTCTTTGCCATTTGAGAATAACATGAACTTGGATTTCTCTGGATTTAACACCAACTTAAGTTGAGTTAAATGGGACTGAACGACATCAAAGGCAGACTGCAGAAATTGCAGGGTTTGTGCTACTGAAGGGGATGAACAATAAATAATTGTATCATCTGCATAAAGATGAAATGCTGCATTTGACAAATTATCACAAAGGTTGTTTGTGCAGAACGCAATGCATAATCTAGGAAGAATACTACAAATAAATTAAGTTATAAATAATACAAAATAAATAATTCATGCTTTCATATGAAAGCATGAGGGTGGGAATGGATGTCTGTATCTGTGTGTGCCTGTTTGTCTGTGTCTATATGCCAGGTTGGGTATCAGACGTCACCTCTCTAGGGACATCTCAGGCCTACCTCAGGTATGGAGGCCTATCTCCCCCACCACTTCCCCTGCCAGTGGCAGACGCCCTCAGACATCGGTGCGTTGGTGGTTCTTTGTGTCCGGGGATGGGCGTCCAGGCACACACTGGCTCACTCCTTGGTGGCTGCTTGTCAGGGCCTGGAGCATGGGGCTCTCTCGGGCCACTTCGGGGGTGGGATGCCCTCAGCCTCTTGGCCTGGGGCTCGGTCACTCTGGCACAGCTGGCTGCCGGCGGAGCTCACAGGCACGTCACTGCAACCCCCCCGGCTTCTGCTCCGCGGCTGCTGAGTGACCCCTCATCTGGGACTCTCCTCAGCTCTTTCTGGGATGGTGGCATGGCTGCCCCTCTGTTGGTCTTCCTTGGTCTCTTGTGTTCTGAGGGCCTCTGGATGTCTGGAGTTTTGATCTCCTCCATACCTGCTTCATGCCCTGGAGGATGGGGCTGTGGCTCCCCACACCCTCTAGCAGATCATTACATGAAGGAACCTTTTAATACAAGCGCTCATGCTCACACACACAAACTACACCCTTTTTGGCTGCTACCTCAAAGCACACTGTGCGCTGTCGATCTTACGTGCTGCACAATAATGTTTAATATTTAGTATTTACTGTTATATTCCCATAGATCATCGTGATGTTGTTTATTATGTTGCTCTTTTTTTTTCTTCTGCTTAGGGGTTAGGGTTAGGGGTTAGGGTCCCTGACGTTGGCTGCCAGGGATTCCCATGATGCATTGAGTTTTTCCTTTCCAGTCACCTTTCTCACTCACTGTGTGTTAATAGACCTCTCGCATTGAATCATATCTGTTATTAACCTCTGTCTCTCTTCCACAGCATGTCTTCTATCCTGTCTTCCTTCTCTCACCCCAACCGGTCGCAGCAGATGGCCCCGCCCCTCCCTGAGCCTGGTTCGGCCGGAGGTTTCTTCCTGTTAAAAGGGAGTTTTTTCTTCCCACTGTCGCCAAAGTGCTTGCTCATAAGGGGTCATATGATTGTTAGGTTTTTCTCTATCTATGAAACGCCTTGAGGTGACTTTTGTTGTGATTTGGCGCTAGATAAATAAAATTGAATTGAATTGAAAATTGAATTGCTTGTTTTCTCTTTTTTCTTTCTTAACAGGTGATCCAGGTGATTGATATATGTATTTTTTGTCTGCTTATTTTGTTGGTTTTTTTTTTGCCCTTTATCCCCCGTCCCTCTTCCCCGCTGTTTTTCTTTCCCTCTTTCTTTCTCCCCTTTCTTTTCCCCAGTCAAGTCTGTCCCGTATTTAGCAAGTGAAAATAAAATAAAATAAACAATAAAAGGTGAATCAAATAGACCATTACGGCAAGGCTGGGATGGTCTATTTGGTAAAGTAAATCCGTAGGGCATCTTTCTTTGCCTTTAGACAACAATTCTGATGGCAAAAGAGCCAAACGGATTTACTTTACCAAATTGACCATCCCAGCCTTGCCATAATGGTCCATTTGATTCACCTTTTATTGTTTATTTTATTTTCACTTACTGAATATGGGACAGACTTGACTGGGGGAAAGAAGGGGAGAAAGAAAGAGGGAAAGAGAAACAGCTGAGAAGAGGGACGGGGGAGAAGGGCAAAAACCAAAAACCAACAGAATGAGCAGAAAAAGAAAAAAAAAGAAGAAAAAAAGAAAAAAAAAAAGCATACATCAATCACCTGGGTCACCTGCTGAGAAAGAAAAAAGAAAACAAGCAGAAGAGAACAAGAGTAATAGAATAAACAACATCACAATGATATATGGGAATATGACAGTAAATACTAAATATTAAACATTATTGTGCAGCACATAAGATCAACAGAACACAGTGTGCTTTGAGGTAGGAGCCAAAAAGGGTGTAGTTTGTGGGTGTGATCACCCGTGTGTACACCTGTGAGCATGGACGCGTTTGTTTTTTGTTTTTTAAAAGGTTCCTTCATGTAATGATCTGCTAGAGGGTGTGGGGGGGCCACAGCCCCGTCCTCCAGGGCATGAAGCAGGTATGGAGGAGATCAAAACTCCAGACATCCAGAGGCCCCCAGAACACAAGAGACCAAGGAAGACCAACAGAGGGGCAGCCGCGCCACTGTCCCAGAAAGAGCTGAGTAGAGTCCCAGATGAGGGCTCACCCAGCAGCCGCGGAGCAGAAACCAGGGGGAGTTGCAGTGACGCGCCCGTGAGCTCCGCCGGCAGCCAGCCGTGCCTGAGTGACCGAGCCCCAGGCCGAGAGGCCGGGGGCACCCCACCTCCGAAGTGGCCCGAGCAAGCCCCAGGAGTGAGCCGGTGTGTACCTGGACGCCCATCCCCGGACACAAAGAACCTCCAACGCACCGATGTCTGAGGGGGTCCGCCACTGGCAGGGGAAGTGGTGGTAGGGGGAGATAGGCCTCCATACCTTGGAGGGCCTAAGATGTCCCCAGAGAGGTGACGCCTGACACCCAACCTGACATATAGACACAGAAATACAGGCACACACATATACAAACATCCATTCCCACCCTCATGCTCTCATATACACTTACTCCACACTCAACCAACGTGGAGACAGACATAAAGAGACGCTGTACACACAATCACACTCCCCAAGCGTACTCTAAGCCTAGGTACCCTTGCCCCTGGAGGGGGGGAACTGCCCCCAGACCCAGGTGGTGTTACCCTTTTCCCTGCGGTGGGGGGAGGCAGACCGCCCCGACTCCGCAGCAGCAGGAAGGCCCCACACTCCAGACCCCAGTCGGACGGCCAACTCCTCCTCCTAGCCCCCCCGCTCCAGCAGGTCGCAAAGAATGGGGGTGAGAGAAGACTCCAAACCTCCCTCCACCCGCTCATTGTAGTGTTGATGCATGTGTGTTCTAAGGTGCATTTAAAACCCAGGAGGGCATGGAGCTACCTGCCAGAGAGCAGCAGGTAAGCGCATGGTCCCTCCTGCTGGCCCTCAATGTCTACGTGTATTTAACATTGAGAGGTGGGCAACGACGCCAGGGGTGGGGTGTACACCCTGATGGTACTTTGGATCCCGTGTATCGTGCCCACCCCCAAGATCCTATATGTATGTGTAATGAGAGTGTGAGTAATGTGAATGTCTAAGTTGTGGGATAAAATTGAGGCAGAGGCAGCCAGAAGGGGACGGGGGGGTGGCCTCCTCTGCACCCTGGTGACATACCCCTACTCCAAGGTCCTGCATGTGTGGGTGGTTGTGGTGGAGCGGGAAGAGGGAGGCAGCTGGAGATGGGGAGGGAAGGAAGGGAGGGGCAAGTGACCCCTCCCTGGGGCCAGCTCCCCCGCTGACCCCAGTAGGCACCCCCATACTCCGCGACCCACCAGGGAAAGGGGGCCCAGGCCCATCCAGACCGGGGCCCAGCGCAGCAGCGCCTCCCGGCCCCACAGAGCCCAGGACAGTCCACCCAACCCCACCACAGAGAAAACTGCACCCACCCCACCATCCACTCTTCTTCCAGACTACATAAGACAATAAACACCCAGGCTGAGATCTTCCTCCACCTCTCCTGTATCTCCCCCTCCTGTAGAGAGAGCCCCTGAGGAGAGGAAAGCTCCTGCAAGATGTGACAATCTTCCCCACCAGTTGAAGAGCCCCCCAGGTGGCTCGATGCACCGGCGGCACCCTGCTCCAGGGCTGGGCCCCCATGCACCCACCCGCCCACAACCCCGGCAACACACCAACCAGGACCCAAGCCCCCGAGGCCCGGTTTTTCTTGAATACCTCAGCCCAGAGACGGAGCGCCACCAGAACCTCACGCCCATCCCGGACCCACCCAGGGGCAGCCAGGCTACCAGGTCAGTAACCCACGTCCGTCAGCACAGACCCTCCCCTAGTCCCACTGCACGCAGCCGCGAGGAAACCGTCACCTGAGAGCCAACAGAGCCCCTAACCGGACATGACCGCTACCCCGGGTTGAGCCCCCCAAGGAAAATGCCTCCGGGGAACCCCCCGACGCCCTAAGCCTGTCCCTACCCCCACACCAATCACAACAGTGAAGGCGGGACCAAACTATGACCCCCCACCCCCACTAGGTGATGGAGCTGATCAAAGGAGCCCAGAGCAATTGATCTGATGTGGTGGCAGAGGCTGTATCAAGACTAATGTAATCTAATAGATAATTTCTATATTGGTTAGAATTAAGATTATTTTTATTTTTCCAGTTCATGAGGACTGTTTTCTTGGCTATGCATAGGGCAGTGAAAACCATATGGGCGATATTCTTTTCTGAAGTGACATTATCTAAGCTGCCCAACAAACACACTAAGGGGGAAGTTGGAATGTTACATTTCAGACACTTCGATAAGTCTTCACATATCTCGCGCCAAAACTTCTGAACTGGTGGACAGAACCAAAGAGCGTGGATATAATTGTCCGGTGAATTGGTTTGGCAGTGTGAGCAGTTGTTGGTAGACGTAAAGCCCATCTTGAACATCCGATGACCTGTATAGTGCACTCTATGTAATATTTTGTATTGAATTAATTGAAGACTGGGATTTCTAATTAGATGAAAGGTTTTTAAGCAAATCTGAGACCAGAAGTTTAGGTCTAAGTTAACTGATAAATCCGCTTCCCATTTTGCAATAGGAAGTGATATTGATTCATCTGTTTTAGAAAGCATTCTGTATATTTTGGATAGTAATTTGGGGGTTTTAAGAGTAAGAAATTGAACCACACTTGGTGGTGTTTGTAGTTCAACTTGACCCGGTTTAAATTTCTTTTTTACTATGGATTTAATTTGTTGATATTCTAAAAATCTTTTCTTGTTGATCCCATATTGTGTAACTAGTCTGTCAAATGAAATAAATTCTGTTCCTTCTAGTATATGTTCTAAATATTTGATTCCTTTACCACTCCAATCTGAAAAGTTTATCATATTATTGTTTTGTAATATGTCAGGGTTGTTCCAGATAGGTGTACGTTTGCATGGGATTAATGAAGACGCTGTCAATTTTAGAAACTCCCACCATGCTGTCAGAGAAGCGCTGATGTTGATGCTTTTAAAGCATTCATGTCGTTGGATGTTTGAGCTGATAAATGGTAGGTCTGAGATCTCTAGATTATTGCAAAGTGCTTGTTCTACATCTAGCCAAGGTTCATCTAAGAGGGTATGTTTTAGCCATCCTGAGATAAACTGAAACCTGTTGGCTAAGAAGTAGTGCTGAAAGTTAGGCAGTTCTAGTCCTCCTTTATCCTTGGTCTTTTGTAGTGTTTTTAAGCTTATACGTGGGGGTTTATTTTTCCAAAGGAATTTGGACATACATGAATCTAGTGATCTGAACCAATCTTGTGGCGGTTTAGTTGGGATCATTGAGAATAAATAATTTATTTTTGGTAAGACCATCATTTTTATAGCGGCAACCCTTCCCATGAGTGATATGGGTAGACATTTCCATCTAGCCAGATCATCTTCTACCTTCTTTAAAAGTGGGATATGGTTTAATTTAGTTAGATCTGCAAGCTTGGGAGAAACATTAATACCTAAATATTTTATATTTCCCGATTGCAGTGGTGTAGAAGAGGAATTATGGAGGGAGCAATTAATCGGTAGAACTGTAGATTTTGACCAGTTAATTGAGTAATCTGATATTCTTGCAAAAGAGTTTATCAATTCAATCACCCCAGAGATATTGGTTTGTGAATTTTGGAGAAAGAGTAACACATCATCCGCATAAAGGCTGATTTTATGTTCCACGTTCTTGCATTTTATGCCCTTAATTACTGAATTCTGTCTAATTGCTGCTGCTAGTGGTTCAATAAAAATTGCAAACAGTGAAGGGGAGAGTGGGCATCCCTGCCTGGTGCCCCTCAAGAGACAGAAGCTGGAGGATGTCTGGTCATTTGTTCTAACACAAGCTGTTGGGGAATTATATAATATTTTTAACCAGTTAATGAAAGAGGATCCAAAACCAAATTTGTGTAAAGTTGCAAATAGAAATTTCCAGTTAACTCTGTCGAATGCTTTTTCTGCGTCTAAAGAGAATATTGTAGTTTCTAGGTTTTTACTGTATGAGTAGTCTATCAAATTAAGTAATCTACGTGTATTTGTTGATGAGTGCCTACCTTTTATGAAACCAGTTTGGTCAGGATGAATTAAGAGGGGGGTTATTTTCTCCAGTCTCTTTGAGAGAGCTTTGCAGATTATTTTAAGGTCTACGTTTATAAGGGATATTGGACGATAGCTTGAGGGATATACAGGGTCTTTGCCTGGTTTTAGCAGGAGATTAATGTTTGCAGAATTCATATTTGATGGAAGTCTGCCCTTTTCTTTAATTTCCAACAACGTTCTGTAGAAAACTGGTGCTAGAATCGACCAGAATTCTTTGTAGAATTCTGCAGGAAAGCCGTCTGGACCTGGAGCCTTATTATTGGGCATACTTATCAGAGCTTCCTGGAGTTCACCTGGTGTCAGTGGTGAATCCAGTGCCATTGCTCGAGTGTCCAATAATTTTGGAAGAGTTATGTTGTCCAAAAACTGATCAATTTCTTTTTTAGATGGGTTTATATATTGTGTTCCCAGATGAATCTTGAACAGCACATATAGTTGTTTTTTCTTTCTTTATCTTTAGCTGGTTTGCTAGAAATTGACCGGATTTATTACCATGTTCATAATTTTGTAGGCGTAGTCTTTGTACTAAGAATTTTGTTTTTTTATCAATTATCTCATTTAATTCTAGTTTTGTTTTGCGTATTTTGTTCAATGTTTCCTGATCTTGGTGGGACGCATAGGCTTCTTCTGGTGATTTGATGTTTTTTTCTAATTCCTGAATATTTTTGTTTTCTTTTTTCTTCTTATGTGATGAGAAAGAAATTATTTTACCTCTCATCACAGCTTTCCCTGCTTCCCATAGAACAGAAGCTGATGTTTCGGGAGTGTCATTATAGTCCAAATATGAAGTCCACTCTTTTTTAAAATATTTAATAAAGTCTTCATCTTTAAGTAGTGATATATTAAATCTCCAGTTTTTTCTTGGCGTAGTATTATTCTTGTGCATTAGTGTTAAAGATACAGGACCATGATCGCTGACAGCTATAGGATGAATCTCAGTGTCTGAAATGTCGTTCAGCAGTGAGCTGCTGACCAAAAAATAATCCAGACGAGAGTAGGAGTGATGGACATGTGAGAAAAAAGTATATTCCTTACTTGTTTTTGTGTTTTTATTTTTTTCTTTACATTGATTGGCACCTTACACGAAATACAAATACAAATTCAATATATGTTAACTTTTTGGAATGAAATAAAGTTAAATTCTCATTTCTAAAAATCCTAAAAAAATATTTTTTGCTGTTTAACCATTATTTATTATAATTTTTATAATATTAAGTATACCCAAATATAACTTAAAAAAGTTTTGAAAATAAATGTTCAAACAAATAGCAACTAAAATCTGTGCCTGTCATGACATCTCCTGGGGTTAAGGTCGGAAGAACAGAAGTAGAGGAAGAGACAGAGACAGAGAAAAAAACAAACAACAAACAAACCAAACCAAAACCAAAAAGCTTTGAACATTTTAATAAAAAGATCAAGCAAATCATATAAGCTGATTTTTACTTCCTTGAACTTTTTGATCAACCCTCAAATTAGGTACCCTTAACTTAGAGCACTACATCAGTCCTGCAATAAATAATCACAAATAAATAAGCTGTTTTTCTTCAGCCTTCTAATATGACTGTATGATGCTACACTAATGAACACTAATAAAAAGCTCATTACATTGTCCCTATGGTTAGGGTGGAGTCACTGACGATCTAAGTAATCACTGATGATGACTCTAATCTAACCCTTCCACTCTAATTCTAACCTTCTAACCCTACCTAACCTAGGGTTGAACATTGCTTTTAGAAAGAGTGTTATCTTTTTCTGTACCTTTTTTATGTCCCCTGATTGCCCAGGGTTAGGATTAAGAATAAAGGCACAGCATACTTCAGCCACACAGTTGGACAAGCAGTGCTAATACTATTACAATCTAAAATTTTAATATCATCTATGAGATGGAAAAACTGGCCCAGACAATAGGTACACTAAAACTGAACGTATAGTATGTGTATACATGCCCACACATATACACAAAGAATACACTTTGTAAAGAGACAAAGTGAGGGTACTTAGTGTTTGGGTTCAATACTGACCCAATACACTGCTACCAGCCTGGCGTCACTCCATAAGTGTGTGTGTGTTTGAGTGTGTGTGTGTCCACATAAATGTCTGGCGTCACTCAGGCAAGCCACTTGTCCAAAACACAATGTGTTTGTGTGATTGATTTAGATGGAGCCATGGAGGTACAGACAGAGTTGTTGCATTTATATTCAAACTGCAAAATCAATGCAAAGTGGATTTGAATGAAAGGACTACACACTGCTTTCATCCAACATATGTGTGTGTGTGTGTGTGTGTGTGTGTGTGTGTGTGTGTGTGTGTGTGTGAGCACACAACGACAGACTACTGTTGGCCATTATAGCTCCAACGTCTCAGTGGCGACCCTTAACGATGATGTTGTTGTTACCGTGGCTACAAATAAACTCATGCTACTCCATTTGCATTTGGAGAGAGAGAGAGAGAGAGAGAGAGAGAAATTGTGTGTGTGTGTGTGCATAAGAAACAGATGACTCAGTAACAGGGTTATAAGCTGAAAAAGGGATAGAAAATACAGTGACTTGTTTGTTTTTGTGGATTATGTTGTCTTTCTGTCTTCTTTTGCTGAAGTCTAATCGTAATTCTTATCCTTGTTTCTGAAAAAAAAAGTGATATAAATAGTTTGTGATGTTTATCAATTAATATGTAGTTTTTTCGCCTTATTTTTATTTGTTTGTTTGTTGGTTCCCTGAATGCCATGACTCACTTGGGTGACCTGTTGACCTGATACTACTTTAGTAGTTATGGACTACATGGTAGAAACATGTGGTTACACTTCTGGAGATCTCCAGATCAGCAGATTAAGTCAACCAGAGGATGACTGGCAGGTTAACACATTAGCTGGGAACAGTCCTATTGCATTTGGGAAACTGACTGGGGCAACTCTGGGTTCCATCTGAATAGGTATGAGTTTGAACCATTCTTTAAAAAAGACCTTGGACACATCAGTGGAACACTGAAACGTTTCCCAGAAACTTTCGGCACCTCACAGAATCCAGACAACAGGTGCACCGATGCTGTTATTTGTATGTAGATGTAGAAGATGCTGTCTCAAGGCATGCAACATCTACGTGGCTCATTACAGACAGAATTTACACCTGTTCCTTGGGGAAACCGAGGAAATGTGGAGAACTGACGAAAAGAGTAAAAAAAGGAGAATCATCCTTGCCAAAAAAGGAAACTAAATGCTGAAAAAAAGTTGCAATACACAGGACAAGGCTTAAATCAGCAGAGGACACAAGCTTAAATGCCCACAATTATTTATTCTTGCAAGTTTGTTTCTTGTAAGTTTGAGAGAATACAAATTAGTTTAGTCCAACTCCAAGCCTCATTGAGAATATATGGTCTGCATTTACTTTTGTGTCACAGAGTCTGATAGAGAGATAGAAAAGAAAACAGTAGAGCTTTTGTTCTTATTGTGTTCCTCCTTAGATATTTCCAGGTCAGTTTATTTATTCAGGAAGCTTCACAATCAAAAAACCTTTTCACTGTTAGTCTGTTTCCATGGCTTATGTGTCTACAGAGTTCCTGCCTGAGGGAACACAGAACAGAAGCAGATTACTGATGATTTTACTCAGGAAGACAGGCACTGATTAGAAAAGTGACTGGATTAGTAGGGAGCAGGCAGGTATTGTCTCACATAAAACTCAAAAATTCATACACATAAACACACACCGCAACAGTGGCTGCAGTGAAAGTGTACACTTAGTTGATCACACTTGGCGTAATGCGCTTTTAAAAGGCAGTAACAGCCACAATAATTACATCCATCTCGATCTTTCTCCATCTTGTTAAAAATCTCCTCTCTCTGCTTTCTTTCACACTCAAACAGGGCACTTTGAATTTCTGCTGAGGCCATAAAAGGTTAGTGAGCACTTGCAGCTTCTGCCACATTTAAAAAGCAGTAATGTTAGCAGTAATTAGCTTCCAGCCTCCTGTCTGTCTCTACGGAACGACATGTCTTGGTAATTGTCTCCTTCACCTTTTTCGCTTAATGTGTTGATTTACTGTGGAAGTTATAAAAAAAGGACATAAGTAGTTTTTAGTTCTGGACCTTGTCTTTGTCTAGATTGTTTCTAGTTAATATTTTATTCTTACGGCATATTTTAGTAAACATGGGACCTTAAATAACTTGATAACAATCTGAATTTCTTTTAGTATGATTAAAGTTTCCCTTTAGTAGTGCTTAAAAACTAGAGAGGACATGAAGCTTTAGCCTAAATCCTGTACCTTTGAACTTCATATTTAACACTGTTTTCCAACAAACATCAAAATCAGTATGGGGCAATTACTTTTTCAGTTAACTTGCTGAGTTGACTGATACTATTCAGATACAAATGAGTGTTCTAGAGAGAGTTGCTTTATTCAGAACCTAAAATAGGCATTCTGACACTTTTATGACTGTGATGGTCATATGCTTTTTGCTAGGATGAAAATATTGAAAGGCTGGCTTATTAAAGCATTTAATCTGATGATTATTTAGCTAAAATACTCGTGTCATTACCTCACTTGCATTGTTGTTGCATTTCTCACACTCAGCCCAACCTGGATCCTTATTCTCTTAACATCCAGCAAGATTTCGGGACAGTTAATTTTGGGTTTTGACTTGCTCAGATGGAAGAGTTTTTAGGGGGAAATTGCAAAATGTTCCCTTAATTTCATTTACTAGTTTTTTTTTTTTGAACAACTCTTGCAATACTCTTTAATGACAAAGTTGTATTTTTACTCAGTTGTATATAGAATTTGTATTCTATTTTTATCCTATTGTATATTTTATTCTAGTTCATTCTACTGTATATAGTATTTTATTTTATTCTTATTGTATTCAAATTTTTGCTATATAACTTTTGCACTGTCCACTTCCTGCTGTGACAAAACAAATTTCCTACGTGTGGGACTAATAAAGGTTATCTTATCTTATCTATGGCAAGTGCCCTTGACCCCTACAACGTGGCCTTAAGTCTACGTTTCACTAAAGAGAAGAGCCATTGCAAATCTACACAGACTTCTTAAATGTGATTGACTTTGTCTGTCTTCTTTCAGGTTGACAGTGTCCTCATCTGGACACCGTGAAGGCTCACTGAATGGTTTGATAAATCATAAATATCAAGCAGATAAACACTTGTCTTGCTTCAGGGACAACTAAACATGGCAAAGAAACAGCTAGCAACTGCAGCACATTCAGAAACTATACAAACCTCTTCAAATACCAACCTTTCTGCTAATTCTCTTCATCTTCTTCAGTTGAATTGGGACTTTAATTTTTCTCCAGATGTGTCTTTTTTAAAATTCAAGTTACTCTGTAGCTCCATTCAGTTTTATTGCATCTGACCAGTTTTCTTGTCACTGCATCTGAAAAAAACAAACAAACAAAAAGCACCCAAATTAACACAAATGGTTAACGGACTGGTTCCTCTATAGCGCTTTTTTACTCTACTTGAGTACTCAAAGCACTTTATACAACTGGCCTCAGTCACCCCGTCACACAAGCACTTTTTTCTGTGTTTAAGTGCTTTCTATCTAACATTCATGCACATTTATATTCCAAGGGATTCATTGGAGAGCAGTTTGGGGTTAGTATCTTGGCATGCACATGGGAGCAGACAGGGATCCAACCACCAGCCTTCTGATTAGTAGTTGACCTGCTCAAGTTCTTAAGCTACAGCTCCCCTCGGTACTCATGTGGTGCTTTTCTACTCTGACTGAGCACCCAAAGTGCTCAACACTTATTTTTTAATGCTTCTTCATTTTCTTTGTTAAGCACATTGAGTGTTCATGTAATGACATGTGCTATATAAGTAAAACTTTTATTGCCATGATGTTGTCTCAACAGTGTTTTACCACTGGGATGGTAAACAGTGCTTCCAGACCACAGACTGTAAATAAAAGATTTTGAAGGCTCACCATTAGTGTTTTGGCCACAGGTTTTTCAGTAATAGTACAGTTATCAGGGAAAATCATGCTATTTCAGGATGGGGCTGCAAAATCACAGAAAGTCAAGTCAGCTATTCTCAGATTTAAATAAAGATATTTTGAAAAATATTTCAAGATACTGAACTGGTCTTCCAACAGCTCTAATTAGTCTGTTCCATTCAGCTTTACATTGTATGCACTTACACTCTTGAACTTGCAGCCTTCTATTTACACATTTTACTTCATTACTGTAGAGCAGCGGTCCCCAATCCCCGGGCCTCGGACCGGTACCAGTCCGTGAGTCGTTTGGTACCGGGCCGCAAGAGTTGAGGCTCAGGTGTGAAATGTATGGTTTTCAGGGTTTTTATCGGTTTCCAGCGTTATTTTGTTATCGTTTTTATTTCTGAGTGAGTATGTTTATGCAGTTTGTCTGTGTGCAGTGGAAGTGTGAATTTGGAAGCTTCTTGTTTTGCAAGTTTTTTTTTTATTTTTACACAAAGTGTTCACATTAGTTTTGTCCTCCTTGCCTATAATTTGGGTTATTTAGTAGGATATTGATCTGTGTTGGTGTGTTTCAGGTTATTTTACAGAGTAACCAGAAAGTAATGTGATGAGTAGTGTAACAAATTACTTATGTTGCTTAATTACTGTACTTGAGTAATATACGCATTACTTTTTAAGAAAACTAACAAGTAATGTGTGACACATTACTTTCACAACCCCAACATTGCTTAAAGCTAGTTTAAAACACAAGTCAGCCGCTACAGAAATCACTTGTTTGGTGATCCTAAGGGTTAAAATTAGGTGTCTGACTGCTTTGATCAAAAGCTGTAGTTAACTCCAGCCACTGAAGTGATCTTTTTTTTTTCAAGGATTTGTCATGGAATTACCTGTTGTGTTACCGACCAGCTAATAAATGTGTGCTTTACTTTCAATAAGAGAAAATCTATTATTGTTTTTTATTGTGTTACCACCAGTTAGGAGACATTATCTGTCTGTGACTACCCATGTGACATGGTAACTGAGATTGCAAACATTTAAATAAAATGAACTCTCCACCCTCTTATCCATATGTGGCCATTTCTGACTTCAAAAAAATAGCATAGGTATTGGAATTGACCAGGATTAAGCAATTACAAATCTCACTGGGTTCTCATTGGCTTAGCTCTGAGTGTCACCATCTCTAAGCAGCATATCAAAGACATTACATTTGTGCAGGTTAACTCTGTGTTGTAAGTCAAATGTTTGGCATGTTGGAGGTATATTTCTCGCTTTGTTGTGAGGGGATCATTACTCACAAAAAGTAACTATTACACATATTACACAGAACACTTTTCTCGTTACATTACTTTCATGTTACTCTGTAAAATGACCTAGAACTCATTGTCTAATTAACTTAGGGCCATACCAATCGGAGCATGCCCGATCTCGACTGATCTTGGAAGCTAAGCAGACAAGTAAAGCCCTTTGAGTGGTAAGGTAGAGTAGAAAAAACGCTATAAACCAGTCCCTTTACCACTTAATAATGTAAACCTATAGCCTACAGTCCTACTCACTAACACAAATCCCTATCCTAATCAGAACACAAATATTATCTCTCTTTTAGTATTTCACAAACACTCTCTTAGTAGAATACAAAGCCGACAGCACCAAGATACTTTAAAGCGATCGCCACAGTGATTCTGTTTCTGAAAGATGAACATGGCTGAGGTCAGCATTCACCCAGCTTTAAACTTAGCGTTAGCATGCTGTCTGTGCAGATGCTTGCAAGGAACTGAAGTTGTGTTATCAGCATAATCAGGTGTTTCTTTCATATATGCAATTTCCACTTTACCATGGCACTCTTGTCTTTTTGTGCAATTAAAAATTTTTTGTACATAGCAGGGGTCCAAGTTTTGACAAAGCTTTAACACGAGAAGTCTAGAAACTAATGGGGGATACTTTTATACACAGTCTGTGTTTAAAAGGGTCATTTTTCCTGGTTAACAGGGTAACAGGTCCTGCTCTATTGAATGTCTTAGGATTGTTGGAAGAAGTAGGAGGACCTCAAGAAAATCCATCTAACAACAACATCTAATAACATGCAATACATACACAAAACATTCAAAGAATTAATTTAACCTAATGTTTCTATGTTTATAAATTTACTTCCAGGAAATCTAAATTCCAATAAGCCTGTCTTAAAGCTCATCAAAAGTTAATACAATATAATGAACTGTATAAAACTGCCCCATCAACTGTTTTGCCCTCTTCTTCTTCTCTCTCACTGCCTTCTGACTATCTGAACATTTTTGCTTCTTTACCTTGTGACCTCTGACCTTGGCTTTGCAGCCTGCTACCTCACTCTGATGCACTGGATTGGATCAATGGACCCTCCCTGGAATCTCAATCAGCTCATTTCAACCTGGCTCCAGATCTGCAGCTGCACTGCACCACCACTTATAATCTGAAGATAATCGATCTGAATGGGGCAGCTAAGTGCGCCTCCTCCATAAGTCCAATTTTTGTGTCAGCACTATCAGTGAAGGTCTGAACAAGGTTGCTTCTCTGCACTGAAAGCCAATAAACATTACAAATATTGGGTTTAGTCACACGTGGCCTTAGAGTAAAGGCCAACTAGCTGGCTACATTACATTGTTAAGAAGACATCCAGTGACTAGAGACTTCAGTTTCATGTCCAAAGGTGAAAAAGTTAGTGTTCTATCATATTTTGAGTTAAATTGTTATTGACCAAAATGTGTTCAAATTGTAGACAGTTGTACTTTTTTATTTGTCCAGATTTCCAGATGTGAAATAATTTAAAAATTGAGCCAACACATTAAGAAAAAATCCTGGTGGTGGCCAGTGGTATCCCTCAGCCTCCTAGTAGATGCACCTGTAGTATCAATTATGTCCCATTGTTCCTAAGTATTTGCATTCTGATTTTCAGAAAACCTGACCTCTGACCAACCTAACCTTGAGGTCAAGGTCGTTGAGTATTTTTAGTAGATTCAGCTATGGTATCAATTTAAATTTTTTTAGATGACATCCTTGTGGAATGATCACATTCAAAAGGTTTTTCAGAAAACTTGACCTCTGACCCCTGATCTTGAGGCTGAGGTCATTGTGACTTGAACTTCTCTCAGATTTTTCATAGAGTTTTCACAGATACATCTATGGTATCAATTTGAAACTTGTTCTCACAAACTTAGGTGTCCATGCTGCCTGCCTGCCCGCCAAGCATGGTGACAAAAATACCACACCAACCTTTTGCGGCTGAAGGCTACTAACTAGGGAGGAAAAACCCAACATAAGCTGCAGTTCAGCTGTCGAACAACAGGTGGCCCTGCTGTTAGCTCACTCACTCTCTGAAGAAGAGTGAACTTGAAGAGACAAGCACAGACATTGTGCCTCCTGTGTTCACAACTGCATGCTATGCCCAAACTTTTAATTTACCACTCAGGCAAAACATTCAAGTATGAGACGGAAGACAGAGCGACAAAGACAAACAGAGAGGGAGGCAGAAAACTTTAATTAGAGGGTAGAATAATAAAGAGGAGGAGTTTCCACCTTAACGAGTTCTCATCCTGTGATGAATGTGTGAGAGGGTCTCTGAAATATTGATGAGTGCGTAATGAAGCAGAGCAGCAGACAAGACTCCATCTAAATGATGAGGAAAGAAGGGCACAGAGATAGACAGAGAGTGAAACTCTACTGTTTGTGTATGGGTGATCCTTAACCTTCGCTTGGTTTGGAAATATAGTGTGCAAAGGTGAAAACCTGACCAATGAAATTCATCCATCCATGTACACATTTTCTTGAGGAGGATAACAGTGGCAGAAAGACGAGAAAGGTAAACCATATTCTAAGATGAAGCTGAGTTGTTCCTGATAATCTCTTTATGTTCAGGGTCTCCTACTAGCTGGCCATGCTTGGACATGATCACATGGCTTTGCTTTCAGCATCCACTGTATTAAAAGCAAAGGGCCAACCATTTCAGTTACTTGTAAATGTATTTAACTAATAAATGAAAGCCTTTCAGGTTCACCTTCTTCACCACAGTGCCCATGTTACTAGTGATTATCAAAAAGCAGCCATGCCACCTTCTGAGCTATGGTTAACTGACTGAAGTCAGGTGAAAACCACTAATGCTTTACATATCTGTGGTTTGGTTAGCTTACACATTCACACAGTACTTTGGAATGAAGGACTGTACTCTGTGGAGGACTTATTTCTTCATTTAGTTATCATCCTCTTGTCATCTCTTGTAATTGCCCATGTTGGCCCATCACCTCCTGTCTGATTTCAGAGTGTTTGGCTAATGGTAGTGCCTCTGTGACATTGTGTTACCTGTGTCCTGAATCATAGTTGTTTCTTGTATTTCCTGCAAGTGTGAATAAATCACTGAACTGTGGATCTATGGTTTAGCTCTGCCCTATAGAGCTGTTAAAGGTTCCATGGAAACCTGTTAACAATGTAGGTCTACAGCCACAAGGAATTAATTTAGAAATATTATAGACTAAATAATGTTGTTGCATAATATTTATATATTTATTTTTTACAAATGTAGCATAATATATGTATACCAGCAACTAAAAACTGACAATAGAGGGACTATTATCAAAATCTTTTTGTCATACCTGCATATTACAAATATCTCTGAAAACTCCTGTGACTATCCAGTATATGGAAAAAATACTTCTGTGTGTTTATAAACATGCAGAAAGGACCTTCATAAATAAAATAAAACAAAGTGTAAAACAAGCGTAAAACGCCTAGAAGAGAAAAGCCCTTTTTAAAAGATGAGAAGGATGAAGGGCAACTAAAAGGATTGAGGAAATGGGGTCTGCTGTAGATGGAGGAGGGAAGGGAAAAAGAAGAGAAGGAAGGAAGAGAGACAGAAGGAAAAGGTCAGAGGTCACTCTCATTTTTTATCCATTACTCTTCAGGGTCACATTCTGGGTCGGTGCTCCATGGGCATATGTGTATGCGTACATGAGTGTGTGTTTTTGTGAAACAAACACAACCAGATCATCAGATTAGATACATTCGAGCAAATATGTCTCTTCTAAACTTCCTGCAGCTAAAAATAGCCTTCAGACAGTGTGTTGTATGTTCCAAAAAACTGGCAGAGGAAGAAGAGCAATGAAATGAAATAGATTTGACAAAGCTAAAGTGAGCTTATAGAAAAAAGAGGAAAGAGTGAAGGAAAAGAGGAGAAAAAGACAGAAGAAAAGGGAGGGGGATGAGGAAGAATAGACAGTGAGAGGAGGTGTTTGTATTTGACTGCAAGCTGACCCCTTCCATGTCACCCTCTCACCTCTCCTTCACCTCCCTCCCTCCATCCTTCATCCTGGACAGAGGAGGCCCCACATGCACACACACTGACTTGTCCTGGCAGTGACCTCTGCTCTGCTCAGCAGGAATGTGGAAGGAGAGGATGAGTGAACGGCTGCACACACACACACACACACACACACACACACACACACACACACACACACACACACACACACACACACACACACACACACTCTGTGAAAATACATTTAGAGCGGCTTGGATATTCCTATCATTCAAGTGTTTGTCCGAGACTATAGATGAGGAATACAGAAAAAGTGCCATATTCATTCACTAGGAGAACACACACACATGCACACACACACACACACACACACACACACACACACACACACACACACACACACACACACACACACACACACATACACACTTACACAGGATGATATATTGAGAGTAATCCACAGTGAGACCTGTGTATACACACTCACACAATCAAAGACTTTGAGACACACACACACACGTCGGGGTGTTTATGGGGTGCAGATGTTGGACAGGAAATGTGCTGCGTTTTGGGACACATGATACTCTAGGTTGGATTGGTAGAGTTCAGTAGAGTCTTATTTAATATGGCTGTAGTAGAAATCAGTAGAAGTCTATGTGTGCTTTGTATACACAAACACACGGAGCTGTACAGAGATTACAGTCATGAGGGAGTTGGGGTCAGAGGTCGACCTGAGGTCAATGCTGATCTGCAGTCATCCACAGAGCAAAGGTCAGACAGAGGTTACATGCTGGTGGAGAGCAGAGAAGCTGGGATTTGTACAAGTCAATGTATGGTTGGTTGAAATAGCTGAGCTTGGTATTCACTGTCAAATGTCAAAAAATCCCACACAAACATATATTAATCTATTGCCATAGAACTGACGTATCGATGTGGTGCAACATACCAAAATATACATTTGATTGTAAAATGTATGTCATTACAATCTTCTCAGTAATGGCATATAACTTGTAGGCTTTCTTGGTAAGAACGAGGCATGCAAGTTCTGTACTTGTCTGATTAATAAAGAGTCACAGTCAGCAACTGGTAAATTTAATTAGCACAAAGAGCAGAAAAATGTAAAGCTACCAGCAGGTCCTTTTTGAGAAACTGATAGGTACATTTACAATCACCAACTCAGTTTAACTGTGGCCTGTCCTTTTTACGACGGTTGCAAAGTGAAAATTATTATTATTATTTTTAAATTGGTTTATGTTGTTTGAATCATACAATTTACAAATCACACCTTCAGTTTTAAGTTTTATTTTAGTTATGTGTAATAAGCTTTTGCACTACAGCTTACCTCAAAACAGATATTCAACAGAGATTCAGTATTTTCTAATATAAGATTTATTTAAAAAACAACAACTGATTTTTTATTATAATAGTATCAATATTTTATATGTATTTGAATAATAACAATAATAATCATAATAATATGTTATAAAATATAATAATATTATATTAAGACTGCAAGGTGCCAGTTGATCGATTTTTATAAAGAAGCTGCCCAGGTTAAAATCAAAATGAAACAGTTTTTTTATGTTTATATTTTGTATTAAATGTATTCATCTTTCTCTTGCATAATTTTTTCCTCTTAAATACTTCTTGCCATTTCAGATGTCCCTTTTTCATTCTCCTCTTTTACTGCCCTCTTCTGAAGACAATTCATCACCTTGTTTTCACATTCCTCCTCTCTTTTTTTATTTCCAGCTCATCTCTCTTGATTCTTCTGTTTCATTTTCTTCCTGTTTTTTTTGATCACACCATATACTTTGCTGATTCGAGTCCGCTATGACCGATTTTTTCTCCTCTTTTTCCTTATCTACTACATCTTCATATATACATTCTTTGTATTTACTGCCTGTACGTTCAGGAAGTGGGGGGACCGCACTCCACAGACTCATGCTACAAACAAAAAGAAGAAACAAAAGTAAAGATATGCATTTTTTATAAATGAATACAAAATATTGTACAATCCATATTTCAAGGGGTGAGATTAAAAATTACAAGTACAGTTTTGTTGAAAGGGGTAAATGGAAAAAAATATCTACTAATTACATACAAGCATTAATGATAAAAAAGTTGCAGGATATTTTGCTGTTCCATATATTATTTTACATACATGTACTTTGTGTATATGTATAAAATGGTGCTATAGTATATAATATATGTAGTTTGTTGTTCAAGCACATCTTCAGGCATTATTATTATCTTTATTATGGTTTATTATAAGTCAAATGACCTAATTTATAAATGAAATATAGAAATTAAAACTAGAGACTGATATTACCATGTACATCAGAGATTTAGTAACACACACATATGTTATAACTATTTTGAATTGATAGATGATTGAATTTTATTGAAAATCAAATATGCATGAACGTATGCCAGTAGACCTTGTTATACAGATACTATATACATTATACATCAAGGAGAGAATTTTATTGCCTCTGGCCTGCAGATATATACCTCCCCATTATTAGAGCTTCTACTGTACACACTCACAACACCGTTAGCACAAGATTATCCGTTCAAATTAACACCACTGAACAGAAAATACACCAGCTTTACACCAGACAAAAAAATTTCATATAGATTCACTCATTATTATTTCTGTTTATAGTATCAGACATGTTGTGTGTGAAAAGAGAAAAAACATGTGATTGAATGTGTGTGTGTGTTAATTCACAGTCTTAAACCATTTTAAATAAATCAGAGTTTTATGAAAAGCAACATATATTTATGTGAATTAATACATGAACAAGTGTGCATTTCTGCATGTGTGCGTGCATGTGTGTTACCATGGTTACTTCAGCACCATATATTTTCCTATCAAAGCAGCAGGGAGCCTCAGACTGCCATACATCTATCTCTGTAGCCACTCAGTGTGTGTGTGTGTGTGTGTGTCTGACCTCGTGATGAACCAGCCTCTGAATGCATCATTGCTCTGCAGCAAACACAAGCACATGACGCACACAACCAGACACACATACACAGATGTGTATGTGCTATAAATACATAGTATGTGTGACAACACACACACACACACACACACACACACACACACACACCCACACCCACACACACACACACACACACACACACACACACACACACACACACACAGTGAAGGTGATGTGTATTTAATAGGATCCAGCTCCTTTCAATATGCTGCCTGCTGCACAGATTGAAGAAACAAAGGACGTGTTTTCCACAAAGAAAGAAGGAGAGAGAAAGAGATAATTGAAGGAATTTAAGGGTAAAGTTAAAAAAGGTCAAGCTCAGATGAAAATGAATACAGAGAGAAAGAGCGGACAACGATATGATAAAGAATGTGTGTCAGTACCAGTCGTTTATTGCCCAAGAGGAGAGTTGAACTTTTCAACTCTTGATTTTTTTTTCTTCTTTTTAACCCTTTCTCTTTCTCTGTGGTTGGCCTTTTCCTAGAAAGTTTATAGAGCTACATATGACAAAACAACATGACCTCATTATCTGTAACCCTGAGCACCGTTTTCTAAAACCTGGCCATGGATATGACTTCAAGTTATGGTGGTAGCCTAGAAAAACACTGTTCTTCCAAAGCTTTTGACAGTTACTACTGAAATGCTTGGTCCTGCAAAGATTTACAGCAGCAAATTGTTTTTCTGGCTCCTTTGATGCTGACTTTTTCGCAGGAGTAGCAAGAAAAAAGGGAAAGCAGAGTAGCCCAAAAACTAATAATGAAAAAGTACAGGGTGGGCCATTTATATGGATACACCGTAATAACATGGGAATGGTTGGTGATATTAAAGTCCTGTTTGTGGCACATTAGTATATGTGAGGGGGCAAACTCCTCAAGATGGGTGGTGACCATGGTGGTCATTTAGAAGTCGGCCATCTTGGATACAACTTTTGTTTTTTCAATAGGAAGAGGGCCATGTGACACATCAAACTTATTGGTAATGTCACAAGAAAAACAATGGTGTGCTTGGTTTCAACGCAACTTTATTCTTTCATGAGTTATTTACAAGTTTCTGACCACTTATAAAATGTGTTCAAAGTGCTGCCCATTGTGTTGGATTGTCAATGCAACCCTCTTCTCCCACTCTTCACACACTGATAGCAACACCACAGGAGAAATGCCAGCACAGGCATCCAGTATCTGTAGTTTCAGGTGCAGCACATCTCGTATCTTCACACCATAGACAATTGCCTTCAGATGACCCCAAAGATAAAAGTCTGATGAAGAATGGACCCACTATCGTTGTACCCCATATACCACACCAAACCATCACTTTTGTTGTTCCAACAGTCTTGGAGGGATCCATCCAAAGTGGGTTAGTGTCAGACCAGTAGCGGTGGTTTTGTTTGTTAACTTCACCATTCACATAAAAGTTTGCCTCATCATTGAACAAAATCTTCTGCGTGAACTGAGGGTCCTGTTCCAATTTTTGTTTTGCCCATTCTGCAAATTCTGTGCGCCGATCTGGGTCATCCTCGTTGAGATGCTGCAGTAGCTGGAGTTTGTGAGGGTGCCATTTGTGAGTAGCTAATATCCACCGAAGGGATGTTCGACTAATGCCACTCTCCAGCGACATGCAGCGAGTGCTACGCTGTGGGCTCTTGCTGAATGAAGCTAGGACAGCCACTGATGTTTCTTCAATAGTGACAGTTTTCTTGCGTCCACATTTTGGCAGATCCAACCCTGAACCAGTTTCACAAAACTTAGCAAGCAACTGTAGCATGGGAGATGGGTGGTCTCGTAGGGTGTCTTGCATTGAAATCTGTTGCAATGACCCGGTTACTGCGTTCACCAGATATCAACACAATTTCGATCGGCTCCTCACGTGTTAATCTCTTCGACATGTCAATGGCTGTGAACAAAGAGAAACTTGTAAATAACTCAACATTGAAACCAAGTACACCATTGTTTTTCTTGTGACATTACCAATAAGTTTGATGTGTCACATGGCCCTCTTCCTATTGAAAAAACAAAAGTTGTATCGAAGATGGCCGACTTCTAAATGGCCACCATGGCCACCACCCATCTTGAGGAGTTTGCCCCCTCACATATACTAATGTGCCACAAACAGGACTTTAATATCACCAACCATTCCCATTTTATTACGGTGTATCCATATAAATGGCCCACCCTGTAGATGCTGACCCAGGAGCGGACAGAGTATACAGCTCAAGAAATCAGTATAATGTTGGCAACGATTAATACAGTGAATCATTGGTCGTTAAATCAACTGACCTTTTTGGCTTTTTCAAAAAAGAGATGCTTTCTCCTTCTCCGTGCTCTAGGTATAACCAAACCGATTGCTATAGCTGAACAACATTTTACAACACTGTGCTCAAATGTGAACCTGCATGTATATAGCTCAAGCAGCAAGCAGTTTTTGCAGCTTAGCCACTGGGCACTGCTCCCAAAGTGTGGTTACTTAAAGTGATTTTATGAGATTAATTGCAGCAAATCTGTGGGGCCTGTCCTGCTCTGTTCAATTCAATTTGCCTAAATGTTAGAGGAAGCTTGGTAGAAGTTCACTGTCCTTTTATTTATACAAGTTTTCTCCTGTTTAGTGGCCATCTAGGTGGACTAAAGGTCAGGATCACTTTAAATTCATATGATACCAAAGTTAAGATTTACTACAAGATATTAAAAAAAAGAAGCTGGAATCATAAAAATTCGCCAACATGAGTGAAAATGTTGCTGAGTACTAAAACGATGGTAATTTCTAAACAAAAATAAAGCTATTTAATTTCAATAATGACAGACATTCTAAGATAGTAATTCCAGAGGATTGTGTGTGGTCATGCAGGTTGAAAAAGCTGTTTTCTGGAAAACTCTGGGGCTCAGGTGAAGCTCAGGATTCATCCAAAGGAGGCGTGTAAACTGCTCCACTGTATAAATTTGAAATATGTGCGTTAAGTCAACCTGCACTATGTGCAGACAACATTTCTGCTGAACTCTGACTAATCCTTGTATTAATAAATTTAATGTCACTTTGACAGAGCCAGAACGTTTGCACCATGCTCAAAGCTTTGAATCACAAACCTGCACAAGTTAGATATTTCTGATTAATCAAACTGTCTCAGTGGCAACTATCACAATCAGATTGTATGCAGTTGCAAATGTGACACAGGACAGTCAGGCGGTAGCTTTTTAATGTCAAATAAGGGGTTTGGACTGGTGCAGGCAGTTTAAAAATCTGGCAGAAACCTTCACCTAGATAGGATGAACTAATCCAAATTTGAACACAGAGGTCACACTATTTTACAAAATGTTACACAAATCTCCAATAAAATAAAATGACTGATGTTTTATATCACCCCATCTTTGAAAGATATTGCTCTGACATCATAATGTTCTTGAAAAGGGTCTAACAGTTCGCAGAGTGCAGAACTCCAATTTACCTTATTTATTGCAAGAGGTGTGTGATGCTTCTAGCACACCTGCTCTTCATCAGACAATAAACACAGGGCAGTGTCATCTTAAGTCACCCGTGATTGACCACAACTCATGACAGTAACATCCAACCACATCTTATTTAGGTCAAGGAGTTCATAAATAAATTATCTAAAACCAATAGTTTCTCAGGTAAGTCCGAAAAGTTGCTGTGAAGAAAATAATAAAAATGAAATAAACAGAAAAATAATATATTAAAATATATACAAAAAGAAAATGATCAATAATGTCTTAAGGAATATCTAGCAATATGTAATGCAATCAGGTAGCTATCAAAACAAAAACCCATGTCAGCACACCTGCTTATTCAGACATCCCCACTCACCTGCAGCTGGTCTTTACTGGAGGCCTCTAGCATAGACCTGGGAGATTGAGGGTCCTGGACAGTTCTTGTGGACCGAGACAACTGCTCCGAATATGTTCACCATCTGGATCTTCTCCAGCTCCTCTCTCAACCCTGGATATTTGTAAGGTTTACATATTCCTTCTTCTTGATATTTCTGTCACTTTATATAGCTACATCTATCACTACGGCCTTCTTCCTCTGCTCGTCCACCACTACTGTGTCAACATCAACAGTATGTCTGTCTGTACCCGGAAGTCCCACAAGATCTTAGCTCGGTTATTCTCAACCACCCTAGGGGGCATCTCCCATTTTGACGTCGGGACTTCTAGACCATACTTGTCACTGATCTTCCTGTATACTATGCCAGTCACTTGGTTATAGTGCTCCACATATGCCTTGCTTGCTAGCATCCTGCCAATATGTTTTTGTTGAAGTTGTATGTTTTTTTTCCTACTGAATTTACTTACCTTAGAAAAAGTGTAGCTTTAATATAATCATTTTTCAGCCCTGGAAATTGGTCCAGTACATGATGCATTATAAAGGGCTGATTTATGTTTATTTATGTATTTAATGTCCATAAAGTTTCACATTTTGCTGTCTTTCAAAGTGGGCCTTAAAAGAAGGCTCTTGTTTAAAAAAAATCCATTTCCAAACTTTATATAGAATTCTACACTGCTGAAGCATGATATTTATAAAAATCATCATGCTGAAATGCAGTTTCGATTGTTCAAATTTGTTGAATTATACCATGGGTGTCTATAGCAGTTGGCGAACAAAGTGGAATTTGTGGTTGATAGATCAAGAACTGCTTTACATCTTCTAAACTATATTGGTAGTATTACCAGTACCAGTTCAGTTCATTCATACCATTTTATTTCAGTCCTTAGTCTTTTTTAAAAAGACTGACTCCATTATTTTTAGGACTGATACAGTACTGAAAAAACAAATAAACAAACAAAAAATGTAAATTCTAAACTTTATAAAATCCAGTTTCACAGGTATGTCATATCAAATTTCATGTAAACTTTAATGAAATACTAAGAGTCCCTCTCTTGGAAATAAGAGACAAATCAAAACTGACAAATATATAATTGAATCCATGGAAATTTGTAATCCACTAACAGGTGGTAAAATCTGTCAATCAGAGCACAGAGGTGGTATATTCTGTGAATTATATTTCCAATAAAGAATCCATAAAATTAAATTGATCTTTGAATTAGCAGACAGAGCCAGGTAATGGTGATTAGTGTGTTCAGCAGGGCAAAGCTAATTAGAGCAACAGCTGCTCTGTGTTTGTCTGTATGTTTATGTGTGTGTTTGTGTGTGTGTGTGCACGTGTATGCATATGGATTGATGGTTTCTGGTTTTAGACTTCAATTTCCTTCTCCTCCTAACATGTCAGAGGCTGTAAATCAAGGAGACACGGGCATACAAACACACATGCAGACACACAGACACACCATCTGTGCATAGGGCGATATAATTTACAGCCCCCTCTGTGTGAGTGTTCTGGTTCATTCAAATCATTTTCCTATTCCACTTTACAGCATAGTATATGTTAATATTACAGCTATACTGCACTTTAATGCAACTTAATCAGCGCACAGTATGTAATTGTATTGTCTAATATTTTAGATTGTGGTAAATGACCTTAAACTTGTGTTGTTTGCATGACTAAGTTTGGCCTACAGTTAATATTTGTGTTGTATTATTTGTAACTCACTCGACTGTATTTCTCCAACCCTGACACACATATACACACGTTCCCTAGTGTATAATACTATACACAATAATATAATTACATTTTCCATAAAAAACAAAAGTAGGTTTGGCATCTAAAATATTGAAAAGATTCTGAGAGAGAGTTTAATATCAACTCCACCCCTCTCTATGCGTGATTCATTGTAGTTATTTCTTTCATTTGTTGTATTTCTTCCCTAAATTTACCACTCACATGTGAGAACACGCATTCAGAATTATTTAAAAAAGTTATTAAACACCAAGGGTCACGTTAAAGCTTATGACTGCCTAAATTCATGTTCTTGCCATGCTCTTATTTTATTTTGTGTGTTTCAATATATGGATGTAGTTAGTGCAGGAGTTTGCTTCTTCTTCTTCTATTTACACGTTGCTATCCATCAGACAGTGGCTGAATGTCTGCATGGCATCGTCCATTAAATGCAATTAGGTCTCCTGTTCGACCACTCCTAGCCATGCAGGGTACGTTGGATGGTAATAACTTGTGTGCGTTAGGTGTCAGCAGGATGTTGCTCACTGCCATTTATGAGGACTAATTGATGTTTATGATGGTAATAGTGTTGTGTTATTGCTGTAAGAGCCTAGAATGTGAAAATTTCCTGAGCAAAGTTTAGTTCAGAACCATAAACAGTGTAAGGTTTGTCTTAGATTGATACACACATTTGTCCTTACAGCAGAAAGATTCTGTTTTAAGATCTACTGGTCGGCTGGGGCTTTCGGCATTTGCATGTTCTTGTTGTGCCTAGGTGGGTTCTCCTCAGCTGCTCTGGCTTCCACACACACGTTAGGTTAACAGGTGATTATAAATTTGCAGTAGGTGCAAATGCAAAAATGAACTGAGCGTTAGATCTGCTGGGATAGGCTTTAGCTCACCCGTGACCCTAGATATTAGATAAGTGGTTTAAAAAAAGACTTCAATTTTTGAATATAAATCAAGTTTTTGGTAATTATTAAATCACTTACTACTCATAACTCATGTATATAATGAGTTATGAGTACTCATATAATTGACTGGAGTAATAAACTTCTGAGGAAACATTCAAAACCATTTCACAGTCTTTGTAATGATTCTCAGGCTCTGTTCTTTGTTTCTGTGCTCCTGCTGTCTCTTTCTTGCTGTGTTTGTGCTAGTTTATTTTTAGTCGCGCTTTCACTTTACTTCCTGTTATATTGTGTAGTTTAGGCGATGCTCTTTATGTTTCAAGCGCACACTCACATTAAAAGGGTCATTTCACAGGTCAAAAGTTTCCCTTATCAGTGCGAGATTCCTTACAATGTTACTGGAGGTCAAGGTAATGCCATCCAGCATAATTATCAGGTTAGACACCATGTTTCTAAGATTTTTTATAGAGGCTGTGACAATATTTAGCTTTGTCAAAATAGATTGGCATTTTTTGTGAAAATGCATATGCATTAGCTGATTTTTGTTGTTAAGTGATTTAAATAATTTAAGAAGATTTAAAAAGTTTCACATGTAACGTACATACATTTCATACAACTAATACAATGGAATAAGAATTACAAAAAATAATTTTGGTGTACATCTGTGTTTGAAAAATGGCTTAATACAGAAAAAAATGAAACAAAAAATAGAGAAGATGTGTGGTATCTTCATATTCACTGTTTGTCCATATTTGCCAGTCTCACACAAGACCACACACATGCATTGTAACAAGCTGCAGCTTGTGAACATTTTCAGAGACTAAAACAATAGAAAGGAAAGTGTACGAGAGAGTGAGGAAACATGTGCACAGATTTCCAACAGAATTATGTCTCGCTGACTCCGGCATGACCCCTGCAACAATCACCACAGTGACGAACGGGGTCAATTGCACAGAGGTCAGCCAGAGGTCAGCAGACTGATCTTGGTGTTCCTCTCTCTCAGTTCCTCTTCTTTGTTTTGTTGTTCACTATGCCCCCCCCCCCAAATCACACACACATATCATATGTCCCATTGTTTTTGTTTATCTGTTGTTGAATGAAATCCTCCATGTCATTTTGACTAAAGTGTCATGTATCATTAAAATCACTACTATCAAATCAGCACTCTTGGCATTAGCAATCACTCACCATGTTAACATGCTGATGAAATTCAAACATCTTGTTTTGCATGTCACGGTCCATCAGTTCACTTGTAAATATTCAAAGCAAGAGACAGGTGTACCACAATTCTCAAAGCTTCGGACTACTAGCTCAGTATAAATTGTAAATGCAAACTACTGTTATCTTTGAGGTTCACTGTATGCCACAGAGGTAACACAACCCAAAAAGAGAAATACACAATTTGAATAAATTCTAAATAAAAGTTTTAATAAGATTTATTTATTCAGAAGTTTTAGGGTTTGAAAAGTAGCATCTTTATTGTCTGTTGTTGGACAATGAGAAGTAGTCAAAGAAGAGTAGTTTAGTCCCCAACGTCAACTTCAACTAGTTACAAAAGTCTGCTAGGAAAATGAAAAATTATGAATGAAAAATAGGTCATCTATTGAAGAATATGCAAAAATACAGTGAAATGCAGTACATTAAGCAAAAACAGAGTACATTTGTATAATTCTAATGAGCTTCAAAGTCAATATTTTGGTATGAACTGTGTTATCGTCAGGGACGTAATTTCTAGGGGGGTTAGGGGGGTTATGATCCCCCCCAATAATTATCTTGCATAAATAGGCTGTTGATTTTCTTTACTCATTTCAGGTATTACCAGCAAAATAGTTGCATGTTTAATCATCTGGGAATTTACCCAGATTTATTTATTTATTTAGACAGAGATCTTGACCGCCCCAATGTTCAGCACAAAGTTACGCCCATGGTTATCGTTACAGTTTTTATAGTTAATAAATTGGCAAAAATGATATGCTTTGCAACAGGTTGCTGGTAACCAAATTCCTAAATCTACAATTTCACTCTTGTTCTTTTCTTAGGTGTTTGTTACGCGTTGGTACAACATGCATATGTTCTGTGCCTTTGCATCCAATCTCTTCTGCTTATCCTTTTCAGGGGTGCTGGAGTCTATCCCAGCTGTCTTAAGGCGTGAGGCAGGGTATACCCTGGACAGGTCACTGGTCTGTCACAGGGCTAACACACAGACACAGACAACCATTCACACTCACACCTATGGGCAATTTAGAGTTTCCAGTTAACCTAATCCCACTAACTGCATGACTTTGGGAGCAAGCCAGAGTACCTGGAGAGAACATATAAACTCCACTCAGAAAGATTATGGAATTGAACTCAGGACCTTCTTGCTGTGAGGTAACAGTGCTCACCACCATGCTGCCCCTGTTCTGTGCCTTTTTCATAATTAAATGATTTATAGTCATTGTTAAGTGACTTAACCAACTTTATCAACAAACAAACAACAAACAAAACCATTCCTCTGAAAACGTGTAAACTTTTAGAAATTAAAAGAAAGTCTAGCACTTTGCAATGAAGAAATAAAGAAATGAAATGCGGCTTAAGAATTTTACATAGTGCCATATATTCAAACACTTTTAGACTTCCTTAATTGATTTTTCATTACCAACTAAAACATTTAAACTGCACACATATTCATAATGTGCTTTTCACAATGAAGCAAAAGTTTATTAAAATATAAAAACAGTCATCTTTAGTCTATCAATAACTAAAAACTAATAACTAATAACGGAAAGAATCTAGAAAAATATGAAGACATTGTTTATCAGCACGATCTGATATCCTCGTGTCGGTGTTGTTCCCACATCATCATAATAAATGTTGTTCCAGGGTCCACATTACAAGTAACCAATCACCTTCTTGTGACGTCATACTTTTGCGACTTCGAAAAATATCCGCCTTAAAAAAAACAAATGTTCTTCGAGATCGTCCTTGTTTATCAGCAATCTTCTCACTGCATCTCTTTTGAAAATTGGTCTGTGAAACTGCTCATCCATGAACTTAATCATTAATCATTAATTTCTACATTAAGCAACATTTCTAAATGTAGCCAAGTACTAAAATTTTGGTGTAATCTAATCTAATAAAATGATCAAAATTATACAGCACCAGGACTTTGGTGGCTATATGAGCCTTAAACCCAGCTCTATCTGTTTTATTATTATTTTGGTTCTGGTGATTTTAATACTTTAATGAAATAACTAAGCGTTTTGACCTGCTATGATTTGTAGCAAAGTAGTATATTGTTTATTGCTTAAGCTTAAGTTATTAATCATATTGTCAAACATTGTCAGTTAAATATAATTTGTGATTTTCATCATCACAAGTTCTTTGTATTTTTTGTCAGCCCACAAACTGTTTTTCATTTTTGGGAGTGCTTCCTACCTCTCTGTTTACTTCAGACAGGTCCTGCCTGAATTTTGAGCTTAAGCTTAATTTTAAAAATCTTTTCATAATTGTAGGTGGGTGTCATAATGACACAGGATCAAACATGTGAATTTGATTCACTGCAGCTTCTGCAACAAAGCAGCTTGGCCAGCGACTAGCTGTTGGGAAAATGTGTGGAAATGTACGAATGTAAATCAGTATTTTATTCAGTCAGTGTTCTTTGGAGAAACTGAGGCTTCTTTTTGCTTATTTTCTTCATAATTATTAACACAGATCTTAAAAGAGTCAGCACCTCATGTTCCCACACTTTGACATTTAGTGCCTCATGTGGAGAGAAACTATTATTAGAGCCCCGCCAACAGGTGAACAACTTGTCACAATTCAAATAAGTTTCTCTCAGCAGTGTGACTGTTTGGACTGAGGAGTCAAATCAGCAGAGACGTTTGTTTGCATCTGCCACCTATTTCCCAGTTTGCAAGTTAGTAAGCAAATAGAGTACACACACACACACACACACACACACACACACACACACACACACACACACACACACACACACACACACACACACACACACACACAGATAGAGAGAGAGAGACAAAGGGTCTTATAAACAGACAAATATAAATCAGCTACAATCACATGTAGGACTGTAGGACTGTATTTTGGACCTGGAAAAACTTCCAGTATACATTATGAAAGTACATTCTGTAGTATCATAGTTTGGACTGATAGACTTATATATAGTTTTGTGACACATTCAAACATAAATGAATTACCTGAAGTAACATAATTTTGATATTTTTGTCAAAAACTTCCAAATACATGAAAAATCAAAATTAAGGGGTCTGAGGTTAACTTACCTGAAATTCTACCCCTCAGTACAGAGGTTGATAGTGACCTGGTGGATACTAAACACTCAGTGATGGTAGAGGGATTAAACTCCCTCTATATACATGCATTATGATGTATAATATATGTTGGGGGCTTCACCATGTAAATGCCAAAACATTAAATCAAAATGTGTGTATAGCATGATTCTGGTAGTGTCAAGTGTAAATCTAGTTTATGGTGTTTCTTCCTCTCTAATCAGTATTTCATGACTGTCAATGTGTTCATTCTTTTTTGTTTTTCTGTGAGTGCATTTATTCAGCATGGTGCACTGCAAAATTTGGCCAAACAGTCCAGACTTCAGAGAACACTGGACTTTGGGTTGGCTATTTTATTAACTATGAACTACAATTCAGTGTGCTGACATTTATCAATCTGGAACAGTTTTTCTCTAATAGGAACCAGGGATTTCTGCATACATGAATGTTTACCAGTTGTTCATGTTGAAACATCCACGAGGTCACCAGTGAATCGCTTAGGGTAGGGTGGAATTTTACTCTCAAGCTAAACAAGCTTACTTTCAGAAGCTACAGAATGTTACCTTTAAAATATAGTCTGTTACATGGAATTTGGTCTTAAAAATCTTCTGCTGTCTCTCTTATATTGTATAAAGGGGAAGATGCGAACCTAATTCTAACTCTTAGCAGTTTACAGAATGACCATTCATGGGGTACATCCAATTCATTTTTTCCAGTCCCGATACAATACCTGTACCTTGTCTATGGATGTTTGCAGATATGGATCTGATACCAGTGTTAAATTAACACTGTATTCCTCAGTCTGAGAAACGACTGGAAAAGTTAACGTATGATCGACTTAAGCATTGTTTTCTTCAATATAAAATAAAGTGGATGAAAAGTACAAATCTGTCTTCATGATTAAGAAAAGAACAAACTAATGACCATGGTACAATTAATAAAGAAAAAATAAAAATAAAAGTTATGTGATTTAATTTATTGGCACTATTCAGTATTAAAGATAAATATCCATCAAATGACTTACAAAAGCTTACTTACATATTAAATAAAGACTACTAGAGATAATGCAGTTCAGAGCAACTGTACTGACATCTATGACTGTCAACTATAGGTCCTGTGACAATGAAGATAAAGGGCAAACTTGACCTGCGACAGAGACTCTTTGTTCTTTCTTTCCGATTCACTCTTTGTCTTCAGTTTTAAATATCAAGCATGCTCCCACTCTCTCTGTTCTCAGTCTAAATGAAGAAAATGAAGCAATAGGATGTCTTGTCATCAGATTTGTTGCCATTTTATGCAGGATCTGAGGAGAAACAAAGGCTTGGGGAGGAAGAGGAGGAGAAGGCGAAGATGAAGATGAAGGAGAGGGAGGAGAAGTGAAGTGTGCACGGTCGGGTCAAATGCTGCATTTTCGGGTGAAACTGAGTTCACATTACCATACAGCTCACTGTGCCTATGTGTGTGTCTGTGTGTACATTACCATAATAGGAGGTCCATCTGTTACTATTACTTAGTAGCAAATTTAGTGTCACCTGCCCGAATGGAACCAATACACACACACGTACACACGTACAGGTCTCATTATAAGAATAAAGTACACAAGCCCCCCGACTGGCAACCTCCAGGGTGGTTAAAGTGTGTACTGTATACACACATAAAAAGCATGCAGATGAAAACCAATCTCCACCAAGGTCTCTGCAAGCACGTGTACATTCTTCTGCATGCTGTCTGCACACACACATACACACTCAGTCTATGGCATTGTACTATTGTATTGAAGACTGGATTTAACCCTCTCTCTCTCGTTCTCTCTCTCTCAGTAAGACATCAGCCGAGCAGTATTTGTGAGTTCAGTATTGCGTTATTGCAGAATTGGGATTCTTTTTATCTTTTGTTATTGCATATTTAAGCCAATTAAGCCTATTAATTAAATCCACAGGCTCAAACATTAAAACAGCTTATTTATTGCTAGTATTTAAGTCCAGTCAACCACTCTGGTATTGTCTAGCTTTCATTTTAAATAATAATAAGCAGCTAAAGCCAAAGCTCTGAAATAACATAAGTACCAAAACATTAAGATAAAAGCTCATACTCATAATACTCATTCATAAGAATATTATAAATGCAGTAGTATAAATACTTAAACTGAAAATGCAGTAAATAAACCCCCAGTAATGACATTATTTTTAAGAACAGTCATTAATTAATTAATTTTACCATAACAGGCAAGGTTAACTTTTTGCTGCTACTTTTTTAATGTTTATTGACTCAGATTCCCTGACCATTTTTACAGTTTTTTATTACAGCCGCCATCCCTATAAGCTTCCATCTTACTGAGGTTAAAAAAAACAAAAACAAAAAACAGTCAGTGTCGGAAAATTGCTTCTTCCTTTCATTTTATGGCAATAAACACACACACACACACACACACACACACACACACACACACACACACACACACACACACACACACACACACACACACACACACACACACGTCATTATGGTTATGAACTCCTGAACTGAACTTGAACAGGCAACTGGGTCACCATGAGGGCAACAGAGCTTTCTTACCACCACACAGCACTCACATACATACAGACACACACACATATGAGTGTATACCTGCCTTATGGACATATTGTCCACATTTTTTCCAGTCACACTGGGATGAAGATAGGAGCTTATCTCATTGCCTTCAGTTTTGGAAACATTGTTTGTTTCACTACAATGAGGGAAAATTAATAGAATAAGTCATGTGAAAGAAAACCATAAGGAATACAATCCAAATAATCTAAATACCACAAAAACTAATGTGACTAGTTCCAGTACAGTGAAAATGTAGGATGTGTGAAGAAAATAATAGAAACACCTTCCAACAGAATGTGCAATATCACATCCAATGCGAGACACATACAGACAAAGTAAGAAATATTTTACTCCATTTAGGACATGTTATACAGCTCCTGACATGCAATAAAACATGCATCTCTAAAGATTATGTATTTGTTTACATTGGCTTTACAAAAATAAGCTTTATGAGAGTGGAAAAATTCTCTGGCTCCAGATTCTAAATAAAACAGTGGAAACCTTAAAGGTGCTTTTTCAAAAAGAATGCAGTCATACAACTCTTTTTCTCATACCCGCTGAAAAGTAGAGATTTTATAACAGATTTTAAAATTGTGATGTTACCGTCTTTATCTAACAACCTACTTTTTTAAAATTATATTTTTGTCTGTTGTTTAAAAAAAAACCTATGCACAAATTATTAGATATTGATTTTTGTGGTATTTTTGGTTCTTTATTGCCTTTATTGTCTATAAAGGCAATAAATATTAACAAATGTTTCTAATCTACTTTGTTCTGCTCTGTTTTACTTGATTTCTTTGTTTTATGTTCTTGCCTTTTCTGGCCTTGTCTTTTTTTCCCCCATACATACACACACCTGTCTGCCCCTGGAAACACACATCCTTCTTGCAGTCTCTCTCTCTCTCTCTCTCTCTCTCTCTCTCTCTCTCTCTCTCTCACACACACACACAGACACACACACACACACACACACCATTCATTTTTGTCTGTGTTCTAAATAGGAAGTGATCAGTCATTAGCTGAGAGGAAGGCACAGTAAACCCTTCTAACTCCAACCTCCCTGTGACCTTTGAGAGGTGAGGTTAGTAGAACAGAGGAAATGAGTGAACTAACGTGGAGAGAGTTGAGGAGAAGAAACAAACAAACAAACAAACAAACAAAAAAAAGAATTACAAGGTAAAAGTCGAAAGAAGAGAAAATACAAGGAGAGAAAGAAAAAAGGTCCAGGACAGAAACATGGTCTGGAAAAATTAGGTAATTGTAACAAGAAACCTTATTTAAATAGACAACGAGTGATAGAGAAAAAAGAAGAGAACAGAGAACCAGTGTTGAAAAGTGTGTTCTCACACAGACGAGACACCAGGGGGCAGTATTGGGATAAGCTAGAGGGCCTCGGAGGGGCTGGAGTGGGAGGAGTCCCCCACCCCCCCCACACACACAACAAAAAGAATAATTACATAAAAGAGAAAACAATGTAAAACAAATAAAATAAATTAAATTAAATTTTAAAAAGGAGGTATCCAATTGGTCAGTTTATTTGGGTTTCTTATGTTAGAGTGCCAAAGGGAGGAGCATTGCATGATGATGTCATCATGACAGGTATCCATCCATGTGTAGCAATGTCATGGCAACAGCTAATCCTGTCTAACAGAAACCACACTGATGGCTAATACATACACACATACGTGCCACATTTATGTACCTGTAGCTGAACAAACACCCCCTAAAAATAGCAGCGCACATACATGGAAATGCACACTTTTTGCTGTTATGAGAGTGTGTGTCTGTGTTTGGTTTGTGTGGATTGTCTGTGTGTGACAGAGAAGATTTTTTTGGTGCCTTTCTAACACTTTCTAAGAGAGGTGATAGGTGGAGCTTACATGTGCATACAGGTATTTGCATGTGCAAGTAGCAGACTGGTTGCACTAGTCTGGTCTGAATTCCCGGCAAATCACAATCACGAGTGAGAAACAATGACCCTATGTTAATATCCCCAAATGTCAGTGAAACGTTGCAATGCTTACCTTCTCACTGATCAACTTAAAAAACAGACACATGTGGACATATACACTTTCAGTAGTTATGTGTATCTCTGTCTCATAGACACCTGGATCACTAGTTTCCTGGCCTGAAGGCAAGAGTGTGTTCACATGAAACATCAGAACATGATCAAAGGACTAAGGAAGCTGTGAGCTCATAGACCAGGTGTGGCAGAGGTCACAAGTCAGAGGAGGCAGTTCCTGCAGTGACCAGAGGGAGGAAATGCAGGATATGGGCTTGGATCAAAGAGCATTCAGTCACACAGGTTGCCAAATGTCTGATTGGACTGCAGGTTATAGTGGGTGGGAATAGTGCAACTCTTACAAGAAGGAGCCTTTGATAATCTTTTCATCTCACTATGAAATGATCAGAAGGTCACAGTGGGGACAAGATGAGGTTACATTCATGTCACAGTGGGTTCAAAAGACGGTCATGGTAATGTAAGCAGGTCATAGCAAGTTCAGATCACATGCTCCAGTCATTTTGAAAGTTTTGTTTTCTTGGCAAAAATATGGGTCATTGTTATCAGAAATACCTCTTAAAATGTTTATATGTTCTACAGATTTAAATGAATACAAATGCATTACTCTAACACACATTACATAATGAATTGTTTTAGTTTATCATGACATCAGATTATTTAATTTCTGATAGTGGTGGTATAAAAATTATCATAAAGATACTATTGCTATATCTGTATAAATGTATATAATAATAAATAATGATAACAAAATAATAATAGATGACAAGAGCTGAAAACTAAGTATGCCTGAGGCATACTTCGTTTTGGTAAGTAACAAAAATTCAAGAAATTAAATATGCAAACAACCATCGATGAATGTGGCTCTGCATTTATTTCTGTTTTTGTGTAACCTTTATCAGCAACAAAAGATGTCTGGTATCATATTTAAATTGCCAAGAAAATACATGTAAAGGTAAAACCTAATGATAATGTTAAAAAAAGGAATCTTTTAGAACTGCTCAAAATAAAGAAGAAGACAAACATATAGCCATTTATTTGAACTATTTTTGCAGCAGTTTAATCTGAATTTACTTAGCATCATACCTACAGAGTACCTACAGTATCAATTTGCACAGCCTTTAAAGCTGCATGTACTTTAGTTTTTTCCACTCAACAAACATGTCATCTGAGATTTACCCTTCAAGATCAAATTACTCGCTGTCCTGTATAATTTTGCATTACATGTCATATCTTATTTGTATACTTTGTGTAATGAGTATTTGTCACTGTGTGGATAGTTAAACTGTGAACTGCCAGGGGGTTGGAGATGGAAATTACCCTGAACTGAGTTTGATCCTTTACAAATAAACCTATAAAAATATTTAATCAACCAAACTGTGGATCAACTTTTTGATTAACAAAATAGTGTAAGTCAGAGATCAGAGGAAGCCTTGCAACTAAATTCTTTCTTCCTTCAGTTCGACATATAGAAACCTGTAACAAGATATAAACGTGGTTTTTAGCAGAAAAAAGTCCACATTAGGAGGAAATGTGTATAATAGACCTTGGTTAATATTAATATAAACACTCTGAAATATATTAAAACAAATTGCATGGGTAATACAAAAAGTGACATCAATGCACATTTCACATGGACTTTTGCACAATTGCTAGAGGTCCCATCCAAACCAAAACATAGCTTATAGATATAAAAACAACAGCATGCAAGTAGGTCCTTTAAATAGGTTGTTTGTGGAAGAATATTTAGATATTCTCGGGGTAGGAAAGTCTCTAGATTGGATATAGATGATGAAAAAGAGGAAATGAACACAATATATTAGCATTTCCTTTTTCTCCCATTTGAGCTGCATTTGGAACTGCAGATAAATATGTGTGTTGGCTATAACAGATCATCACTCTCAGAGGAGTGTTTTGTGTAGGGGGAACGGGGAGGTGGCCAGGGTATCAAGGCAAGGGCACTTCACAGTCAAAATAGGGTCATGAAAGGTTCATAGTGACGTTTCAGTCAATTGTATATCAGGAGAGGCTACATGAAAAGTTGTCCTATTCTGATACATCAGACACTGAAATAATATCTGATGAACAGTATGGTTTGCCACATTCTGCTTGAACAGTGAGAGTTGAGCAGTATTTAGAGAAGTATTAATGCCTCTATTATCTCTGACATAACATCAGTCTGTCAACATTAGCATTTCTACTGTGTGTGTGGAAGGGACAAAAAGCTGGAAATCAAGCTTCCAACTTTCTATGAATGCTATGTAATATGTTTTTTCTTTTTATTTCCATAAGCCCAGACTCTCAATTAGCGCATACAGAACTAATATTTTATTTAGCTTAAATCTGAGACTCCAGAGACAGATGGATACGTGAAAGAAGTGGATAAATGGATAGAGGATAAGGAGAGGGAAAAGGCAGAAAATGGAGCACATGACGGGTTATGTATAAAAAGAAGTGGGAAAATTAAGCAGGGGGTAAACTCATACCTCCATTCACCTGTCAATCACACACAAACATGTGCTCTCCTTTGTGGTTAACAGTACTCCACCCAGTTCTAACCTATGAGTCATTAACGTGCACCGTGGGATAACCAGATGCCTTTCAGTAAAAGAGTGCCTGGAAAACTACTGAGAGCATAACAGTGGCCTCTCATATTAATCATGATATGGAAATGAGTCTGACAAACAAATTTTGTTGGTTTTCTTCTCTCTCTCTCTCTCTCTCTCTCTCTCTCTCTCTCTCTCTCTCTATCTGCTGCACAGTGTAATTGGTTTAATTCGAATGCCATTTTAAACAACTTTTTTTTTCAAAACATAGGCACAAATTGCATCATTTAGCACACTTTATTCACCTATAGAAACCCTGGCTTCCAAAAACCAACTCACTGATTACCAGTTAGTTTCACTCATGTTGCACTTCCTCAAACTCAATTGTAAGAACAATTCAATCATGTGCCAGAGTATAATAGATGCCTCAAGAGACTCATAGAATTGTTAGACAACAAGAGGAGGAGGATGAGCAGGCAGTGAATGCTTAGTGTAAGAGGATGCTCAGCAGGAGGTGACGCCATCCAGGACAAAGATGAGGAGGAGGGAATGAAGGAACAGGAAGGGGAAGGCAAAAGCAAGCTTTTTTTAAAAAAAGGAAATACATCTTGTGAAATGAGTATCTGTCACTGTGTGGACTGAATACATGGTGGACGATGTAATCAGTCTTGGCCTAATCATGACTGACACTGGGTGGTAAGTACAGCCAAATTTGAACAGCTTCACAGTAGCCTAAGTTATCTAAATATTTAGACAAAAGAATATGACAATATCAAAAGGATATGAAAAGTTGTACAGTACTGTATGGTATGTACTGTAAAGTAGTTACAGTACATACCATAACTTTGTTTTCAGGACATACCCTATTATGTATAATGTTTTGTCTTAAATTGACACAGCTATACAGTAAAATGTGCGTCCTACTTTTCACAGAACAGAAAGGCTGCAGAGGCTAGAAGTTTACTAAACACTATTCATTCTGAAAACCTTTACAGTGTTAGCCTAAAATCTAAAATCAACCTTGTACTGCATAAACACCAGCTGAGGACGAAACAGGTATGTCTTGATCCGATATCAAGTGCAACTCTAATCGAGTGAAGTTTCCACCAAGCTGCTGTTTTCTATGACTCGTTCGCCTACACGCCATATTTGGTAGTGCTGTCCCCTCCATCATATTTCCCATTTCTAACTCCAATAGAAGAATTCTTTTCAGCATGGTGCTGGAAAGCATATAAACACAATCCCTACAACCATGTGCCACTACTCTCGAGAATGGCTGATGAATGCAGGGATGGAGTCACAATTGCAGATGTTTTATTTCCCCCACCTGCTTGGCCTGCTGGGGAAACATTTCAGGTGATGTGGATGTGGAGGAGGTCCTCTGACCTTACCAAGATCAGACACAAAATACAGAACGATTTATTTCAGTGCAAATTTTTTGTCGCTTCAATGGTGAATGGTGTTGCCTTTATGTATCTGGGGACTGAATATTCTTTGTACTGTTTCTCACTTAAATTATATAACATGGGTGAAATTACTGACTAGTGCTACATACACTCAGAAAAATAAAGGTGCCAACTGGCACCAAAAGTGGTTCTTTAGAAGAACCTTTTTGGTGCCACAAAGAACTTTTCAAACAATGGTTCTTTAAAGAACCATTTTAAATCTTTCAAAATAAAATGTAACATAAATTGAATTTGAGTAGGGTAAAATAAATACGAGCCCAGCATACATGTCACATATTAGTCATTTAAACAGTACAATTAAACATTTTACTATACTATAAATAAATATATATAAATACTATATCTATAGATAACACAACAATTAATACATGTATTGTTTAATTAAATATGATAAATATACAACATATGTTCTTAAGACTAAAAGTATAATACTCTGAGAGATTTGATGTTCATTGACCTGCAGATGCCCTATATGTGCCTGCTCTGTGGTTTTCCACAACATTTTGCAAATCACTATTTAATACAGGAAGTAGATGAACTAAAACAAGTCATCTTTCTTTGTGAGAGGACAATATTAATGAAACAAACCTCAATGACATCATAGAGATCCCTAAAGATGCTCCTGCTGCTTCTCTTCCTCCTCATCCTAAGCATCCTTCTCCGTGTCCTTGACTTCCATCAAATTGTAATTCAATCTAATTGTTTTTCTCCCTCCTCTTCCTCATTTTGTTGGAGCTGTGAAAAGAATTAGTGTGAATCTGAATTCATTTGTGCAAACAAGAAAAATTTACAGCTTTTCGGTCAGAGGTGGTCTTGTGATTTAAGCCGGGTAGAGTAGATTTATGTGTTGATGCTACCTGCTTCATCTCTGCGACTGGCTGCTGAGTGATATTTACACCCCGGCTGGATTACAAACTTTAACCACGTGCTGAACTTTGGCCCAGTGTTGATACCTCTTGTTAGTATAATGACCTCTTCTTGGCTTAATGCAGTGATTCCCAAACTTTTTTTGCCAGGCCCCCCTTTGTTTTACAACAAAAATGTTCGCCCCCCCCCGCCCCCACACACACACACACAATAAATTAATCTGCAAGAAATTACAGGTAGTAAGAAAATAAACTACTAACTCTTTTACACTACGTCCACACCTACACGGGTATTTTTGAAAACGCAGGTGTTTCTATGTGTTTGGACCTTTCGTCCACATGTAAACGGCGTTTCGAATCACCGAGAACAGAGATTTTTTAAAACTCCTTTTTTGCGTTTATGTGTGGACAAGGAATACAGAGTTGGTCATGCAACGTGAAAGGTATGTGCCTTTTTTCACGTTACGCTATGCGCCACGTTATTGTTTACATGAGATGAATTGCAGAATGCCAGATATTCAGATTAACAGTATTTTGTCTCTATCTGCAGGTTTACACACTTACATACACACACGCAGTTAATGTCCCTCTATTTACAAAGGCAGAGGCGTCACGGTGTAATTATTTTACGTGTAGTTGTTTTTTTCCTGTGTAATAATATTCAACATTGCTATCAATACATTTTTCAAAAAATGCCTCTCTGTGCAAAATGGGTTTAAAAACATAAACAATTACTGTTTGTCCGGGATTTGAACCGGGGGAACAAATTGTGGCAGGATCAGCCTGATATTATTTGTATCCCACTGTAACTTTACTCTATAAAGAGCTAACATCTCCAAAATGTCATCAGTAGTTAGTCATTACAAGAAGTGTTTGTGAACTAAAAAACAAGTGTGTGGGATTCTGTTTGTCCGTGATTTGAAGAGCCCAGCACGTGCTCCCGACGAAGGGAAAACCAATCCTGCAGGGAGACCTACCTTGGCACTTGTGCAGGTGAAACCAAAGGGAAGATATGCTTCACCGTATTTTCTAGTCTTTGACTTAGAATGAAGTTGGTTTGGAAACATATTCAGCGATGCTTCATCTCCTGCTTTGCATTTGTGTGGGCGCCCTGTCAAAAACCTGTCCATTATGCTAGCAGTGTCCAAGCCTTTTTTTTTCTTTTTTTCTTTTCATACCGCTCCCTCCTTGCAATGGCTCTGCGCCCCCCCTAGGGGGTGGGCCCCACACTTTGGGAGGTCTGGCTTAATGTATGATGGTGGATAAATGAAATGTACAAAGAAAATGTAACTATATTGCAAAAGGACATCCATCTTGGTAACATCAAATGACCGGAGCATAATTTGTTAACTAGTCCGAAGATAAGTTATACAGGAACAGTCAAAGACACACCTTCTCATGTGTCACATTTCTATTCATTCAAAACACTTATGCATAGCTCATACAGAATTCAAAGTACAGGCTGATGTGAGTATTTAATGTAAGGCTCAGCTCTACTGAATTTCTGAGTTTCTACAGCAGACACAGCTCATGTCACAACAGGCTTCAGGCGCCATTTTAGTGACTTTAACAATATTATAAATTTTAATATCGGTCTAGCCGACATTACGTTATGTACCCAGCGCGCAATTGAACCACATATTTTAGAGGCCAAAGGTTCAAAATAGTTGGGAGCACCTTCACTTAATTATAACAGTGGTTTTGTTAGGAAAACAGTTCCGTATACCGGATACTGAATTGCGTTAACGCCAACGGCTAACGTATCTAACATAGCTAACCGTTATTGTTAGCACAACATTAACAGCTAGTTACAATGACGAGTAACAAAAACAAAACACTTGTATTTTATAATTTGACTTTACATACTGCTGGGTGGTTTGTAAAGTTTACAATAACTAGTATTATCATTATGCTATATTTTCTAATATGTATAATAATCTCAAAAGTAATGCCTTGAAGCAGAAAATAGTAATACTTTATTAAAATTTAAAGCAGTACAGTATTTCAATGTGTGTATTGTGTCTACTGTTTGTTAACTCACTATAATCATAAACGTCTTAATGATAAATTCTATATTCTATTACTACATTGTTTGTGATCAGGGGGTTTGCGGGGTTAGGGGTGTTGGGGGTAGGGTCTTTAGGCTTTGGCCCCCACCCCTGCCACCAGTATATTTTTAAGCAAGTATGCTCTCTGCTCTTAAAAGGTAATTGCCAGGTACAAGGCTGGACTGGGACAAAAAATCGGCCCGGGCATTTTGACTAGAGACCCGCCCACCAGGATAAAGATTGAAAATGTGACGTCATTCAGGGGTAAAACCGCAAAAGATTCTGGTAACTTGTGGCAAGAGGTACTAGCGCACGCAGGCTTTCAATTGAACTCAGTTACACAGCGATAAAAAGAAACACAAAAAATGGCAAGAAGCTGTTGTATTATTAACTTCAATAGCCGGTCGCATGACAGCCACGGGAAGCCGACGGGCAAAGAGATAGTTTTTTTTTATCGGATTACGTCGTTGAAGAGAAATTTTTTAAGCCATGTTTCTGAAGTAAGAGCCGACAGATGGTCTGGATATACCAAATTCTGAGACGTTTAATAATAATAAACGTCTCAGAACACTCCAGCTCACATGTTAGTCTGCTCCAAGCATTCCCACAAAGGTCAGAGTTTTGTAGTAGTTAATACGTCATTTTTCTTGACATAATTGGTGATATAGGTTACAAGCAAGTCTGGCGCTGAACAGAAATTGTCGCGCTATGCTCCTTTGTTTATTGTGCATAAATAGTGAATTGTCCTGACACAATATTGTGTTTCGCTTCTGTTATTACCATGGTACATTGACAAAAACATATACTTTTATTCACAGGATAAAACAGTTGTTTTGTATCACTAATTGCCCAGTGCGATTACAGCATACAGTATTATTGTCACTGCTACATTTCTGTGATGCTACCAGAAATTATTTCCACTACTAATTAATTACCGTTGAGCTCAAAGGTTATATTAATAAACGGTTAACGAATGTAAATGGTAAATGGCCTGTATTTATATAGCGCTTTACATATCCAGTCATCCACCCATTCACACACACATTCACACACTGGTGATGGCAAGCTACATTGTAGCCACAGCCACCCTGGGGCGCACTGACAGAGGCGAGGCTGCTGGACACTGGCGCCACCGGGCCCTCTGACCACCACTAGTAGGCAACGGGTGAAGTGTCTTGCCCAAGGACACAACGACCGAGACTGTCCAAGCCAGGGCTCGAACCAGCAACCTTCCGATTACAAGGCGAGCTCCCAACTCTTGAGCCACGATCGCCCACAGTGTATTTATGACGACGATTTGTGAGACTGGTAAACTTATGATACGTACGATGGTCTTTCGTTCTACACGGTGCATTTCAAGGTCCTGTACCCATCCGTCGGTAAACTGTTCCTGGGCTTGTTGCAGTGACCTGAAGTTACCAAACTTCACGAGTGTATGCACTCACTCCAAGAACCGTATAATTATAAATATGAGCGTGGTGAAAGTTGGGCAGCACGCTAACGTCTTTTGTCCACTCTGTGTGCTCGTAAGGGTCTGACTCTTTCACTCCTTTGATTTTTTCCTCGTATCTTTTCTTTGTCTTTTCGTTGAGTCTGTCTTTGCACGGACCGGCATTGTTCTCCTTTTGTTTTGTACATAACTTTTTTGTGCGGCAAAGAAAAAACAAGAAGGTATTGGAACCGGAGAATGAACGTTTTGCGGTGCTGCAAATGCTTGCATTTGATGCGGTACTTGGATTGTTTTGCCACTAGTTCCCGGCATGCAATGCGCGAAAATCACGTGATTGCTAAACAAGGGGGAGGGTGCATCCGGCCTCCTCGGCTGTAATTGGTCCAGCCCAGAGTCGATCATGACCAATTGGCCAATCCAACACCTTTCATACCTTTTATACCCTTCCTAAAAGAAAAAAAAAATCCATAAATCCATAAAAACAAAAAATCGCCAGCGGCCCACCGGGCAAATGCCTGGTATGCCCGATGGTCAGTCCAGCTATGGCCAGGTAACCCGCCCTCCCCATTTGCACACACATGCACACAAACAAAACACAAAGTATAATTCACACTCTAATTATAGTGAATAAATATTTATGTCATTTTACACCATCAAACTTAGATAGCTAAGGATGAAGAACCTTTTGTTCTTTAAAGAACCATTTGTAATAGCTAAAGAACCATCTACAAAATAAAAAGGTTCTTTGATGTATGATGGTTCTTTAAAGAACCATGAAGGCATCTGAATAACCATTTAAGAAACATAATTTTTCTGAGAGTACTACGTACAATAAGCAGAGATGGGCAGTAACGCGTTATTTGTAACGCGTTACTTTAATTTGATTACTTTTTTAAGTAACGAGTAAAGTAAGGGATTACTATCGCAAAAACGGTAATTAGATTACCGTTACTTTCCTGTAGGAACACTGCGTTACTGCGTTACTAAAACCGTGATTTTTTTGCGAGAATGTCTCATGACAATGATGTAAGCGATGTTCGTGACAACAGCTGTGTGTGCAGATCAACAGTGGATTATATATCGAGTGCGGGAGAGAGTATGAGCGTGCAGCGTTTAAAGCGTGGAAGTACTGACCTTACTTTGAGTTTGATTCCATAAAAAGTGACAAAAACATTAGCGTCCATTGTGCGTGGGAAGAAATTTTTACAGCGGAAAAAAAAACCTAAACAAGCACCTAGTGCGCAACGACTTAATGGGAAATTCACAGAGAAACTCGTGGATTCTTCAACTGACCGCTGCGGCTCACCTGCACCAGGGTAAACCTCTGCCTACCCCACTCCTGCTTTACAGGTGAAAATAGAGCAACAGGACCGCTAGTCTTCGACTTTATTTATTTTCTGCTGTGTTTTACTTGCATCTATTTGAAAGACTGAGTGTAAACACAAAAAATATTTTATTTTATGTGCTGAAATGTGCAGAAAATAGGTTTAAATGTTAAACTAATTTCTTCAAGTCAGAGAATGGTGCATATAATTTAATTTTTACGTGATGCATAAAGTTAAAAGATTAAAACTGATAAAACAAGTTAAAAAAAAGAGACTTTTCCATTTGATTACATTTTGTATGATGGATTATGCAGAAAAAGTAGAATTGGGCTGAAAGATCTATCGCTTTATTACCTATTCAGGTTGTAAATCGTGTTTTTAAAAAGTAACTAAGTAATTAATTACTTTTGAAAATAAGTAATCAGTAAAGTAACGGGATTACTTTTTTGGGGAAGTAATCAGTAATTAGTTACTAATTACTTTTTTCAAGTAACTTGACCAACACTAACAATAAGTGTGCTGCTCCCTTTAGGGGTCCCTACACCATATGATCTGCCTGAACCTTTTCTGTCACACCAACCCTCTACATGTCCTTCTTCAACACATTGATGAGTCTCCTCGGTGGTCTTCCTCTTTTGCTCTACCTGAGATATGTAGATTTATATATATCCATCACTATTTCTACTCCTTGCATCTTTGGCTTTCCACCTGTCTCCTCTCATTCACACACATGTATTCTGTTTTGCATCTACTTGCATTCATTACTTATTTCCGTAGAGCATTCCTCCACCTCTACAGGTGCTCTCTACTCTCACTACGGATCACAATGTCATCTAGAAATATCATAGTCCAAAAAGACTCCTGGCTAAATCTCATCCATCAAACTGTCTATCACCCCTGCAAACAAGGGGGTCATAGCAGCTGACTGATGTAATACCACCCAACCTTGAACTCTTCTCTCACTCCTACCACAAACCTACCACTGTTTTGTTGTTGCCATACATGTCCTACACCACCCACAAATACTTCTCTGTCACTCCTGACGCTCTCATGCAGTACCACAGTTTCACTCTTGGCACCCTATCACTTGCCAGAGGAATGAAGATAGTGTTACAAAGACTGTGTTGGACAATCTGTTTAAGAATTTAATTCAGTTCCATTATCGATAACACGATTTGATTCCTTATCAATTCTCTTATTGATTCTTATTGGATTCCCATTGGCTCCTGTTTGGGAGTAAGCAGTACATCAAATACATTACATTCTGCAAATTACTTGCATGGTGTGTGGTCAAATGTTTGTGCATGTTGGAGGTCTTTCCCATCTTTGTTGTAATTAGTGTTGGGGTTGTTATATATAAAATAAGGCATTATACTAAATTATAAATTATATATTTTTGTATAAAATGACCTGGAACGCATTGTGTCCTACCAGTAATATAATATAAACCTATAGGCTGCAGTCCCACACACCAACACTAATCATGATTGGTTACATGAAGTATGTGAAATCTTTGATGCATTTGATTGATTGATTGATTGACCTCATTATCTCCTCATTATGATATTGATTTGTGATGGTGTGCGGGACAGTAGCCTATAGGTTTGTATTGTTTCAGTTAAAGTAATTTAATGAGTATTAAGGACCCCAACAATGATCAGAACAAAGAGGAGAAATTCCTCAGGCATCCACAAACATTTGACCACACAGCATGCAATTAATTTGCAGAATGTAATGGTAAATGGTAAATGGCCTGTATTTACAGTGGGGCAAAAAAGTATTTAGTCAGCCACCGATTGTGCATTCCCCCACTTAAAATGATGACAGAGGTCAGTAATTTGCACCAGAGGTACACTTCAACTGTGAGAGACAGAATGTGAAAAAAAAAATCCATGAATCACATGGTAGGATTTGTAAAGAATTTATTCGTAAATCAGGGTGGAAAATAAGTATTTGGTCACCTCAAACAACGAGAATCTCTGGCTCTCACAGACCTGTAACGTCCTCTGTAAGAAGCTTTTCTGTCCCCCACTTGTTACCTGTATGAATGGCACCTGTTTGAACTCATCATCTGTATAAAAGACACCTGTCCACAGCCTCAAACAGTCAGACTCCAAACGCCGCCATGGCCAAGACCAAAGAGCTTTCAAAGGACACCAGGAAAAGTATTGTAGACCTGCACCAGACTGGGAAGAGTGAATCTACAATAGGCAAGCAGCTTGGTGTGAAAAAATCAACTGTGGGAGCAATCATCAGAAAATGGAAGACATACAAGACCACTGATAATCTCCCTCGATCTGGGGCTCCACGCAAGATCTCATCCCGTGGGGTCAAAATGATCATGAGAACGGTGAGCAAAGATCCCAGAACCACACGGGGGGACCTGGTGAATGACCTGCAGAGAGCTGGGACCAAAGTAACAAAGGTCACCATCAGTAACACACTACAACGGCAGGGAATCAAATCCCGCAGTGCCAGACGTGTTCCGCTGCTGAAGCCAGTGCATGTCCAGGCCCGTCTGAAGTTTGCCAGAGAGCACATGGATGATACAGCAGAGGATTGGGAGAATGTCATGTGGTCAGATGAAACCAAAGTAGAACTTTTTGGTATAAACTCAACTCGTCGTGTTTGGAGGAAGACAAATACTGAGTTGCATCCCAAGAACACCATACCTACTGTGAAGCATGGGGGTGGAAACATCATGCTATGGGGCTGTTTTTCTGCCAAGGGGACAGGACGACTGATCCGTGTTAAGGACAGAATGAATGGGGCCATGTATCGTGAGATTTTGAGCCAAAACCTCCTTCCATCAGTGAGAACTTTGAAGATGAAACGAGGCTGGGTCTTCCAACATGACAATGATCCAAAACACACCGCCCGGGCAACAAAGGAGTGGCTCCGTAAGAAGCATTTGAAAGTCCTGGAGTGGCCTAGCCAGTCTCCAGACCTCAACCCCATAGAAAATCTGTGGCGGGAGTTGAAAGTCCGTGTTGCTCGGCGACAGCCCCAAAACATCACTGCTCTCGAGAAGATCTGCATGGAGGAATGGGCCAAAATACCAGCTACTGTGTGTGCAAACCTGGTAAAGACCTATAGTAAACGTTTGACCTCTGTTATTGCCAACAAAGGTTATGTTACAAAGTATTGAGTTGTATTTTTGTTATTGACCAAATACTTATTTTCCACCCTGATTACGAATAAATTCTTTACAAATCCTACCATGTGGATTCATGGATTTTTTTTTCACATTCTGTCTCTCACAGTTGAAGTGTACCTCTGGTGCAAATTACTGACCTCTGTCATCATTTTAGGTGGGGGAACTTGCACAATTGGTGGCTGACTAAATACTTTTTTGCCCCACTGTATACAGTGCTTTTCTAGTCCCTAATGACCCCAAAGTGCTTTACACATCCAGTCATCCACCCATTCACACACTAGTAATGTCTATGCTGCTGTTTGTGTTTGTTTCTTTTTTTTTTTTTTTTTCCTGTCCCGTTTGGCTCCTTTGCCATCAGAATTGTTGTCTAAAGGCAAAGAAAGATGCCCAACGGATTTACTTTACCAAATTGACCATCCCAGCCTTGTCATAATGGTCCATTTGATTCACCTTTTATTGTTTATTTTATTTTCACTTACTGAATATGGGACAGACTTGACTGGGGGAAAGAAGGGGAGAAAGAAAGAGGGAAAGAGAAACAGCTGAGAAGAGGGACGGGGGAGAAGGGCAAAAACCAAAAACCAACAGAATGAGCAGAAAAAGAAAAAAAAGAAGAAAAAAAGAAAAAAAATGCATACATCAATCACCTGGGTCACCTGCTGAGAAAGAAAAAAGAAAACAAGCAGAAGAGAACAAGAGTAATAGAATAAACAACATCACAATGATATATGGGAATATGACAGTAAATACTAAATATTAAACATTATTGTGCAGCACATAAGATCAACAGAACACAGTGTGCTTTGAGGTAGGAGCCAAAAAGGGTGTAGTTTGTGGGTGTGATCACCCGTGTGTACACCTGTGAGCATGGACGCGTTTGTTTTTTGTTTTTTAAAAGGTTCCTTCATGTAATGATCTGCTAGAGGGTGTGGGGGGGCCACAGCCCCGTCCTCCAGGGCATGAAGCAGGTATGGAGGAGATCAAAACTCCAGACATCCAGAGGCCCCCAGAACACAAGAGACCAAGGAAGACCAACAGAGGGGCAGCCGCGCCACTGTCCCAGAAAGAGCTGAGGAGAGTCCCAGATGAGGGCTCACTCAGCAGCCGCGCAGCAGAAGCCAGGGGGAGTTGCAGTGACGCGCCCGTGAGCTCCGCCGGCAGCCAGCCGTGCCTGAGTGACCGAGCCCCAGGCCGAGAGGCCGGGGGCACCCCACCTCCGAAGTGGCCCGAGCAAGCCCCAGGCTCCAGGCCCCGATAAGCGGCCACCAAGGAGTGAGCCGGTGTGTACCCGGACGCCCATCCCCGGACACAAAGAACCACCAACGCACCGATGTCTGAGGGAGTCCGCCACTGGCAGGGGAAGTGGTGGTAGGGGGAGATAGGCCTCCATACCTTGGAGGGCCTAAGATGTCCCCAGAGAGGTGGCGCCTGACACCCAACCTGACATATAGACACAGAAATACAGGCACACACATATACAAACATCCATTCCCACCCTCATGCTCTCATATACACTTACTCCACACTCAACTAACGTGGAGACAGACATAAAGAGACGCTGTACACACGATCACACTCCCCAAGCATACTCTAAGGGGCAGGGATAGCTCAGTAGGTAGAGTGGTTGCCCCATGATCGGAAGGTCGGGGGTTCGATTCCCCTTAACAGCTACCCTGAGGTACCCCTGAGCAAGGTACCGTCCCCACACACTGCTCCCCGGGCGCCCAATGGCTGCCCACTGCTTCACTGAGTGAATGGGTTAAATGCAGAGAGCAATTTCCCCACGGGGCTCAATAAAGTACAATAAAGTACACACTTTCTTCTTCTAAGCCCCGGGTCTAGGTACCCTTGCCCCTGGAGGGGGGGAACTGCACCCAGACCCAGGTGGTGTTACCCTTTTCCCTGCGGTGGGGGGAGGCAGACCGCCCCGACTCCGCAGCAGCAGGAAGGCCCCACACTCCAGACCCCAGTCGGACGGCCAACTCCTCCTCCTAGCCCCCCCGCTCCAGCAGGTCGCAAAGAATGGGGGTAAGAGAAGACTCCAAACCTCCCTCCACCCGCTCATTGTAGTGTTGATGCATGTGTGTTCTAAGGTGCATTTAAAACCCAGGAGGGCATGGAGCTACCTGCCAGAGAGCAGCAGGTAAGCGCATGGTCCCTCCTGCTGGCCCTCAATGTCTACGTGTATTTAACATTGAGAGGTGGGCAACGACGCCAGGGGTGGGGTGTACACCCTGATGGTACTTTGGATTCCGTGTATCGTGCCCACCCACAAGATCCTATATGTATGTGCAATGAGAGTGTGAGTAATGTGAATGTCTAAGTTGTGGGATAAAATTGAGGCAGAGGCAGCCAGAAGGGGACGGGGGGGGGGGGGGGGGGGGGTGGCCTCCTCTGTACCCTGGTGACCTGCTCTGTACCCTGGTGACATACCCCTACTCCAAGGTCCTGCATGTGTGGGTGGTTGTGGTGGAGCGGGAAGAGGGAGGCAGCTGGAGATGGGGAGGGAAGGAAGGGAGGGGCAAGTGACCCCTCCCTGGGGCCAGCTCCCCCGCTGACCCCAGTAGGCACCCCCATACTCCGCGACCCACCAGGGAAAGGGGGCTCAGGCCCATCCAGACCGGGGCCCAGCGCAGCAGCGCCTCCCGGCCCCACAGAGCCCAGGACAGTCCACCCAACCCCACCACAGAGAAAACTGCACCCACCCCACCATCCACTCTTCTTCCAGACTACATAAGACAATAAACACCCAGGCTGAGATCTTCCTCCACCTCTCCTGTATCTCCCCCTCCTGTAGAGAGAGCCCCTGAGGAGAGGAAAGCTCCTGCAAGATGTGACAATCTTCCCCACCAGTTGAAGAGCCCCCCAGGTGGCTCGATGCACCGGCGGCACCCTGCTCCAGGGCTGGGCCCCCATTCACCCACCCGCCCACAACCCCGGCAACACACCAACCAGGACCCAAGCCCCCGAGGCCCGGTTTTTCTTGAATACCTCAGCCCAGAGACGGAGCGCCACCAGAACCTCACGCCCATCCCGGACCCACCCAGGGGCAGCCAGGCTACCAGGTCAGTAACCCACGTCCGTCAGCACAGACCCTCCCCTAGTCCCGCTGCACGCAGCCGCGAGGAAACCGTCACCTGAGAGCCAACAGAGCCCCTAACCAGACATGACCGCTACCCCGGGTTGAGCCCCCCAAGGAAAATGCCTCCGGGGAACCCCCCGACGCCCTAAGCCTGTCCCTACCCCCACACCAATCACAACAGTGAAGGCGGGACCAAACTATGACCCCCCACCCCCACTAGGTGATGGAGCTGATCAAAGGAGCCCAGAGCAATTGATCTGATGTGGTGGCAGAGGCTGTATCAAGACTAATGTAATCTAATAGATAATTTCTATATTGGTTAGAATTAAGATTATTTTTATTTTTCCAGTTCATGAGGACTGTTTTCTTGGCTATGCATAGGGCAGTGAAAACCATATGGGCGATATTCTTTTCTGAAGTGACATTATCTAAGCTGCCCAACAAACACACTAAGGGGGAAGTTGGAATGTTACATTTCAGATACTTCGATAAGTCTTCACATATCTCGCGCCAAAACTTCTGAACTGGTGGACAGAACCAAAGAGCGTGGATATAATTGTCCGGTGAATTGGTTTGGCAGTGTGAGCAGTTGTTGGTAGACGTAAAGCCCATCTTGAACATCCGATGACCTGTATAGTGCACTCTATGTAATATTTTGTATTGAATTAATTGAAGACTGGGATTTCTAATTAGATGAAAGGTTTTTAAGCAAATCTGAGACCAGAAGTTTAGGTCTAAGTTAACTGATAAATCCGCTTCCCATTTTGCAATAGGAAGTGATATTGATTCATCTGTTTTAGAAAGCATTCTGTATATTTTGGATAGTAATTTGGGGGTTTTAAGAGTAAGAAATTGAACCACACTTGGTGGTGTTTGTAGTTCAACTTGACCCGGTTTAAATTTCTTTTTTACTATGGATTTAATTTGTTGATATTCTAAAAATCTTTTCTTGTTGATCGCATATTGTTTGTGTTTGTTTCTTAGTCCATGAACTTGACTTTGGAGTTGGGGCAACTTGGGGCTCAGTGGGTCATCTACCAAGACAGTGGAGGCTGGTATCTCACTTCAACCCCTTCAACCTGCATGTCAAAGTATCCTTAGCTAAAATAATGAACCCTGAGTTCCTGAGTCTGATGTATCCATCGATTGCGAGTGTGTAAATGTTACACAAGGTGTTCGTATACAGAGAAAAGCACTGGTGAATGAAGTGAATGAAGCAATCGGAGTAGAAAAGTGCTATGTAAGACTATTTACTCCAAGTGCATGAATAATTGAGCAATCAGGTTACATTTTAGGCCCCAAAAGATCTGCATCATTTTTATCAGCCATCACTCAGCAGCTGGCTAAAAGGACATATTATTAGCATTTATCCTTTTCTATAGGTAATTTTACTTAAGTACTTTTTAAAGCACTTATAAAGCCTGACAAATGCATTTTAATTTCACTATATTAACATCCCATTTTTATCCACAAAAGTTGAATGATCCATGATAATATTATGATGACGTTGCGTTGCTACCAGCTACCTGGTGCTGGTATTGCCTTTATTTTCTAATAAATGCCAAAAATAAATGTATGCTTGTTATACCTTAATAAGAATGACAGTGCCAGCAAGTGTTATGTTGTTTGGGTATAGGCAGTGTTTGTATATTCCTGGTTACAGCGTTGCTGAGGAAGCAAAATTTTGTACCAGGTTGCCAAAACTCTGACATTGTAAGCTGCAGCCAGTGAAAACAAACGCACACATGTATACATATGCACACACACACATACTAACACACAGACATACACACACAGCAGGGTTGGTAAGTCTAAGTTAAATAGTCTAATGTGGAATCCTCTCTCCCGCTCCCTCTTACACAAACACACACAAATGGTTGGAGGCAAATATTACTTCATCCTAAGTATTTTTAAATCAGGTGATGACAGAAAGAGAGTGGGGCAAAGGCACACATTCAGCCACTGTGGTTTTGGGTTGAGATGTGATGTGTGTGTGTGAGGTTAACAAGCTCTTACAGCCTTGTTATCACACTGATGAAAGACAGAGTAAGAGAGGGAAAGAGAGAATAAAAAATCTCCCAGAAAGAAAGCAAAATGGGTGTGATCATTTGCTTTTCTTTTCAAAAGGCTCCTACATAAACCTCGTCGCTTTGTTAGTGGGAAGTGCCTTTGTTAGTGTGTCTTTTTATGTGTGTGTATATTAGTAATCATAGTTTAAACAGAACCAGACCAGACTCTCTATATCTTCAACTGTCCACCCATTATCTGTCTTTATTGTGTGTATATGTTTGCATGTGTTAGGAAAATTCTGCAGAAGCTTGACAGGAATAACTTCCAAGCACAAAACAACTCCAAGATATAGTTGCATTGCCTCATTTTGGGAAATTTTAATATTGTGTTATGTAGATAGGTTGAAACAGTGCGGAGGGACTGCATGTCCTTGAGTATGGCCATCTAATTGCAATTAAAGCAGGCATGTATTCAAGTTTTTCTTGAATACCTCACTTTTGATCTATTATAACCATACAACCATTTTTACCTAAAGCACTTTACGTAGCAAAGCATGGCAGCTAACTTATGCTTTGGGAGAATTTCTCCCTTGCTGTGAAAGTAAACAATGGTTCACTTTCTACACTCAGAATGTAAAACACTGAATATGATGTGTTCTTATATTACAAATAATGTATCACATGGTGTATATATGGAAAAGGATTCAGTTTTAGTGCAGAAGATGAAAAATGAAAGTGAAATGCTGCACAGTAACTGTAGCACGAAATTGATATCGCCACTATTTGGCAGGCAGGAAGAATGTATATAGAAAAAACAGGCACTATTATTAGCTATTGAAATTTCATACCAAAAACTTTGGTAATTAAAGAACTGCTCTTTGTAGATCTTCTACTAAGCCTGTAAGTCTGAATAACACTATTCATATTTATACTTCCTACTTAATGCTCATCTTTTGTATAAGACAACTTTAACAAATGATCTGTAACCCTTTCCACACTGTAAACTGTCAAAGGTGGCAGAACTCAAAACATTAAGGAAACTAATTACATTTTATATATGTTACCGCAGTTCAAACAGTAAGGTTGATATGTAATAAAATACATAAAATACAATAAAATATAAAATATTATGGTTAAATTAAAGTTCTTATTAAGTCATAAATGATCATTTTTAAGGAGAATTTTTGAAGTTACACAAAGGCAGTGTGTGTTTTGATAGGCAGAAGTAATACAACTGTAACTTAAATACTGCAGTGTTTAAATCCAGTCACCACTTATTGTACTTCACTTGCATAAAACTTTACTCAAGACGGCTTAAAATTTAGTTTATAGGTTATCCTGTTTTTAGTGAAGAAAAGATCAATCTGCACACAACTGTCTCACCCTAGTAACAGTAAATAACCCCCTCTCCTCTTCAATCTTTCTGAGCCAGCTTTGCTATTCTGACATCAAGGTAAATGGAATGCAGCCACTCAAACTATACTATGAATGAAACAAAGCAACATAATTTGCAGTTCTCTTTCGCAAAAAAATTTAAACAGTACACTATACCTCTTTATATAATTTTGATTGAAAATCTTGCTCTGTACTATCATAATATCTGCCAACATGTATTTATTTATTTATTTTCAAAACTGACATAACTGCAAGCAATAAACAACATAATGGGGTCATCAGTGGAGTTAAACCAGGCAATAGAATCAGTAGGGTTGTCAGTATTATCATTGGTATCCTTCGCAGTAATAATAACAGAAGTACTTCCAATAGTATACAGTCCAAGCAGTACTCAGCAGGACTTAACGAACAGAGAGGAAGAAAGAAAGCTGCCTTTACAGCAGTTTGTCAATGGGTGGCAGTGCAGTGTGCAAGGTTTTTGAACCTATAGTGTGTGTGTGTGTGTGTGTGTGTGTGTGTGTGTGTGTGTGTGTGTGTGTGTGTGTGTGTGTGTGTGTGTGATATTTTCTCATCTGCAATGTGGTATGGTGTTTGGCAAGAGTCCAAAGAGGTACTGACAGATCTGCTCAGGAAAACCTCCCCTGTTCAGAAGACTGCTCATGCTCTCATGCTCTCATGCTCTCATGCTCACATGCACACACACACACACACACACACACACACACACACACACACACACACACACACACACACACACACACACACACACACATACACAGACACCTCCTCCCTCTCCTCACACTCTGTGTGACCCTGACATCAGCCCTGCACTCTCTCCATCACTGTGTTGCCTTGGCAACAGGCCCCAGGGTAAGGCTGTGAATGTTGTTCATGATGTTTGTTTCTTTCTTTCTTTTTTGCTTGCTTGATTGTGTGACCAGCATGTTAAAGTAATGTGTTTCTACGTGTGAGCATACAAACTAAATCAGTTTTACACTTTAAATTCTGGTGTTTTTAGCCTACAGGTACTTTCTACGAACATGAGGCTGGAAGTGAGTAACCATGATAATCAGAGTGAGAGTATGTGTTGTATGTGGTGGTGATGGTGACAGAGTGTCATAGTGAGAAGCAGATAGCCTCTTTGACTTTTGTGAGTGCTGTCATTGAGTAGGAGGCTTAAGACCTCACAAATCATTCCAGCTCCTTTCTGTAGTACCAAATCAAAAACACTAGGGGGCAGTCTGGACTGTATCTGAACTGGAAGCTGAACCTTAAAGTGAAAAATACTGACACTGGTATAATTATGCAAAAATATGCATTCTATTTGCAGACAAAATGGCATTCTTTTGCCTATCACTGTTGCAGAATTTGATCTATCTATCTATCTATCTATCTATCTATCTATCTATCTATCTATCTATCTATCTATCTATCTATCTATCTATCTATCTATCTATCTATCTATCTATCTATCTATCTATCTATCTATCTATCTATCTATCTATCTATGTCTGCCTAGTTGCCATGGTTGCAGTGCTGGCCCGGGTCAGGACCTTACGGGATCCGACTGTAAATGAGCATTGTGGGGCTTTGATGGGAATCCGTGATGGGTTTTCAGTTGCTACGGTAACACTTGATCCTGCGCCATTCATCTTAGTATTTCTCGCCGTCTGCAGTTCTCAGTTAAATCTTCATTTGGCAGTTAAACCATTACTTCTGCTTCTGTTCTGCCATGTTTTAACCTTCATAGAATGAATAATGCAGGGAGACATCAGCACCAGTCATTTTACTGCTGTTCCTGTTTGTATTAATTGTATCACATTGTATAACACACAGGTACTAAAAACTTTGAGCTGACTCTAGAAGAGAATCACTTGCCATAAACATCCAAGTTAAAATGTGCCACAGAGCAGCATTAAAAACAAAACAATAAAAGTGCTAAAGTGTAAATTGGCAAAGGTTTGTAATGACAATACATGAGACCTAATATAGATGGTCCCACCTGGCTCCACTCACTTTTACAGTATATAAAGTGGAGTGCATGATTCCAGTTAAACAAATGTAATTGGAACAATGAAATCCACTCAACAAAAATCATCACAGTATTGTTTGAGCTTCATAGCTCAGATGTTTTAGATGGAGTTCACATTGAAAAGGTTGCTGAGGTGCTTTGTAGACCAGAGCTCTTTGAGCTAGTGTTAAGTGGAAGCAGCCAGTCGCAGATTGCATGATGCAGACCAAAGAGTGGAGAAAGTCGCTCTGCCCACAGAGGGATGGATTTACACCTAACAGTTAGCCACATACTTGCCAAACTGTGGAGCTTCTTTTTTAACCAAGAGCACAAGGTGATCATTGTGTGAGTAGAAAATGCAAGGAAAACTACTATCCTCCACCAATCTCTATGTATTATTGTAGTGTCTACCTTACAATATAAAGCACCTTGAGGTGACTGTTGTTGTGATTTGGTGCTGTATAAATGCAATTTAATTGAAAACTGAATTCAATTATTCCTTTGGGAGTGAAAAGAAGAAAGAAGGAAAAAAGCAAGTCAGTAATGAGTGGAGCAGATAACAATTATTAACTACTAATAGTTATTGTTACTAGTTTAGCAAAGTAAATGTGGGAGAGACACACACATCAACTTTTACTAGAATCACATCATTGTTTTTTTTAAATCTTTTTTATTTTGACAGTTAATATTAACTCAGTAGCAGAGTAGCCTGGTATGTTTAGCTCTGCTTGCCATTATGTGACTGAGTATTGTTCATGTCGTTAGCAAGTCAAAGTAACGTACAAGCAGTATAAACACCGGCGATCGTGGCTCAAGAGTTGGCAGTTTGTCTTGTAATCGGAAGGTTGCTGGTTTGAGCCCTGGCTCGGACAGTCTCGGTTGTTGTATCCTTGGGCAAGACACTTTACCCGTTGCCAACTACTGGTGGTGGTCAGAGGGCCCGGTAGCGCCAGTGTTCAGCAGCCTCACCTCTGTCAGTGCGCCCCAGGGTGGCTGTGGCTACAATGTAGCTTGCCATCACCAGTGTGCGAATGTGTGGATAACTGAACGTGTAAAGTGCTATACAAATACAGGGCATTTACCATAACCAGGCCACTTAGTCTTGGGCATTGTAAATGGGCATAAATTAAATATGGCCTCGCCCATTTCTGGGGTAGTCTTTTACCTGTTCTTTTTATAGGTATGTTGTTGTCCTTGTTAGTCTCAGATTATTCATTAAATAAATGTGATGAACACTGATTGGAGGGGCTCTATCTGAATTTTGGCGTAGAGCCTGGGCAAACTCTAGAATCGCCACTGAAGCTTCTTTTATGTACAGATGTTCCAGCATACAAATGTATGTCTCCACTCACAAAATTAAACTCACTGAACTTGATTTGACTACCACGCTACCATGCTAAACGCTAACTGTATCCTAATGTAACTGATAGATGATTCATTTAACATGGGATCTAATACAGAGGTGGAAAGTAATGAAGTACAAATACTTTGTTACTGTATTTAAGTAGAATTTTCAGGTAACACAAATGTCTGTATTTTCTAGTCCTTACAATTTCAAAACATACTTGTTGAATCAGATTTAAGACATTTTAGGGCAGTTATTATTTCACATCACTGCACATCTTCAAATATCAAACAAATGTATTTTCTTATTGTGGAACTTTCTGCTAACAAAACATCTACATCATATCTAGGAGAGTAATCTAACTAAAGTATCATTAAATGACTAAAACTATTGGTTGAATATATGGGTTCTTCATTTTGTAGAAACAGAAGATTGCCTAAATAGTCTGACTGTTCTTTGTCACTGTTGCTGACATTGTGTTCTCAGCTGCAGAGCTGCTGCACTGTTAGTCTGAGAGAAACACATCATTATCCAAACAACAGCATGGGTGTGGGGATTTTGAAATAAAACAGACTGGAATCAGTTTATTTCCAGCACTCCATCAAAGCTGTAAGCTTGTTGAGCTGGCAAGGGACTTCCACTTCAACCAATACTCAGGTTAGCCACAGCACATGGAAACATGCCGGTCGGAATGCCAGATCAAGAACTGGTTCCAGAACTGAATAAGTACAAGAAGGACTGGAAGGATGATGGTCTGAGTGCCAACTTTGTAGGGATTTCACCATTGACAGTCCTCCTCTGCCTCCACCTGTTGGGTTCATGGAATTGTTTACATATTTAATTTTTTAACATTACATACATAAATATATAAAGCAGGTTTAAAGGACTCAACCCAGATAAGAAACTATTTGTGAAACTAAGAGAGCATGTGAATTGACAGCTAGAAGACTGGTCAGCTTCACAATAGAGTTTTGGTAGAAATGTCAGTCCTTTACAAGCCCATGTGTGTGTATGTGACATCACTTGGTAGCAGTGTCATCTCATTTCAGCATTGATCCAGGCTAAAATAATTATCTACAGGACTCACACACACATACACACACATGCACATTAGCATGTAAATTAAGCTCCATTCAAGCGCGAGCCCCTAGCCTTCCTCTTTCATTTGACCACATATCAATCCACAGGTTTAGGCATTCAGAGTGAATGAATATGGAAATAATACAGTACACTCTGCAAACTAAGTAGATCTGCTGCTTGGCTGAATGCTGCCTGGTTGAAAAGTGCTTGTGTGTGTTTTGCAATTAGATTCTAACGATGCTAAAAAACTGAGCAGATTGTAGGAACAACAATTGTAGCTTCTAGCAGTCATGATCTCGGACCTTCTTCTTCTCCTTCTTCCTCTATCTGCATATAGAATCACTACTTCTTTACCATGTACTCACGTTTTCTTGTTACTGTGTATCTGTAAGTGAGACTGATATGGGAAATCTTCTATAAAGACCATCACTACAAGTGAGTGACATTTAATTATTCAGAATTATCCAGGACAGAAACACAACACAAACACTCACATACCAGTATCTGTAAAAAAAATCAGGGTTTCCACACTGGTTCTCCCTGTTTCTGCATCCACTCTTACAAAACTGTCATACATGTACACATACTAACATGCAGAGAGAGAAGAATAGCGAGAGACTTGCCCTTTACACAGTGAAGATGACGTTGGGGGCTTCACTGATATATTAAAGCAAGTCATTTTTACATTACTGCTTTTCATATATGTTAGCCTTGAGGTTTAAAACACACACACACACACACAAATCTGAAGAAAGCTTGAGTCAACAAGACAACGATAGAACCTTAAACATTATAAGGCATTATCAGTGACTGTTGAGATTGTCCAGACAGCAGCACCACTATAGTTTGCTTCAGAGTATAACACATATCTAAGAACCCTCATAGATATGTTCACCTTTGCTTTACAAAATATATCTGAAATATTCTTTAAACATGAGTATAAGAAATTTCAGCTGGGCACAATTCTCAGTGTTACTACCAGCTTGGGATTATGTATATATTTAAGACATAACTTTAGATTTTTGGAGGAATTTGGAATCACAAGGGATTATTTCAACAAGGGACATTCAGGTGACGATCCATACAAGGACCCTGCTTTGACCCTGCTCTTAATAGCGCACTTTTTTCCTTGGCAGAAGGGGTAGCGGCCAAAGTAAAACAAAAGGCTGATAAATTATTATTGTAATGATTAATTGTTCTTAATTATTATAAAGATCCTTTCTAACACTTTAAAAAGTTATTATCACAATGATTGGGGTCCAAGGTGTCACTTTGTTCACAAGTTTGTTTTTAATTACTAACATGATTCTGTCAAACTGAATATAATGTCATGATTGAAAGCTTTGACACGGTCAGCTACTGTCACACAGGCACTTACGCATCTTTATTTGGGAACAGACTCAAATAGAGTAGTAATGCTGAGGAGGAGATAGAGTGTTTACTTTTCCATAAACATGACTGAGTGCTTCAAACTGACAATGTTTGGTGTTCTGCAGTAAACGGAAGTAGCCAACATGAGGGACTCAAGGCGTTGTCATACTTTTTCTGGTTAAATGTGCATTTTCTAAGCTAATTGTAAGCTAATGTCCTTAGCTTTCTATCAGCAGGATTGGTAGTTAACTACTGGAGAAAAGCTATGTTTGGTAGCTAGGCTATTTTCATTTGAGAAAACAATCAATGCACCTGAATAAATGACTGTTACTGTTATTGTACTTTTATTATGCACCTTATACTGTAAGAACAACAGTGGGTCTTGTTTTCAGTTCATGGGCACTGCTAAAATATCTGCAAACACCAGTGTGTTTTTTCACTCTCAGCATAGACATTCCAAAGTGATTCCAAAATTTTTTATTGATTCCAATGTAATTTGTGATCATTCAGAAAGAATGCAGTGTGCTGTGGTCAATGTTCTGCTGGAAAACTTTGGGTCCTGCCATTCATGTTGATATTACTTTGACACATACCACCTACCTAAGCATTGTTGCAATCAGGCACCCTTTTACATGGAAACGGTATTCCCTGATTTCCTGAACCCTCCCACAAATTAAAAATAATGCAGGAATTATTTGAGGAGAACAAGTCTGAGGTGTCGACTTATATAGACCTCTGTTTGTGTGACTCTATATAGGTATGCCTCACTAAATCGACACTGACCCACCACCAGTCATGCTTTCCAATCTTACAGGCAGTGTAACATTCATTTCTGTCACATGTGCTCACTTAAAAGCACATTCTGCTATTCTATGGCAAATGCCAATCAGACTCCAGACAGACAGTGAGCACAGGCATGGCTAGAGCATATTGGGTCCTCAGGCCATCTTCGATTGTTTGGTCATATTTATTCACAGTAGTGGTCTCTGTAGGCCTCTGACAGTGCTCATCCTGTTCCTTACTGCACACTAGAGAAGAGAATGGTCCTGATGATAGGTTAAGGAACTTTTACGGCCCTGTCCAGTTCTCCTAGAATAACTGCCTGTCTCCTAGAATCCAGCCTGGAGGAGTTCAACTACATGTGCAATTCAGTACATTCCAGGTATTGTCTCCTGCTACCAGTTGTAACGCTGACAAATGCAAAAGTAAAAAAAAAATGTCAGAAAATGTCAATGGCGTCCACCTGTAAAAACCATGCCTATTTGGGGTTTTTCTGTGGGTTTTCTGTGTGGACGTGTGCAAAAGAAACAAAAAATCTTTCAAAGATATTTTTTCATACGTAAAAACATATAAATTCAGTTAATCACTTGAATTCTGTGACCGAATAATTAAAACCTTTCACCTCCATTTGAACTCAGACTTAAGGCACGAAAAGTTTTTATACCTCAAATTCCTACTGACTTTGGAAAATGTGTTGCAAAATCTAGGCCTAATGTAGAAGAAAATGTGTCCAGACATTAAAATGAAATGTGAATGATTTAGTTGAATCTTTATAAAACTGCTGTAACTGAGAAATCAGAATGATAGTCAAGAGCCTATATGCATAAGAAAACAAAGAAAATATATAAAATCTTAGATAGCACCAGCTACTTTGTAGTCCAGTAAAGTCATGCTACACAGATTCTGCAACCACTTTATAACATATGCTAGTTCCTTAAGTACTCATTAAGGCCAGTATCTAATCAGCCAATCATGTTAGCAGCTCAAAGTATCTAGGTGTGTAGACATAGTGAAGGTAGTTCAAAACCGAGCATCAAAATGGGGAATGAAGGTGACTGAACGTGGCATGGTTGTTGATAGGAAAGCAACAGTAAATCAATCAACCACTCGTTACAAACGTTCTCTGAACAGCAACATGAAATTTATCTCTCACAGAATCACCAAAACTGGACAACAGCAGATTAGAAAAATGCCTTTACTGGATCTCAGTCCAGTAGAGCATCTATGGTATGTGGTCAAAGAGGAAATTTGGATAAACAGGTAACAAATCTGTAGCAAGTGTGTAATACTATCATTTCAATATGGACCAAAATCTCTGAGGAATCTTTCCAACACCTTGCTGAATGTCTGTTTTTTTCAAATAAACCTTTGCTGAGAACATCAGAAAAGGTGTTTATTGCCCATATATACTTTCAGCTGAGGGGCAGTTTCACTGCGACCACTAAGTCAGGGCTGTGTGTCGGACAGGGTTGTCTGCAGCACGGGGGCCCCACAGGGAACGGTTCTGGATCCGTTCCTCTTCACCATCACACTGCAGACTTCTCCCACAACTCCACCCAGTGCTTCCTGCAGACGTTCTCTGATGACTCTCCAATAGTCGGCCTCATCACTGATGGGGACGGCAAGGAGTACAGAGAACTGACCCAAGACTTTGTGGACTGGTGCCAGCTGAACTACCTCCAGATCAACACTAGTAAAACCAAGGAGCTGGTGGTAGACTTCCGCAGGCACAAACATCCTCCACTGCAACCACTGAACATCCAAGGTATGGACATCAAGGCTGTGGACAGCTACGGGTACCTTGGTGTTCATCTGAACAATAAACTGGACTGGACTCATAATTCAGAAGCCTTCTACAGAAAAGGGCAGAGCAGGCTGTACCTACTGCGGAGACTCAGGTCTTTTGGAGTGAGGGGCCCACTCCTGAAGACCTTCTATGACTCTGTGGTGGCCTCAGCCATCTTTTATGGTGTGGTCTGCTGGGGCGGCAACATCTCTGCCGGGGACAGGAAGAGACTCAACAGGCTGATCCGAAGGGCCAGCTCTGTTCTAGGATGCCCTCTGGACCCAGTGGAGATGGTGAGTGACAGGAGAATGGCGGCTAAGCTGTCATCCCTGTTGGACAACATCTCCCACCTCATGCAGGAGACTCTGACAGCACTGAGCAGCTCCTTCAGTGGCTGCGGCACCCACGATGTGGGATGGAGAGATTTGGCAGGTCTTTCTGGGGTGGGCTCGGGTGAGCCTGAGTGCTGAAGATATCTACCTATTCGGAACCATGATAACAGGGTTCTGGCTGATCGGAGCTGGCTTGGCCCTGACTTATCGAAGAATTAAGGAAGCGGAACCGGCTGTTCAAACCCCCACAAGGCTGCCCACTGGGAGTGAAACGATGGGAAGAGGCGTGAGTTTCTCAAAATGGGCTCATTGAGTGCAGCACGGATAAGATCTTGGAAGGCTATGGCTGCTGTGAATACTCAGAATAAAATCTCTGACTGCAGACTGGATTACATCTCGGAAGGGCTAGCTTGGAATAACATCTCTGGGCGCAAATTGGATGACATCTCGGGGAGGCACACTGTCGTGAGTTCTCAGAATCGGCTCCTTGAGCACAAGAAATGACAACATCACAGAACGCAAGTATGGCGAAGCTCGTGGCTCTCCAACGGGAGATTGAGAGACCAGTGTTGGACTGTAGAACTGCTTTGAAATTCATATGAGCTGTTCGCACTAAAGTAAAAACCACCATCACTTCATGCGGAGACCCCATCGGCGCCAGCTGCGGTCTCAAGGCTGGAGCCGAACAAAAACACCCTGATAACGACTGTGTTTAGTCTGTTCCTTCCCATTCCATGCAAGGTCACCTGGGTTGGCTGTAAGACTGTTTACTTAGCCTAGCAGGGCGAAGGACACTGTCTCAGCTGAACTCTGGACATGCACACACATACATATACACTGATATGCACACACTCATCCCCTCTCCCGTTCCAAACGCCTTCTACGCTTATTCCCTTCCGATGCTGACGGTGGATCAAGGAGACCAGCGCACAGGCTGCAGGCCCGGATGTACTGTCTAAATCGGCTGTCTCTCACCCTTTACCCACCCCTGTTGCTTGTCATGTGTTTCTTTGGTGCATTAAGAGTTTTTTCATGTGCAGAGGTGTTTTTTTCTGTTCTCAAACTGATCTCCCTGTTGGAGCTCAGTCTGGGGGGAGTTATTTTTTTCTCCTTATCTTTCCTCGTGCGGTACATTTTCCATTGTTATACTTCTCTGACCTGTCTTCCCCATGTGATGTTTTGTGTAATATATGTATGGTCGGAGGGTAAGATGGTGTCGCCATTGCGTGCAATAGGTCGGCAGCCTTATGAAATTTCCCCTTGTGGGACTAATAAAGGTATATCAAACAAAGACTTTTGCAGCTGATCAAACCCACACATGTGCAATTAGAATGCTATATGTGCAATTCTTTTTCTGACAAAGTTGTACTTTTGTATGTTCTTACTCAGTTGTAAATAGCATTTGTATTCTATTTTATTCCAGTGTTTTCTAATTTCTACTACATAACTTTGCACTTTTGCTGTAACGAAACAAATTTCCCACCTGTGGGACTAATAAAGGTAATCTTATCTTATCTTATCTTATCTTATCTTATCTTATCTTATCTTATCTTATCTTATCTTATCTTATCTTATCTTATCTTATCTTAACAGTGTGTTTCTGGTCTTGCTCTTTCACATTTCATATATACACATGTTTTCATTTCTAAGTAATTTGACTGAAAACACAAATGAAATCCTGGAAAGCATTCAGGCAAGTAAGAGCTCTGACAGACAAGTACAAACACTTTTGATGAGTTATGCGATTTCGATGAGAATCGCATCAGCACAACAACAAATATATGGAATTCTTTTTCTATCATAAGTCGAGCCCAAGAAAACAGTTGTGCCCTGAGGCAACTGTCGTTATGATTTGCGGCTATATAAATAAAATTGAACTGAACTTAATTGAAAAAACTTAATCTGAGCAAACAATTTAATTTTTTGAGTGCAATGAAATAATTAAAGAACTCACATGTTCATAACACAAAGAAGCCATCATGCACGTGAGAGTGTCTGTTTTGCACGCATTGCTACAGTTTCCCGCTCTTGCAGGTTGCTCTATGCACTTGGAGGTGAATCCTGCTGGCAAGTGACTTTTGACTATTTGGAGGTGGAGCCCAAAGGAAGTGGGGTGTCATATTGTCATTGGTCACTTTGATGGATAGTTCAGGTTACTGCGTTAAACTGAGTAACATCGTGGCAGCCATTTTAAGCTGTATTTGTTTACAGTATTTGTTTGCTATAGAGCAGTGGAAATACTGACAGCTGTCACTGGATTACTTTACTGCTTAAGAAATCTAAGCCAAGTTCTGAAGCCACTGCAAAAACATTTAAACCTGTCAACAAAAAGTTGCTCAGTCTGCAGCAACAACATGTAACTGCACAAACTGGATGGGAATGCTTCAAAACATGCTCCAGAAAACTATGGTTTTTAATAGATTTTTTTTCTATATTAAAGTGAAGTCAATAAATCAATGCATCCACTGTGCTCAGTAGAAGTAACAACTGTATTTGAATTGGCAAACTGTAATTTCAAAAGGTCAAGAAATCCTCAAGACAGCAAGTTACTCATGTGTAGCACGAGTATAACTTATAGCTATTGATCGATGGTCATGACAATTTAATGATCATGAACCTGACCTCACGGCCTATTGTTTGCCAGTGGCGCTAGTGTCAGTCATTATGTAAATGTACTGTCTATAAGGTACAGGCATTCAGCTGAGACTGAAGAAGTCACTTGAATCAGTAACAAAACATTTTGTACAGATGAATAGAATTATAAAATTAATTATACAAAGGCTAATATTTTACAATAAGCTGTTTTTAGTAGGATTTAGGATTTTTCCACAACTGTAAAAAGTTGGTAATCAGCACTTGATCATTGCATTTGTTTGCTGTTCATCAAAACAGTATTACAATATTTTTACTGCCAATCACAGATCTATGTACCAACCAGAAACAGCTCCTTTAATGCTGTTCCCTTTATAAACACTATTAAGATTTGTAAATAAAGAAATACATAAACTTATCAAACAAAAATGTAAAAAAATGTAAAGAAAATTGTGCAAGAAGTATTTAAGCAATGACAACAGACAACAAATAGTTGTTGTTGTTTTTTTTGTTTTTTTGTTTTAGAAACGATGCATCCTCTTCATTATGATGATGTTTTCTAATCATAAAATCTATGTAATCCTGTACAACTCATTGATGGAACAGCAGTGCAGTAGCTTCAAAACTTGTTCTGGTTTTAAAGATTTTATCAGCAGTAAAGTAATCTCGTGACAGTTGTCTGTATTTCCACTGCTGCACTACAGACAATAACTGCTGACAACTGTTTGGAGTTTGAAACATGAAAGCACAGACTTTGGCTCCAAAAATGCAGCATTGCAGCTCCCATATTTGGGAAATTTTGGCTTAATCTTTGTTTAGTGCAGTGGTGTCCAACTCCAGACCTCAAGGGTCGGTGTCCTGCAGGTTTTATATGTGTCCCTAAATTACCTTCTCAACATGTCTTGAACTTTTCAAGAAGCCTGGTAATGAACTAATCATTTGATTCAGGTGTGTTGACCCAGGATGATATCTAAAACCTGCAGGACGCCGGCCCTTGAGGCCTGGAGTTGGACACCCCTGGTTTAGTGGAATGAAATAGAGCCAGGTCATTCATGTAAAGTCACTGGTGCAACTTTTGCTTTGGAAAAACTTGCGGATGGTTCTTGCTGTTGTTTGATACTGGCATAGATACTGGTAGTAATAAATACAGAAATAACAACCCGATAAACTCAACAAAGTTAGCAATTAAATTTTTCATAACAGCTGACACATTTCTTGAAAACTCCTTCCCGTTTCACTTAATTGCAAACACAAAACTACATTTTCAAAATGCATTTACAGAATGTCTCCTGGGAAAATAAAGTAATTACATAAAAGCTGTTTTATCTTTGCTCATAGATACAGTGTTTTTAGATTGTACAGCGAGTATATAAATACCACTGCTGAGCAATCATTGAACAGTAAACAAGGTAAACAAGTATTTAGAGCAAGTCCACTCTAGTCCATGTATCCATCTTATATTTCTACAAAGTATACATACACTATACAGTTAATATTCAAGATCATAATGGCCACAAAGAATCTGTTGAGACTGGTTTTCTACTTATTGATCTGCCTCTCTTAGGCATAATATAAAAAAATGTTTTTACAATTGTATTGTACTTCTCATATGACTTGAAGATTTATCAATTTTCTTATGCAATACATAGTAAAACAAGCAATATATGTGCTGCATTAGAAAAATTGAGAAATGATTAAAGCCACTTTCATGAGAGAACTAGAACATGAGACGCATATTCTTATGTAGAGTTAGGTGTAGAGTTGGATTTCAGAAGAGCAAAAGAGTGTTTTTAGGATTCTAAAAGTGAAAGACTGAAAACAGGTTGTTAATGTGACAGCAAATTCAGACTTATGTTGAAAGTGATTTAATGTTACCAGTAAGATTGCTGCCTTAACTTTTACAATGTCACACTCCTTCAATCAGAATCAGAATCAGAATACTTTTTCTGATTCAATGACATGAAACCAATAAGTTCATATGTTGTCAGATTAATAGAAAAGAATGCATGTGTGAAAGGGGCTTACTGAGTCTCTGATGGATGTTCCCTCTGTGTGCACACGTCTTCTCTACAAACATCTGTCCTTTGCTACAGAGCAACTGTGGGTGGGTGTGTTTGTGTGTGTGACTGAGGGAAAGGTTGATGAGACCAGACTGACCACCTGCTCACTGACAGAAGTAAAGACACACAGCGACATTTCATAATCCTGAAAACCTCATTCACATTACTGCTGGAGGGAATAATGTGAATGCACGCACACACACACACACACACACACACACACACACACACACACACACACACACACACACACATAGTCATCACATTGCTGAGGGATGTCCCTGCCTTTGTGTGTCCCTTCCCTTGTCAATATGAGGGTTATTGATGAGACAGCACAGCAACAGACCTCAGTGAAAGAGGGACTCCTCCTCTCCCCCAAACATTCACCACACCAGCACAGCATTGTTTTTACACTTTTGTGGGAAATGTCTTTAAAACATTCGGAAATAACCACTGATTGTATTTTTTGTCTCAAAACTTGGACTCAGCACTCACCTTGACTTATATTCTGTTGGAGCCAGTCTCAAGTAGCTCTTCTGCAGTTTTTGGTAATTTTACGTTCATGTTTACGTTACGTTCGTGCTTTGTTAATGCAGTGCAGGTCAAGTAAAAGTACGAGGAAGATGCAGTGTACATTTCTATCTGCAGAAGCTTACTGCTAGCAAGGTTGTAAAACTGTGCAAATATATATTTCCGTTGAAAGTAATAACTCCCAATTTTAAAGCAATTGGCAGAGTCATTTTGACCCAAAAACAATTTAAATGTTAAATTAATCTGTAGTGATGTGGTCTGTCTTGGTGAAAAGAGACCTGAGTGTTAAAGTGAAGCTGTTTATTTACCATTCAATCTATGACCCTACCTATGGTCACAAGCTTTGGGTAGAGAACAGAAGACCGAGATTGGAGATATAACAATGGATTGAGCTTCCCCAAAGAGTGGTTGGTCTCTCCCTTAGAGATAGAGGTAAGAGTGGAGTCTATCTAGAGGGGCACAGGGTAAACCTGCTACTCCTCCACATCGAAAGGAGTTGAGGTGATCACACAAGGATACCTTACAGGCGCCTCCAGTGTGAGGTCTTCTGGGCATGTTGTCCCTGGAGAAGAGGCTAAACCTAGGACATGGCGGAGAGATTATATCTCTCATCTGGCCTGGGGATGCCCCAGTGTACCCCCAGATAAGCTGGAGGTGGCTGCTGGGGAGAGGGAGATCTGGATTTCTCTTATTAGGCTCCTGCCCAGGATGACTAGACAAAAAAGATAGATAGATGTTATTTCTTCTATACACCTGTGGATGTACTGATTTCTCACTGACTCCACTTTGCTACCGAAAAGAATCCAGTATCTTCACTGCTACACAGAAAAAAGTAACTGTTGGTAATAAATAATGAGAACTTAATTTTCAAAATTGTAAACAAATGTGGTTTTAAGCTTATGATGTTTCCAAGGTATAACTTGGTTTAACACAGTAAACCGAACCTGTCCATTACAGATGCTGCGGCGTCTGTGATTTAAAGTGACCAGTCACATTAGGATCCCATTTTCTTTGAGCTTTGTCAAAAGTCAGGTTATTTCCAGCAAGCAGAATTCAGCTTTGACAGCAGAGTTGCCTGCATTAATCTGCTGCAGTGCTCACAAAGAAGCCACTTGTGGGCATGAGTTGCTGAATTTATGGGCAAGGAATTTAATTGCATGAGTAGCAATGAATACCTGCACCTCTGAAATGAAATTATTTGCTTGTGATTATGTTCTTTTTTCTTGTATGCAACACTTCCATACACCCTGTCTGTTTCTTTCTCTCTGCCAGGTGTTGTTCAGAACTTCTTCAGTACACTGAAAGAGCAGAAGCATTCAATTATACAAACTACTTCTTCAGTGTCTTTCTTCTGCATTCTCTCCATTCTATCTCACACACACACACACACACACACACACACACACACACACACACACACACACACACAGGCAAATGTGCGCACACGCACACACACACACACACACATACACAAAGGTTTGAATTAAGTTAAAAGCTTCCAGCTGACTGCTATACAGGAAGTCAGATGAATTCACACACTCATCCGTCTTCCGCACTGCTCACACATTCACACATATGCGCATTCACAGTGCATATGCATTCACACAGTGCATTCACACACACAAACATTGCAGTCATTGCAGTCACATACACATTGGTACCAGTTTTCACACATTCACTGTTTCCACATGCTGTTGGTGGAAGATGTGCCAGAGCATCTGCCTTTTTCTTTGTGTGCAAGCCAATAATCTGGAATCAGTAAGTAACGGTTTCCTCACTGCTCAGTGGTCAGCAGATTGGAGTCTGTTCCAGACCGAAAACTGCTCTACCAGAAAGGAGCTACTGAACATGTTGGGATTCAGGTGAGTTTATTGATAAGATAAGATAAGATAAGATAAGATAAGATAAGATAAGATAAAACTTTATTAATCCCTCAGGTGGGTTCCTCTGGGAAATTCGGTTTCCAAAAGCACAGCACCGACAGAAGTTACAGTTACAGAATATTATATATATATATATATATATATATATATATATATATATATATATATATATATATATATATATATATATATATATATATACACAAACACACACATATAAATACAGAGACATACTGTATATAAATAAAATATACGAAGGAGATAAATAGAATAAATAGGAATAAAAATAAAAATACAAGTGAATTGCACATTTCAAGTATTGAGGTCTATTGCACCATTGGCTATTAACAAAAATATTGCACAAAAGGTATTGCACAGTGAGGTGAAGAGGCACTACAGCTTAGTTGTTCCCCCCTCCTAATGTTTTTGATGCCATCTTGTATATGGTCACTTTGCAAATATAGCTAGACTAGACCTCACATTAAAATGGTGTCATAATGGGTTCAAGCCATTTATGTGTTTTCAGCATTTCACATTTGTTCAGATTAACTTGGTTTCAACTGGCAACCACTGGAACTGAAAAGTAAATAAACACTGTTATTTAGCTAGTTGTTAGTTGTCAAGTGAGGTTTATTTTTATCATGGAGTGAGTTTCTAATTATTTTTTTGACTATCCTTCTCCTGAAAAACAGAAAGACAAGAATCAAAGTGTTCTTCCTCTTTAACTAATGAACAGAATGGACTCTGTTTAGGGTGAAAAGGGTTGCCAGTTTGACTGCATGTTACTGTTTCAGAATACAACTGCCTGCTGTGTGTGTGTGTGTGTGTGTGTGTGTGTGTGTGCTTTAGTGTGAGTGTGACTCAGGCATTCAGCAGGGCTGCAGAGACCAGTAGACAAGCTGCACCACAGGGGTTTACCTACTCCACGGGGTTCACCTGCCTCAGGCTATTTCTGGACTTCTGGATGAAGTTTGTGCCCCATCACCAGGCTGCTTATCTTTAATGAGGAGTACAGACGTTTCACCAGTACATGCAGTGCTGAATGGATCACTTTGAAAAGCATTTTGATATCACTGGCTTTTATTTTGTCTGTATTATTTTGTTGTACTGCATCAACTATTGAAGCAAGTATGTAAGATTCTGTTGAGCTGGGAAAAAAAAACCTTCCTATATCAATATAGGCAAACATCAATAATACAATAAAAAAAAAGTATATATATATTAGGGGTGCAACGATACACAAAATTCGAGATTCGATACTTTGGTGTCACGGTTCGATATTTTTTCAATAAAAAAATGTTCATGCCTTTTTAATTTGTCATTTATTAAAATTATAAAAATATATTTTAACTCAAAAATACAGTTTTTAAATTTAATGTTGTTGAAACAAAAAAAAAAAAAAAAAAAAATCTATCTGATCGAGAAATCACTCATCTTTGGAAAAGAGGGTTTATTACAGAGAAATGGCTCTTTCCAAAATAAAAGCTATACTATACGCTTCTTCTGGGCTATATTCTCAGCAGCATATTAAACATATCAGGTCCCCATAAGGAGAATCATCATCTTGTTGTTTTTGTCTGCTTCCATTTGTCTTTGCACTAGGATGATGTCGGCGTAAATGTGCAGTCATATTCGTTGTGTTCCCACTAGTGCTGTCAGTGTTAATCTCGTTAAAATGACATTAACACTATAACGCGGCAAAACTCCATTAACAGAGACCATGGCTCAGGGGGTTGGGAAGCTTATCTGTAACCGGAAGGTCGCCGGTTCGATCCCCGGGCTCTTTTTCCTGGTCGTTGTGTCCTTGGGCAAGACACTTTACCCTACTGGTGATGGCTAGAGGGGCCGATGGCACGATATGGCAGCCTCGCTTCTGTCAGTCTGCCCCAGGGCACCTGTGGCTACAACCGTAGCTTGTCTCCACCAGTGTGTGAGAGTGAATGAATAGTGGCATTGTAAAGCGCTTTGGGTGCCTTGAAAAGCGCTATATAAATCCAATCCATTATTATTATTAACGACTTACCACGGATCGTCCCGTGTGTGGGGCTGGACGGTGTCAACACGTTAACAAGCTAACTGTGCTAACGCACTAGTTCCCACCAATTGAGCATTGCATGGCACATCCGACATACTGTTTTACTTTTGTCCATGACGCTCTTACCATCAGGGTCATGCTTCACATGAAAACCAAAATAGTTCCAAACGCCAGATCTGAATGAGGGTGGGGGAGGCTCAATTTCGGGTAGCGTTGAGGCAGTTGCCATGTTGCAACGGGCTTAGCTTCTGTCTTGCTAGCTTGCGCTGTGCTCAGTGGATCTGCACTCAACAGTGCAGCCTAGGCGGAGTAGTCGAACGCAGATCCACTGAGCGCTCAACACAGACAGCATCATCAGAAGAAAAGTTGATAAAATAAATTTTAAAAAATTGTATTGTTCGATACAAATGCGTACCGAACCGAAAGCACTGTATCGAACGGTTCAATATCGATACGAGTATTGTTGCACCCCTAATATATATATATATATATATATATATATATATATATATATATATATATATATATATATATATGTATGTATATATATATATATATATATATGTATATATATATATATATATATATATATATATATATATATATATACATCAGTGAATCGATGTCTCGTTCACTCTTGTATGCCAAGAGTGAACGAGACATCGATTCACTGATCCACACTACCAGGCTATACAGCAATGACATTGGAATGTCGTTCGGACTGGAGAAGTGTAGTCGGATGGTAACAAAGAGAGGGAAGGTAGTCAGAACTGAGGGGATTGAACTACCAGAAGGCAACATTGCAGACATAGAGGACAGTTACAAGTACCTGGGGATCCCGCAGGCAAATGGGAACCATGAAGAGGCCGCTAGAAAGGCTGCAACCACCAAGTACCTGCAGAGGGTCAGGCAAGTCCTGAGGAGTCAGCTGAATGGTAAGAACAAGATCCGGGCCATCAACACGTACGCCCTGCCCGTGATCAGGTACCCTGCTGGGGTAATAGGCTGGCCAAAGGAGGAGATAGAAGCCACTGAGACAACGAACATCCAAGAATACATTGGGAAGATGGCCCCAACTGACCGAGTGCTCAGTGAATACCTCAGGCAGCAGAAACCCAAGAAAGAGGAGGGAGACGAGGAACCATCATGGAAGGACAGGCCCCTGCACGGTATGTACCACCGGCAGATAGAGGAGGTGGCTGATATCCAGAAATCCTACCAGTGGCTGGACAAAGCTGGACTGAAAGACAGCACAGAAGCACTAATCATGGCAGCACAAGAACAAGCTCTGAGTACAAGATCCATAGAGGCTGGGGTCTATCACACCAGGCAAGACCCCAGGTGCAGGCTGTGTAAAGATGCCCCAGAGACAATCCAGCACATAACAGCAGGGTGCAAGATGCTAGCAGGCAAGGCATACATGGAACGCCATAACCAAGTGGCCGGCATAGTGTACAGGAACATCTGTGCCGAGTATAATCTGGAAGTCCCGAGGTCAAAATGGGAGATGCCCCCAAGGGTGGTGGAGAATGACCGAGCTAAGATCCTGTGGGACTTCCAGATACAGACGGACAAAATGGTGGTGGCTAACCAACCGGACACAGTGGTGGTAGACAAACAGAAGAAGACGGCCGTAGTGATCGATGTAGCGGTTCCGAATGACAGCAATATCAGGAAGAAGGAACACGAGAAGCTGGAGAAATACCAAGGGCTCAGAGAAGAGCTCGAGAGGATGTGGAGGGTGAAGGTAACGGTGGTCCCCGTGGTAATCGGAGCACTAGGTGCGGTGACTCCCAAGCTAGGCGAGTGGCTCCAGCAGATCCCAGGAATAACATCGGAGATCTCTGTCCAGAAGAGCGCAGTCCTGGGAACAGCTAAGATACTGCGCAGGACCCTCAAGCTCCCAGGTCTCTGGTAGAGGACCCGAGCTTGAAGGATAAACCGCCCACAGGGGCGTGCTGGGTGTTTTTATATATATATATATATATATATATATATATATATATATATATATATATATAGGGGGGACCGGGGATAGTTGTAACATTTTTGACATTTCTGTCTGGAAATTGGAGCTCTTTTAAGGTAGTGGATTCAAAATGTAATGCAAAGTATTTACATGTGTCTGCTATTAAATAGTGCAGCTATTTTCTCTGCAGCACAATTACCCATTGCATGGTATGGTCTCAAACAGAAAGAGTGAAATGTTACAATTAACCCCATAGTCTGGGTTAGTTGTAACATATCCTGGGGTAAAATGTAACACAATGAAATAAGGGTACTGACAAAACATTAACATGTAATCTTTGTTTATTCAACACATGAATGCACTTAAAGCCATTTATGTAGCTATGTGTGTGTGTGACAGAATGCAGAAATCTAGCTTTTGAACATATTCCAACCCCCCAAAAAAGACTAATTATGGAATTTTCTGCAACTGAATATTTCATTCATTTTGGTTGGTCTTCCTTGAGTTTGGTCCCATTGGCTCAGTGGGCATTATAACCTACAACTCTTGCACCAATTTTGAACATAACAATGAAGCTGAAAAAATGTAGTTGTTCACCAGCATCGCAATTCCATTACTTTTTATCATGGCTTACCTTGGTGTGGTTTGCAAAGTGCTTCAGAAAGATGAGGAAATCTGTTTCTTGCACCCATCCTGATTTATTTCCTACTGGTCCATCTCTGACACAGTGGTCTGCATAATGTATGTGTGGGAACACAAACAGTGAAGGAATTGTGTTGCCAATGACATTAACCGCATATACAAAAGCGACCAGTGAACCTCTCTCTGCTGATGTTGTCGCCCCAACTTGTTTAATATAAGTTAAAGTAATAGTGTGGTAAGTTGTAACATCTGCATTATTGTTACAACTAACCCAGACTGTTGCTGTTACAACTGACCCAGACTCCTATAGCCATGAACTAGCTAACATTACAGCCAACGGCTAAACATTAGCACTAAAGACCTACACAGAATATATCCCCATAGACATACAAATAACATAATTTAAGTTTAATGAGTTTAACTGCAAAGCAGATAATGCTATTAGAAATTGAAATAAAGTAGAAAAACTTACTTTTTGGCATACAAATTCCTTTTTTTTTGTGTTAAATTGTCTGTGACAAAATGTGCTGATTTTTCACATGTGATAGCAGAACTGAATTGGGCATGCACAGGATGAGTCACATCATTTGAAACTTAGCCCTGATTGGAGAAATTGGAAGTGTTACAACTGACCCATGCTACAACTATCCCCGGTCTCCCATATATATATATATATATATATATATATATATATATATATATTTTTTTTTTTTTAATTTATTTATTTATTTTTGTTGAAATGTAATCTGTATGTAGCATAAAAGAACAATATGTGAATGTAAATTTTGTTTGTTCGTTAAGGTGAATTCCCAAACTATAATTTATGGTCAAATGTTGATTTACAGTAACTGGATTCAAAAAGTAAACCACTGCTGCTTTTGCCTGTTATCAACTGGAACATTTCAATGCCACACAAATTGAAGATATGTAACATCCATTTTGGTTCATCCATTTGTTTTCTAGTGCCAGGAAACCTTTCCGTCTGCTGGCTCTGTAAGCTGCTGACAGTTTTGTCTACTTTTCTAGCTTTCGCTTTTCAAACAAACAGTAACTAACAGGCTTGTTTTAAATTAAAATAAAAACCTGAAACCTTTACTCTGGTAAAAGTTTTATAATAACTTGCCCAATGAGGCAAATTATTGATAGATCTTCACTGAGAGGGTGGAAGGTGGATATATACAAGACTTTGACTCAAGTGCATTGTGATAGTTGTATTGATTTTCCTAAATCTTGAATCTCACATGTGCTTTTCATTAACTTATAGTTAGAAAGACTAAAACATTGAAGACTGAAACTACACATTTTAAACACTGATGAATAAAGTGAAACAAAAAAACCCAGCCTCAAAATAAACTGAATTAAAAACAAAAACTTAAAACGAGTAGGTGCCTTTTTACTTATTCTTTATTATCAACAGGAAATGTGGCATAGCTGAACACATGCACGAAAACACACAAGTCCTGGTTACATGTCAGGTCAGGTAGTGCAGAGAGAAATGTCAAGAATCTCTTGGCCCGAACTCAACATGACCCTAACAAAGATCAACGAAACCTGATCCTTCAGATCTTAGCTATCTCTTTAACACCCTCCCCCCTCCCCCGACACACACACATACAAATATTTGGAGGTGTTTGTGGAATAAACATTCACATTTGTGTCTGTTTCTTCTGTCTGTTTCGCCATCAGATTTTTCTTGTTTTCAATAGCTTCTTTAATTCTGACATTTTCTGCTCTTTTCAAATTGCCACAGCTGCCCAAAAGAATGCATCTCTTCAGATTACAGCCAACTCAGTAATAGTTACCTAAAGGAGCTTCAGCTTCATCCCTACAGTATTAGAAAGAAAACACAAACAGTCAGATGACCCCTTATGGACAAGCAGTTGGGAATGGTAAATTGGAAAAATTCCTTATTAAGAGAAAGACACTTCTGGCAGTACCAGGCACAGGGAGGGGCAGCCAACTGCCCACCCCCAACTGCTGTGACCAGTCTAAAAGAGAGCAGAAGGAGACATGACTAAAGGAACACTTTGGGGGACAGACAATGTTAAATAATTACTTACTATTAAATGAAATAACAGTATTTAAGCACGTGAGAGTAAAAAGAGGTTAGTAAAGTTTTCTGAGGCAGGTCACATTTAAATGCATAGTGCATCACTTCCTACCCGCTTGACCTGTTTGTAATATATACATTTAAATAATAATCCTTAAACATTTAAATGTTTATTTAAGCTGTGCTTTAAATGTAAGTCAGATATTTTCCATTTGCATGATAATAAAAAAGATGATGATGTAGTTGTTGGGAGTGGTGGTAACGATTTGAATTTATTTTCCCATACATACATTCACCTTCACTGTATGGTGTATGGATTGTTTGTCTCTGCCTTCTTCCACTTTTTCCTGTTCCATTGTTAGTGTAGGATGAAATTAAAGATGAAAAAAGTAGGAAATTACATGTAATCCAGGCATTTATCTCTTTAAGATGTGCTTTTTTTTCATACTCAGAGTGGACAAGGAAAGAAGAAATAAAAAAGATAAAGGGCAACATGAAAATAGCTTTAAAAAAAAAAGCAAACTGTGCCCTTTATCCACCCCTCAGGTCAAGTTAAGCTCATTTTCACCATTTTTTTTATTGTTCTTTTTTGTCTCATCTGTCTATTTTGAACTTTGGAACATTTATTTTTTGATCGGAAGCTAAAGTTGTACCTAAAACCATAACTCTTTGACCTGAAGTCATCATAGAAAAAAAGCTGACCTTACATCTCACAGACAAATCAACTGAACTGTTATAAAATGTTATCAGTGCTATACCACAATTCTTCCTGTAGGATAATCTATGACTATTTCATTTACAGGCAGTTTTGGGGAGGATTGAAAATATATTTCTGTCCACTGTGCTTTTAAGACTTGACTATTAATTACAATAATAAACTCAGCATGTATTTAGAGTACAATCCAAAATCCAGAACTCTCCTTTAAGTTTCTCAATTCTCATTTCTTAATTCTATCGTGGTGATAAACGTGGTGATAAACTTAAATACTGCTTATATTGAGTCCTGTGTCAAATTCTAACCATAAGGTTTGTGTTTTTGTTTTGCCTGTGCTTCAAAACTATCAGCATGTCTATTAGATCCCATCCGTTCAAGACTGCTCAAAGAAGCCTTATCATTAATTATTGCCTCAATTTCACTTCATCCTTATTAATAAGTGACATATCACAGTCTTTTAAGGTGGTTGTAATTAAGCCATTACTTAAAAAGCCTTTACTTGATTCAACTGTCTTAGCTAATTTTAGACTGATTTCCAGTCTTTCTTTGATTTCAAAAAAGAGTTGATATAAATCAGCTATGTGATCTTTTGCAGTGGAATGATTAATTTGATGAGGTTCAGTCAGGTTTTAGAGTTCATTCAGAGTGAAGGATCCGAATGATAGGCTTGTTGGACACATTTCTGTACTTGTCCTGCTCAACCTCAGCGCCGCATTTGATCCCGCTGATCGCAGCATTTTACTACAGAGAATAGAATAAACCATTGATAAAAAAGGCAATGTGTTGGACTAGTTTGAATCCTATTTATCTTATATATTCATATTTCTATCGTAAATTAATAGACTTCTTCAAAAACTAAAGTCACAGAGCTCAAAAGGTTTGTGTGCTGGGAGTGATGTATTTGTGTTGTCACTGTGTGATAGATGTGCCCTCGGTTTCGCCCCCATTTTGAGGACTGTTGATGCACTTTAGGCTGTTCCTGTTTCCCCTGTCTTTCATTCAAGCCAAGCATCCACCCACACACACACACACACACACACACACACACACACAGATAGATAGATAGATAGATAGATAGATAGATAGATAGATAGATAGATAGATAGATAGATAGATAGATAGATAGATAGATAGATAGATAGATAGATAGATAGATAGATAGATAGATAGATAGATAGATAGATAGATAGATAGATAGATAGATAGATAGATAGATAGACACAAATCGAGCAGAGAGTTCTGAAAGAACATGGCACAATAATCTGTTTATCTCAAGCTAACAGTATGCAGCCTCTAGTGTATGTGTCTTTGTGATGAGGACACAGGGTCAGGGAGTACACAGCATCAGTTAACCAAACACTCTCAGGCTTTCAGCCCTGTCTGCCACACAAAAGACAAAGTGGTGCAGAAAACCACTGCTGTAAAACTGTATTGTGTATTCTGATAAACAAATATGTCCAATTTAAGCACTTCATAAACATTCTTAAATTGTGTTTTTTTTGTTTGTTTTTTTTGCTTGAAATCATAATTTCCATTGAAATGTCCTCATGTTTTTTTTTCTTGCACTGGATGAACAGGAATGTCTGGGCAGATAACCTTCTGCTCTCTGTTCTCCCCCTAACCTCCAGCCTGCTGACAAGCACACTTTAAAAAAAAAACTTCAACTCTGCCTTCATGACCTTTTGCCTTTCTTCCTTTTTTTAGTGTTCTTTTCTCATAAAACATCTAGTTCGCTCGCTGCACAATGTCATGTTAGAAGGTGCTAAATGATTTTTAATGTAAATTCATCCATTATAAAATCCAGTATGTTGTTTTTCTTTTTCCTTTTTTTCCTGGGGCACTGAGATGGATGCGGAGTGGATTCCAAATTTGTTGTAGTTTAAACTGTAATATGGAACAAGCTCATTCTTATTTGGGTAAAAATAATAAATTCAGTGCTTGTTTGCAACCTCTTTTATGTGTTTCCCTAGTCACTACTAGCAAACACCAAAGGTTTGTCTGATTCCAAAGATGCACTACAGGGTTTAGAACACAGGACTTCTTTGTTAATGGACTGATGCTTTCAAAAACTAAGCCACAGCACTGTGGTTAGTGCTTTTGCATCTTAACAAGAACGAATTTTGTAACTTAATTCTGGTTTATCTGTTCATCTTATATAAGTCTGTTTCTGTCTACTAGTTACAGATTACAGTAGGCTAGATTGGTCATTACTATATTTGTACAATCTCAGCTGTTATTTGATCCTGGCTGCCGCCGAGAACATTGGGGAATTAATTTTTAGCTTTCTTCAGTCTGACAAGATAGTAGATTGTGCAGATTGGGGGAAACTCCACTGAACTTAAGAAGATTCACCTTCAAATGATTTATTGGGGGAATGATGCCAGACTTATTTTTCTTCAGAGCAGCAGCACTGAGTCAACAGGCTGACTCTGCAGGGCTCACATGCTTCTCTGTGGACAGAGCTAAGGAGGAGAACTACTGAACTCCGGATGACCCCTACAGATAAAAACCAGCACACATGCTCACCACTGCACTGTCTCTCTCTCTCTCTCTCTATCACACACACACATTTAACTTAGCACGTCATAAACACTAAAATCTTACTTCAGTTTGCTCTCATTTATTTATTGTATTTGTTTATTTCTGAAAGCCTTATCAAAATAGATATAAAAATCAAAGTGATTAAAAACTATTCAGTTCAGTTTTATTTATTAATATAGCACCAAATCACAACAACAGTTGCCTCAAGGTGCATGATATAATTACTGCTTGAAGGTACATTATAAAAACATATTAAAATGTAGGCAAGAATAAGTTGCCATCTATCCCAAACTGACAGACCTAGATTCATACCTATGGTCAATTTAGAGTCATCAGTTAACCTCTTTGGACTGTGGGAGGAAAATTAACTACCCACACAGACGAGCAAACTCTACACAGCCTGCTGGTGGATTTGAACCCATGACCTTCTTGCTGTTAGACAATGCTTATAACACCACTATTATTGTTATAAAAACATTTTTTTAAAGTGACGAACTCTTACTTCATGTTCCCCGGTAGAAAGGTGTCAGGACTTTCTCAAATGCAATCACTATTGTCTAACCAACAACCAAGAAGAAGAAGAGGTTATGTTATGTTGATCAGCTCAATAATTTAAAAACATATTGATGTATACTGTGAATACACATCCCACTGTTTGGCTCTAATTGGTCAGACCACAAACTTTTTTCAAAAAGTGAATTTAGATTGATCAAAAACCAAAGTAATACTGATCACGTGGCTGGTTAGAAAAAACAGAGCATGTAGAGGAATTTTAACATGAAGCACTATGACACGCTATAGCTCTTTGTTTGGGGTAAGATTGTGGGTGCCTGCACATGCTGTCTTCAATTTGAATGAGAATGTGAACTCTTGAACTGTAACCGCTCCACTTTATTTTTCACTGCTTTTTATGAAGGCATTACACACACAAACACATACTGAACACAGCAGCAGACAGTGTGTTGAACTTGAGATGAGTTGTGGAAAGTAAAACAGGAGTTTGAGGTCAGCCCCAGTGAGGTCATCATGAAAGAATTTCCACTCTTTGCTGAGGTCTTTCTTTCATTTCTCTCTCTTACATACACTCTTATCTTGTTATTTGTCACTTCATCTGCTAAAGCACAATATTTTTGTCCTGCTTCACCAATTTAACTATAGTATCAAAATCATGTTTGCAAGAAATTTGTAGGAAATTAAACATCTAATGCATGAGACTGTCTTCTTTGTTTAGACTTGGACACTATACTGAGATAAGGAAACTAAAACAGCAGCAGCAGGAGGGTTGCCAGTGCTCATAATTTGAGTAATTCTCCTACTGTTAGGTATTTTACATTATTTCAACATAATAACTGCATGCCCTGAATTAAACTCTTTTCCTGTGAGATCACACTAACTCGTTAACAAACTGATACGGTGCTCATATTCATTAAAGGAACACTTAGTAAAGACATCCAATCCAATTTCAATGGGAAAAAAATCATGCAGGATACCTATGCTCATATGGCCTTAGAAATTAAAGGGATCCCACATTGTTTGATGGAAATGAAACTTAGAAGTCACCCCAAAAAAATCAAAGTGAAAAAATGATGCCATTTTGCAACTCAAAATGGAATTCAGTTCAATTCAATTTATAATAATAATAATAAAGACCCTACAATAATACTCAATAATACTCAATAGTTCATATTGCCCCAACGTGCTTGCATGCCTGACAAGGTTGGGGCATCTTCCTATGAGATGATCGATGATGGACCATTGACCATCCTTGACAATCTCAGGTGCAAGCTGGTGGCATCGGATAGACTAAAACATAATGTCCCAAATGTCTTCAATTCAAGTTAGGTCAGGCAACCATGGGGACAAGTCCTGGGAAGGAGGAACCTAGGACCCACTGCACCAGTGTACGGTTAAACAATGGGTTGACAATGTGTGACACCTCTTTCTCACAGATGTTTTCAAGTTTTAGTCATTTTCAGCAATAGGTGCATCTGACCTTGTATTACTTTTTACTTGTACCTGATAATGCACCCTGGATGCATGTATGGAGCACAGGCCATTTATTCTCTTGGCCTCTGCTTCTCTGGTATATCTCCTCAGCCTAGTGGCAAGGGCTGTGAGACTTTGTTTGGCAGTTTCTAGTACCTCAGTCATGGACATTTTACTTCTTATTCATCCATGGCCCTCTACAGCTCAGTTAGCTTACTAATATGCAACCAAATTTCCCCTTGTGGGACAATTAAAGGATTATTCTTCTATTCTCATATCCTTCTGAGTTTCTCTGATTCTGGCTCCCAGCCTTGTTATCCATGCGGGCTTTCTCTACACGCATCCTTGGTTTTATACCAAGTTCTTCTTGGTTTGCTGTGGCAGAGTCATATCTGAGCTCAATGGTTTCAGTGAGACTGGTGGTGGGGATGGTGCATAAAGCAATTTTCAGATCTGCAAGTATCTTGTCTGATGGGACTTTTTCAGCTGGGGAAGTTGAAGTGCTGTAAAAAGGATCTGTGAGTGGCTTCTGTCTAATCTTTATTTGTCATGAAGTGATGACTGAGTTTCCCAGTTAGCCTCTAGGAGAAGAATCTTTAGAACAGGAGTGATGAGAAGGTGATGAGGAGTCTGTTTACATGTTTAGATATCCCAGAGGGTCACCTTTAGATAGAGCTATCCACCCACAAAGGTCTGTAATATTCCTCATTGTGTGGAGGAAGGTGGATTCAACCACTGGCAATGCGGCCCTGTGAATTGAAGGAAAGCCTGCGACTGAAATGCATAAAGCTCTCTCCATGATGTTTTGTGCAAAGCATTTTTAATAGACATATACATTTATGTTATTTATATCATTCTACTCTTTATGTTATGGTCTGCAATAAAACTTTCAAGCCAAAAGAAAAAACTGACTTTCAGTTATTTTTTTAAAGACAGAAGACTTTCAATTTCAAACTAAAAACATTATAATGATGACTGTTCCATGGTTTAAATCACATCTTTCTTTTTGCACCCTTAGGTTCTCAATTTTAACTTAAAATCTTTCATTAAATGTAACCACTTTACACTAAATTATATAGAAGTGATGTACTGTATTTCTTCTTCTATATGGAGGACCAGAAGAGTCATGCTCATTGAAAAAAAGAAGCCTAAATATCGAATTGTACGATAAAATATGTATTTGTTCATTAATTTACAAATTAAGGCAGCACGGTGGCACGGTGGTTAGCACTGTTGCCTCACAGCAAGAAGGTCCTGAGTTCAATTCCACCATCAGGCCGGGGTCTTTCTGTGTGGAGTTTGCATGTTCTCCCCGTGTTTGCGTGGGTTCTCTCCGGGTACTCCGGCTTCCTCCCACCGTCCAAAGACATGCAGCTTGTGGGGATAGGTTAATTGGATAATCCAAATTGCCACTAGGTGTGAATGTGCGAGTGAGTGTGAATGGTTGTCTGTCCCTATGTGTTAGCCCTGCGACAGACTGGCGACCTGTCCAGGGTGTACCCCGCCTTTTGCCCTATGACAGCTGGGATAGGCTCCAGCGCCCCCCGCGACCCTGAAAAGGATAAGCGGAAGCGAATGGATGGATGGATAATTTACAAATTCATTTTTATTCATTTAATTTACTTAAATAATTTAATTTAAAATAAAAACACTATTTATCATTCAAATTTTTTCAAAATGAATTATTAATCCATTAATAAATACTTTAAATCCAAAATGAATTTCATTTTAAAAAAAAAATTCTCAGTGAAAACAGATTTTCAAAAGGCAATTTTGAGTTCTAAATAAAAAAACCTGATTTTTAAATATATGAAGAAAAAAAAATTGGATAAAGGAATCAAAGATTTATTTTTGACATTTAAAATGGTGATTCCACTCCTCATCTGAAAATCCATTTCCGCACTGCATTTCCCGTTCCTCTTGGCTCATGAATTAGCTATTATGGAAACAGATTTGGGATTAACTACTGGATTAGCGCAGTCATTTGGGTTCTAGGGGCTGTCCTACGCTTTTGGTACAGTAAATTGTTATTAATTAATTTATGAATGTAACACACATGATGCATTCTGAAATAATAAGAACACTGGTGGGATTGTTTCCTCAAATCAAAAACAACAATATTAAACATAAATGTGGACCTCTGGCATCTCCTGAGTTTAGACAGATGGAAATCCAGTTTCATACCTTTAAGTGGTTTTCCTGAGACTTTTCTGATGTATTCAGCACTCTGATACAGTCTTAAAATTGAAACAAATAAACAAACAAACAAACAAACAAACAAACAAAAACAAAACAGTATTATCTATGAGTGAAGAACCAATCAATTCATATCATACACATACTGGTGTCAAATGTTTGGCCAATGTGTCCAAATAACAGCCAAAGAGTATAAGCATACCTTCTAGATGATTTTGCAATGTGTGAAAATAGAGGAATTTTGGAATGTTTTACTGTATTTTCAAAAGAGAGCAGTGTGTTACAAGTCATTAAGTCATCAGAGTGCTTATTTAAATTTTTCCAAGCCACAGAGCTGAATTATCTTCAGTTTTATAGCCTTCTCATGGCCTCTTGGGCTTCATTTTTTCCATGTGTGCGAGTAGACTGACTAGATGTGGAAAAACTTAGATATATGGAATTTAGGACATATTTTTCTTACAACAAGCTGTATATCATCTGTTTTGTAAATCCACCGTTCATTCAAGCTGAAAGCAGAATGAAATTAAGCCTTTTGGAGGGTTTTTTTGCAGATTTTTATGCAACAGTTTCACTTTTTTGGTCCACTTGAGGTCAAATTGGGCTGTGTACACTCCATTAATTAAAAGGAATTTGACATGCATGCATTAGACACTTCACGGTCAGTTTAAAAACAAAGAATCAACTCTTAATCAACAAAATAATTTTATGAGGTAGCTCAAAGTAGAAAAGGAGGCAGAAATATCACTGAGAGTCTCTTCAAGGCAGCAGAACTAAAATGAACCCTGTTCTCATTTAAAAACAATATAAGAAAAAATCAGTCACATCATTGTCAGTTCAGGGTACAGGCTGACATCAAACCCAGCCATTGTTCAGGAAAACAGACTCCTGAACAATGTAAACATGATCTGCTTGGATAAAATTATCTGGTACTGGAGTGGGTACAGGCGAAGGGAGATTCCAAACACAATTTTATTTTTCTAAAGTCATATTTAGGAGTGAATCACTTTATGTGAAATCATTTTGTCTGGAAAAGGAACATTACCCCCCTATTACACACACACACACACACACACACACACACACACACACACACACACACACACACACACACACACACACACACACACACACACACACACAGACATATTATCTAGAATCAGAAATATAAACAACACATCCAATAAGTTATTCTCAATGGCAAGGACCCAGTCAGTAAAAATTAAACACTTCCACTCTTCATCTTAAGTTCAGTAGTTTCCCTAAACCCTGTCCTTTTAAGTGCACACAAACAAACACTCTACATTAACCTGAATCTAACTGACATGTTTATATTCTAAATCAGACTGCAGAAGAATCACAGCTTTTGTAAATGCTCATAAAACCTGAAGAAAACATAACATTCCAGCTTCATGTATCTTCTGTCTGAAAGTGTCACCCTGTAGTCACATAGTGCAAAGACCATAGCTGCATAGGAAGACACATGTAGGCCAACACTAGAAACAGTAAGAAACAGGGAAAAAAGTATGTTCAAAGTGTACCAGATAGCACTATATTCTCATCATTAGGCTTCCTGTGTTACCAACATAGCTCAGAACCCACATCATCATCTTCACAGTTTTGTATATATCTCCCCGAGATCATTTACATTTGCAGCATTCATGAAGGCTTTTAGGTGAGTTTTAGTGACATAGTAAAAGCAAATTTTATGGGATTGACTTTTTTAAATATAGAAAGTTAAATGCTATAACAGAATGACTAAAATAGATTTTTCCCCCCAAAACAATATTAAACTATTAACAAAAGAACTGTACGCCCCCCCCCCCCCCCCCCCATCAGACTGAAAGATTGATCATATAAAGATGATGCCATCGTCATTATCATCATCTACATGAATGAGTTTCACTAAAAGACCCAACATTAACTGCTCCCCTCATCCAGTTTGTATCAAAATCTATAATCAGATATTTTTATGCATTTTCTGTTATCTCCATGGCATAAGTGCCATTAGTTTGTCAAATCAGTGCACTTACTGTATGTAACTGTCAATTATGTCACTAATATACATTTTTTCTTTCCCTAAAATGCACTGAGAACTTATTTTCTCCATGTTCATGTACATGAGGCATAAAAGTCCATCTGAATGGGTGGTCGGCCATTATAGAATTCTGGGACTTAGAAAATCTGTTCAACAGGCAGTCTTTTAAGAATGGGTTGATGGGTGTATCACAGTGGTACAAAGCCAGATTACGTCTCCGAGCTCGGGGACGCGCCTGGAGACGTAGACGCGGAAGAGCGGTCAGTGTCTTCCAGCTCCTTGTTCAAGCTGCTGCCGGTACCGGAAGAGGAGGAGAATGGCCGCGCAGACGCGGTGGCGCCTTCCCGCTCGCGCTTCTTCTGCTTCATGCGTCTGTTCTGGAACCAAATCTTCACCTGCGTCTCGTTGAGCTCGAGCGTTGCGGCGATCTCCACGCGCCGCGCTCGCGTCAGGTACTTGCTAAAGTGGAACTCCTTCTCCAGCTCCGTCAGCTGCCTCGTGCTGAAGTTGGTGCGCATGGCGTTGTTGTGGGCAAGACCGTAGTCGGCCACTTTGACTGCGAAAGAGATGGACAAGCTGTTAGACGAATGTTTTATGTTTTACTTGTACGTGTAATGAGAAAAACGCTCGTTGTTACTGGAGCTAGATGTGTTCGTTATTAATTAGAAAATAGAGATATATTTAGCTTTAGTCAGAGTTTGGTTTGTGGTTTGATATCCATAATTTATTAAATTACATCAAAATAAATACAAAGTGCATCACAAAGATGAGGTTTAAAAAACACAAGCAGTGAAGGACATCAGTGGGCCTAAGGAGGGATGGAGAACCAGCACGGGGGTGTCGGTGTCGGTGGTGGAGCTGGTTAATGGAGGGGCTGCTTTTAAAGATAACAAAGCAGGAAAGACTTCCAACGGAGAAATAACCTGTCTGCTGTAATCATTAAGACACACACACACACACACACACACACACATACACACACATACACACACACACACACAGAGAGAGAGAGCTCACACTCCTGGGCTCAGCTGACCCAGACCAAAGTATCTACAGATACGACTGCATAGTGAAGTCCGAAAACGACTCTGATTTGTACTTTTAGTGCCATTCAATTAACTGTGTCACAGTAATAAAGTCCAAAGCGTTCCTAAATGCAACAAAGCACTCTGTTAATAAAAATACAGTGTATTCATATATCAGTTTTTCAACATCTGTTCTACCAGTTATTTAAAGTGAAATTATTTAAAGGCCTAATTTATCTGTGACCATTAGTCGTGCTGGATGGTATTAACGAGCAATCTTTTTTTTATATGGGAACTTCTGTCTTCTTTTTAAGTGCTCGCAACAACGAATTGCTGTAATTCATTATGGGCCTTATTTATGTTGGAAAACCACAACTGTTATTTTTTTCTTTCTCTCTTTCCTCTTCTTTGACGAATTGAGTAATTAAGATAAGTAAAAAATAATAATAAAAAAAATAAAAGCCTGCCATCCGCACAAAGAAAGTAGTAGTAAAAATATGATGTATTTTCTCTGAAAGGATAAAATAATGTTGTAAAAATCATTTCGATCAAACAATGTTGTTCTCTGTACCATAAAGTTCTGATCTACAAATTATGCTCCTGACTGCATTCAAGCTACATTCACTCCTCATTGACCGTCTTAAAACGAATTCCCCCGCTCTGTTTGTTTATTCGTGCATTTATTTTTGACTGCATTTCATATGAAAAACATGCCATAATATTATACGAAACTTTTGACGGACTGCAGACTTAATCTCACGATAAGGTTTTATTAAGACGTTAAACGGATAAGTGAACCCTCTCTCACCTGTCTTCGGTGGATTTCTCTTCACCTTCATCCAGTCGAAGGTCTGCCCCTGCCCGGCCTGCTGGACCTCATCGTCCCCTCTTTCACGATCCTGAGATACCGGCAGCTCCCCGTAGCCTCCCCCAGGCGAAAGCTCCAGGTAGCCTCCTGCGTCAAGAACCCCCCCACCGATCTGCTGCGGGTACTGTGACCCAGCAAGGGTGCGCTGAGGCCCGCAGTAGACCCCGGTAAGAGAGCTGTAACTGGGGCCGACGGTTGAGGCCGAGTTGTGGAAGCTTGATTGATGACAGTAGGTGGAGGCCAAAGAATCCTCCATGAAATACTGCGGATGGACGGAGTTTGGTGCGCCTGTGGCAGCAACATACTCCGAGTTTGTGGTGCATGCCTGGCCCACATAGGCCCCCGTGTTGCAGCCGTTACTATAAGGAGAAGGTATTACACTCTGCAGGCTTTGGCTCTGGTGAAGCTGAGGGTGATTGTGATGTGTTGGATGTTGGTAGCCGCTGTGCGTATGCTGTTCGTGATGTTGAGGAGGATGTTGCTGATGATGCTGACTTACTCCTCCGCTGGCGGTGTCCGCCCCAACGCCCACGTACATCCCTCCATCCGCGGTATAACTCGCTCCTACGTCTCTGTTGTCATTTCTGGACCCGGGGACAGGAGAACCGCTGAGGCCTGTTTGGATGCTCACGGGGAATCCCTGACGCTGATCCAGGGGAAGGTGATGGTGCAGGTGATGATGGTGGTATCCAGATTTAGACGCAGAATAAATGCCAGTTGGTTGTCGGTTACAAATAGAGTATTCCACAAAGGAGTTCATGTTGTCCATGCAGACTCGAAGCACCAGGGAATTGGTAAAATGTCTCGACTTGTTATCAGCAAGAAACACGACCGAGGTTAATAGAAATTCGTTGAAAAGCAAAAATCAAATAACTAAAAAATCCATTTGAAAGTTGTTCCTATAGTCGGCAGTATGATATAGAATCTCCTTGTTGTGTGCAAAAAGCAGTACAAAAATCGTGTTGTTTTTTTAATTGAAAAACCCTTAAAGTAATAAAAAAAAAGTCGCGACAAAATTACATTACAAATAAAAAACTGTAGACATTTCCAATGTGAATGAAAAAATGCGAAGGCTTTACTTCTCCAAACCAGAAACACATGTGGTCTGCTGCAGTTTGTGTGTGTTTTAAAGGCCCTACTCTATCAGTAACTCAACCTGTGTTTCAAAGGCTCGTCAGTGACAGTGGAAAACAACGGGAGAGGACTGAAAAGAATACAGTCACATTTTCAGCTTCACACAGGTTACACCCAGTCTTCCTAAAGTCTGTCTTTTTTCTTCAAATTCTTCAATTTTCTCTGGCTCTTGCTCTTCAATTGTCTCCCTCTCTCCGTTTTACCGTGTCACTCCTTTTCTTACCTCCATGGCAGGTCACGTGGCTCGTCGCCTATGGTGACCGGAGGCCAGAAGTTTGTTAGCTGGTCACGGGAGCGAGGGAAGCCGTGTGTGTGTGTGTGTGTGTGTGTGTGTGTGTGTGTGTGTGTGTGTGTGTGTGTGTGTGTGTGTGTGTGTGTGTACGGGAGGAGGGGAGAGGCTCTTTCTTTCGGTTCTGGAGTCGAGTTTGCACGCACGCGCGTTGAGTTGGCCCATTTGCCTCATCCATCACTCGCGGTGACATTAGCACGACAAAGAGACTTCAATCAAACCGGCCCATCAATCTGATATCAGCACGGATCTGTCAGAGCAAAGAGAGAGGCAGAGAATAAAAGAGGACCTGTGAGCCGGCCTGCAGCTTCCAGACCTCCTTCCTGCAAAAAGCTCAAAGAAAGAAGACTGAAACTAAACAAACTAAATACAGTACACTGGTACCATGCTACTATCCCTTTATTAAATATTAATACAACAAGTAATACTGGTTCTACATCTACTACACAATAAAAAAAAATCAAATTTATTATAGTTTTGTCCATGCTCAGCTAGTATAACATTGCACTCCAGTATAAATTGTAATTCAGAAACACAGAACAACACCACATCAAAGTCAGTGATAATTCACAGTCCACTGTTGAGCCTTTGGGTATATCCAAACCTACTGTATATGTGGACGGAAAAAAGACAGTGATATAGCTCCCTTTTTTGGAAGCAGGCATTACAATAACACTGAGCATGTAACAATAAAACCAATAGACAAAGAGAGTGCTAAAACAGGAAATGTGTTTAGTTTGGTATGTGATGTAACTGTTTGTTCTCATTTAAATTTCTTCAAAATAAACCTTGTTCATGTTATTGTGCTTATTTGTAGCAAGTAATATAGGGTCCATATTGAAAGAACTTAGAATTATCTTTTAACATAGCTCCTTAGTGTTTGAAGGCTTCCTAAACCCTGCGCCACCTCAGCTGCTCTGTAAAAAACCCCTCAGGTGACACAAATTACAATCATCTATTTCAAAATTAGATTTCAGCATTGAAGACTCTAGTTCTGACTTACTGCATACTCTACTTAGATAGCTCTCTTTCCCTCACCACATGGCGTATATGCAATACTGTAAAGGGAGACTCTTTAAATGTGAGGAAAGGCATCTATGGAAAGTGTTTCAACCTGATTTTCCACAAATTGACAGAAGTTCATGTGTGAAAACAACTTTACATTAAGAAACAGTAATTGACTTCATTTATCCTTGGCATGTTAATAACAATTCTGTCACTTGTGTTGATGAGGAGTGGTGTCAGGTAAAACACATCTTAAGTTTGGGATGAAGAACTGAAGCAACTACCAATGACAGCAAAAAACTGTTCATTGACATAGGATAGTGTAGTAAATATATATGTCTTTTCTGTATTTTCTTGTCCCTCAAACCCCAACTGTCCACAACAGATGGCTGCTCCTCTCTGAATCTGGTGCTAAGGGAGTTCTTCTTCCCCACCTCTGCACGTGTTTGCTTAAAGGAATACAATATTTGGTTTTCCAAAATATTGCATTGTCTTATCTTACAGCATACCGATAATGGGATGACTGTTGTTGTGAACAGGTCTACAAAAAATACTTGAAAAAAATGAATTAGGTTACATGCAGTGTCTACTAGAGATCAACTATTAGCTACAATGCAATATGTGATGAGCAAATTACTGGATAAGGCGTGACACTGTGCTGAGCACCAGCTGTTCAGCTCTGACATTTATCTGTATGTGGATGGTGTACTGACTCGTTGTCTTCCTGTAACAGCCACTTATGCACTTACAGAATGCGTATTTATGAGCCAACTAATACACACATACATATATCACATAAAATATAACTTAAACACTAGGAACACGTTTAGCCATTTTGGGGTAAAGTTAGCTGTTTTTTATAACAAACATTTCTCTCGAAAGGACAGAAAAAATCTCTCTATGGATTAAAGGGCTCCTATTGATCAGAAAGCTCAATTGCAAGGGACTTATGGGAGTCAGTTTACTTTTCAACAATTGCATTGGGAAGCCATAGATTTCCGATGAGTGAATGTGCATGTGCAGGTGCCCGTGTGTGAGTGTGTGCTAATTGAATGAATGAACTGATCTGTTACACAAATGAGGTTAAAGTAGACAGGAGGCATTTTAGTGGGCCAAATCCTGCTGGTCTAGCAGAGCAGGAAGCAAGGATGACAACACAATGTACTTTCTGTGTGTGCGTGTGTGTACATGTGTATATATCAACGGTCTACAACTGTGCAATCGTTGAGGTTTTTTGGAAGAAGTCTTTTCAGTGGAAATGTTTCAGAATAGGACTTTTAATTCATTTTAGTCTTTCTATGTTTTTGTTATATTCTTTCAAGGAGAAAGGGGAACAACATCTCTTCATTTCTTACATTCATATGTATTAAACATTTGTTCCTCAAGTGTGTACTTCACAGCCTGGACACATTCTCATTGGTCATTAGCCTCCATTATAACTGCCTCCAATGAACCCATCATCAATTTTTCCCCTCCAGAGCCTGTGTGAAGTGCCTGACAGCAGGCGTACTGCAGCCGTGCCACTATGACGAAATCAGAACGAGCGGCGTGGGCGAGCGACAAGGAGGGAGGTTAATCATCAGTGAGGGGCTGAAAGGAAAGAGAGGCAGAATGAGTGGGCAGGATGTCTGCAGGAATAGACCAGGACAAGAAAAAGATTAAATGACGCCTACACCGCTGCCTGGGTGGTGGAGAGCCTAAAGGAAAGAAAAAGAGAGAGAGCGGGGTCAACTGGTCAAACTCGACTGTGTCCCCATGTTTAGTTTTTTACATCCATGTAATTCTGTAATGTTAGTTTTTTGTGCAGGTTTGTACCTGGTTAACACATGATAATGCCACATGATCTAGTAAGCAGGTGTAAATGTGCAAACTAAGTAAAAAGTACTACTATTTTTGAATAAACACAGAAAATTAAAACACGAGGAAAGTGAAGCCACAGCTCTTTTTTATTTAGCTTCAACTAAACCACCACTTACCATTCCACCAAATTATAGTAAAAATTGGCTAATATAATTCATTCACTAAGGCAGTTGTGATCAACCTGTATTTCTTTCTTACTCCTCATTGCTCACCACCCACATAAGGCACAACATGGGTCACATATGGGTCAGGTGCAACATGTGTTGGGCAGCGAAGCAGTGAAGGCCTGGCAATCCAATCTCTGGCTGTTGAGGCTGACTCTTGGGACATAGAACGTCACCTCTCTGGTCGGGATGGAGCTTGAGCAAGAGGATGAGGTTGAGATATAGCATCAGATGTATAAATATAGATATAATCCGTGCTTCCATGCTGAGTAACACTGTAGAAGCACTGTTACTCAGCTTGATACACTCAGCCTTCACAGAGCTGCTGGGTGTATCAAGCAGCGGCTAAACCTATGCTTGAAGCCACTGAGGTGTTCGATGGTGGGTGTTGGACTTCCTCACTGGCAGAACTCAGGTGGTGAGGGTGGGCAGGTGCTTCTCCAACAGCATCACCATCAACACAGGAGCACCTCAGGGATGTGTCCTCTCGCCACTGCTCTACTCCCTCTACACTTCAGACTGTGTGGCCACCCATGGCTCCAACACCATTGTGAAGTTTGCTGACGACACAGTGGTGTTGGGTGCCATCTCCAACAACGATGAGGCGGCCTACATGGATGAAGTGAAGAATCTGGCATCGTGGTGCCAGGACAACCACCTCCAGCTGAACGTCAGCAAGACCAAGGAGCTGGTGGTGGAATTCAGAAGGGGTCAGCACAGAGACTACAAGCCCATCATCATCAATGGAGCTCCAGTGGAGAGGGTGCAGTCCTTCAAGTATCTTGGTGTCCACATCTCCTCAGACCTGACATGGGCTGCCCACATTCAGGTCCAGACCAAAAAGGCTAGGCAGCGCCTGTATCACCTACGACAACTGAGGAAGTTCAGGGTCTCTCCAAAGATCCTCAGGATTTTCTATACAGGCGCTGTGGAGAGCATCCTCACACAGAACATGACATCGTGGTTTGGGAACAGCTGTGTGAAGGACCAAAAAGCTCTCCAGAGAGTGATCCGTACAGCAGAACGCTGATGCAGGATTGCTCTCCCCCCGCTTCAGGACACCTACACCAGGAGATGCCGGACTAGAGCAGCGCAGATACTGAAGGACCCGTCCCATCCAGGCAACAAACTGTTCCAACTTCTGCAATCTGGTAGAAGGTTCCGCATCTTCCGGGCAAGGACAGAGAGACTCAAGAGGAGCTTCTATCCCCAAGCCATCCGTGCCCTAAACACACACACCCGCCCTCTCACATCATCTATAATTGACTGAGACAGGACTCTCTTCCAGACACTCTAAACCAAGGCACAATGTACATTTCAATTCCTTTAATTTTAAATATGTTTATATTGTCTATCCTGTAAAATAGTCAGATGTCTATTCATATTAATGTACAGAATTCACCTGCTTGCTGCTACTACTGCACATTCACCCAGTGTATATACTATATGTATGTATATATATATATATATATATATATATATATATATATATATATATATATATATATATATATAATGTTCTTCCTCTACACCCCCCCCCCCCCCCCCCCCCCCCCCCCAATTTTTGCACATGTCGAGGAGCGTGTCAGGCTACATTTCACTGTGTGTTATACTTGTATAACTATGCATGCGACAAATAAAGAACCTTGAACCTTGAACGCGATGCCACTGTTATGAATGAAACTTGCCACACTCCAATAACTCCAGCCATACTCATCTTGTCAATTTAACATCTTTATTGTATTCCATTGGTTGTATTTGTTGTTCAACAGTTCTTTTTATCCAGTGTCATTTATCATAAATGACAACAGCGCAGTGGTCACAGACTGTTTGCTCTTTCTGACCAATAACACCTGACACTAATTATGTGTGTCTACCTTAACCTCCTAAGACCCGAACTCTTCCACTGCATGCATTTTTCATTTCTCTTTGATATTTGGACATATTGGGGCCCGATGAATGTAAAAACAAAGAATTACCAGATTTTTTTTTTTGCCTTATTTTTGTTTTTAAGAAAAATGAGAGCCACATATGAGGATATTCATTTAAAATTTTGATAGAACAGTAGCACTATAATGTCCTCGTCAGTGGATATCAGGCCCTTGTAGAGCAAAATTCAGTATTTTGGTCTAAATAACCCAAAATGTGATGTCCACATATGTGGACGCCAGGTCCTAGGAGGTTAAATACAGTCTCATAAACACACCATACAGTAAAACACAAAAAGTGACCCCTAGTGGCACACATTAGGTAACAAAACAAAATATGGCTCCTACAGTGCCCCTCCTGGACACTCCAGTTCTTCTTCACTCATGTAAATGGCCTGTACTTGTATAGCGCTTTACTTAGACCCTAAGGACCCCTAAGCGCTTAACACTACATTCAGTCATTCACCCATTGGCGATGGCAAGCTACATTGTAGCCACAGCTGCTAGCCACCACCAGTAGGCAATGGGTGGGGTGTCTTGCCCAAGGACACAACAACTGAGACTGTCTGAGCCGGGGCTCGAACCAGCAACCTTCCGATTACAAGACGAACTGCCAACTCTTGAGCCACGATCGCCCCATGTAGATAACATTAGCAGGAATGGGTGCCTGATCTGAACCTGAGTGGTATTGTGTTATTGTTACAGTTTGTCCATAATGAACACCATGTTTGAACATAAGGATTTTCAAAAGTGCATGTGGCACCAGGACTCCCTGATTGAGTTTGGAATCCCATCATTAGATGAGCTCTCAATGAGCACCACATGATAGTGAGGTAGAGTGGTGTGGGAGGATGCTGGAGAGGCCCTCCCAAATGTATAGTAAGCGTTCAATCATATGATAAGGGAGTGTCTGACAGAGACCCCTGACCACAAAATCTTCAATTTCCAAGTCTTGCAGAACTTCAAAGACATTATGAGGGAGACTAGGAACATCAAGTCTAAATTAAACATGTTTCACACCTCCATTGTTGAGGCAGCTACATGGATCTGTGGCTGCCACTACCTATACCTGTCATAGAAGGAATACCTTTGACATATTCAAGTCTACATGTGAGTTTACCTGACTAGGCTACATAATAATAATAATAATAATAATAATAATAATAATAATAATAATAATAATAATAATAATGGATTGGATTTATATAGTGCTTTTCAAGGCACCCAAAGCGCTTTACAATACCACTATTCATTCACTCTCACATTCACACACTGGTGGAGGCAAACTACAGTTGTAGCCACAGCTGCCCTGGGGCAGACTGACAGAAGCGAGGCTGCCATATCGCGCCATCGGCCCCTCTGGCCAACACATGTATTTTGTAGACATTTCACTCCATTTAACTGAGCTACTATGGGAGGTACTATGGGAGAGTATGTGCTGTAGTTTGTTGGTATCAGCCATTAACTGTATTAAGCTCTTGGTCTGAATTGCTGGCAGTCAGCCATAATTATTCCCAGTGACTCCATCAGGGCTCCGCTTTGTCACCAATTCTGTTCTTAAATTTTAAGGACAGAATTTCTAGACATAGCCAAGTGGGGAAAGCATTCCACTTTGGTGGCCTCAGGATCTCGTCTCACGTTTTTGTGGATGATGTGGTTCTGTTGGCTTCACCAGGCGTAGCCTCCAGCTCACACTGGAGCAGTTCTCAGTAGGGATGGGTATCGAAACCCGGTTCTTGTTGAGAACCGGTTCCCACTGTTTCAATTCCTTGGAATTGTTTGCCATTTTTGCAAACGATTCCCTTATCGATTCCAGTCGCCCCGAATGAGGTCACCACGTTGCGGAGTGTCATTTACCTGGCAGGAAACACGGTACCTAAGCGGCTCAAACGCTCAAAAGTTTGGTTATACTTTACGAGAACGGATGACAACGGGGCAACTTGCAAAGTAGATATTTCATTTAAGGGAGGAAACACTACGAATATGCAAAAAACACACGATTACCTTAAATGAATGTCGTGTTTTTAATTCCGCTCTGGACTCGTGAATCTCAACCCAGCAGCAGCGGTAACGTTTGCACGTCCTCTCCCGTTAATGCGGCAGGTAAATAATCAACAACAGTGCATATTTTGTTTGCGCGATCTGCCTTATCACAAAACCTGCCATTACTGTGCATTTAGGTGACCATGATGAGAGAGACAGACAGAGTTTGGCTCAGATGCTGGCAGGTCTCACTGCAGTCTACCGGTGGCGTCTCCTTTCAGGCCAGGATAGACAAATGTCACCGAGCAGTGACTAAGTTTGTGGTCAAAGGCTTGAACCCATTTGCCACAGCAGATGTCCCCAATATTCGGCAAGTGAATGTGTTTAATTGTAGGCAGGGACATTACTGGATATTCTTGTGTAATTGCTACTGAATAATTTATGTTATACTTTGTTATTGCTACAGAAGAATATTTATTTTATTATTTTACATTTAGAATTTTTTTTCCTGGGGACCCTGTGACACCCCATTGAAGAGCCGTAGGCTGTGGATCTGTTAAGATCTCACTGTTGGGTTTGTAAGGCCATGTTACTCCTAAATTTCTATCTTGTTCGAAGAGAAGATATAAAACAAAGTTCTAAGCTAATCAACCTTCGTGTTCTCCTTTTTTTAAAAAAAAGAATCGATAAGAAAATCGATAAAGAATCAAATCGTTAAACAGAATCGAAAATGGAATCGAAATCGTGAAAATCTTATCAATACCCATCCCTAGTTCTCAGCCAAGTCTGACGAGGCAGTAATGAGAATTAATATCTCTAAATCTGAAACCATGGTGCACAGCTGAAAAAGGGTGGAATACCCATGCTGAGTCAGGGATGATTTGCTCCCCCAAGTGTAGGAGTTTAAGTATTTTAGGATTTTAAACACAAGTAGGGGGACAGGCGAACAGGAGATTAGTAGATAGACTGGATAACATTACTGTTCCTGCAGTAATGTGAACATTGTACCAGTCTGCCGTGGTGAAGAAAGAAGTGAGTGTTGTTGTGTATTCAGTTTAATTCCCATTTAGCCTTTTGTGTGAATGTGTTTGTGAATGGGTGGATGACTGGATATGTAAAGCGCTTTGGGGTCCTTAGGGACTAGTATAGCGCTATATAAATACAGGGCATTTACCATTTGCCATTTGATTCATTTTTTCAGACTTTTGGGCTTTTTTAAAATCTACTTTGTGCTTTCAGTCTCATTTGGGTCCTCCACCTCAACTCTTCTGGGCCTGAACTCCAATATAATACAAAAAAACCCCCAACAACAGACCACAAAGCCTGAAATGCTTACAAAATCTCTCAAATATGCTCTCGCATATTATTTACAGCCAAATTTCACAAAAAAATGTAGCTGTTTCCCTGATTGTTGTAGTTATCATTTAAACACAGTAGGTTATACTCAGTGGGTACAGTTATTTAAATGGGCCAGAAAACGACATGCTAAAATGACTAATATTTCACTCAGTCAGCTGAAGCCATTGTTAATTTTGTAATGTTAAAAATGTTGTTATTGTGTTTGCTAGCCTATTCTGGCATTAATTAACACAAAACTCCTAATTTACTGTTCCACTAACATGTTTTAATTTGATTTACATGTGATGTTAACATATGGTCTTGTTTTACTTATTAAAACTGCATCTAAACATTCTGTAATGCTATATCTCAGTGGAATAGCTACTGTATGGCACTAACCTCCATGAACTACTGAAAGGGTCCATGATCTACTATTGCAATAAAGAAATGGTCCACTGGAGTGAATGGAGATGACTTGACACTTAATACAATATTTTCTTAAGACAATGTTTTCTATAAAACATTTCTCTAAAAACAGACACTTTTTTTAATTTAACTAACTTAAATCCTATTTTAGGATAAATCTATTTTAAATTTGCTATTAGGGATATATAGTTTTATTACTAAAAAATGTGATGAATCACTTACAGCAATCAAAAATAAAACTGAATGTTAAAATAAGTGTTCGCTTCTTTATTCAATTTCTTTTTATTTTATTTTATTTTTTTTGCCAAAAGTATAAAGTGTTTCTTCAGATGGCCAAAAGAGCCACTGGTTCAAGACACCAGACCATAGTCTTCCATAAAAGCCCATTAAGTAGCTTTTTAGGCCCAATGAAAAAAATATATGAAAACGAAATGTAAGTTTTTCAGCCTGTTTGGTAAAAAATCTATGTGCCCCCTACTCAGTCTCAAGCGGGCTTAGTTGCTCTTTGGAACCACTACTATGAATTTCTGGGACTATATGTAACAATATCAAACTTGTGTCCTTGTAAATAAACCAGTAGTTTGTGACTATGAGACTATTTTGGGTCAATAGGTATACTTGTTTGCCTTCACAGAAATAGTGCAGGCTCCCCCTGGAGCCTACACTATAGGGTTCAACTTTACAAAGATATCCATCTGTTATCTTGTGTCACTTACCCTAACATGGTAATCCTGATAAGTGGTAACATGAAAATTGTCTAATGAGCTTGGAAAGAAAAGCGTCTGGACTTCTTTGACCAATTTGAAAATATTTATATTTATATTATTCCTTCCTATTCTTCTGTTTGAAAAAAAATATAGTGTGTTGTTAAACACTATACAGGCTGAAAGGAAGACAGCTGACATAGTGAAAGAAGTGAATTTGTGGTAGGAAAAGCATTGTGCAGCAGTAGTATTTACAAGCAATCTATGAATGTAAATCTTTAAATCGTGGCTTTGGCTAGTAAAAGTGTAAAAGTACTATATAAATGTAAGTTGTTTAATGTGTGTTAAAGAGTTTTAGCCTGAAAGCACCAGGATATGTCCTTCAATGCACATATTAAACATGTATGTAGGGATGCTTTCTTCCATTTGAACAATGTCTCTAGAATTAGAAGCATCCTGTCTCAGAGTGACGCGAAACAAACTAGTTTTTGGTTCTGCTGGAGGTTCTTCCTGTTAAAAGCAAGTTTATTCTTACTACTGTCACCAAAGTGCTTGCTAATAGGGGGGCCATATGATTGTTGGGGTTCTCTGTTTTCTCTGCATTATTGTAGGTTAACGAGGATGTTAACTTACAGGTATGAAGTGCCTTAAGGTGATCGTTGTTGTGATTTGGCTTTATATAAATAAAATTGAATTGAATTTCAAAAATGTAAAAATGTTCAAACCAAGTCTCTTGCGTGAATTTCTGCCTTGCAGTTCATTTGATGAAAGGTGAGGACTTGAATATGAATTGGTTCTAGTGCTTAGTTGAGAGATACAGGGTGATGGATACCCTGGTCAAGCTTCCTCATGTGGGTGACAACAGTGGTACAGACAGGCAGATGAGTTATCTGCCTGTACCAGGTACCAGCTGAGTTCTGAGCAAATTCTTCCAGAGAGCATCAGACCAGTACCGAGGCAAAAGTTACATTTTCCCACAGGAAATGACAACACTTGAGGAAACCCAGAGAGGTTTCTGCAGAACAGAGAAACAGGAACATTAAAATTTCAAGAACACACAGGGAACATTTAGGAGCCCAACTTCCACAACCATTGGTACCAATCTGGCAAAGAGTAGTGGCTAGAGCGGCTTCTTAAATACTGGCAGCTTGATAAGTATATGAGCAGCAGGTGTGTAGGTTAGGTTGGAAGTTATAGAATGTTACTGCTGCCCACTGACCTGTATTATTGGTCATTTTTGCTGTCCTGGAAAAAAAATGAAATAAATGTACAAACCTGTTGAAATATGAAATATGAAGTTAAAGGGTTAGGGTCGCTTTTCTGATTATCTTTTTCCACTTACCAGAGTCTCTAGCTGGGAGGGCAGGTGAGCTGTGAGGCTTGTCTCAGGTAAGGCAGAGAGTCTTAGTTATAAGCTCAGCACCAAACTACCTCTGACTGTCTGTTTATGTTTCTGAGTGTTTGCATTTTTTGTGGTGTCTATCTAGGACTAAATTAAAATAGGTTAAAAGGTAGCATTAAGATGCAGAGACAAAACAGAAAGCTGATTAACTGTGATTGACTGTAACTTTAATCCCTTCTTCAAAGAAATGTATCAGTCTGATTTTAGATGCTTCTTCTTCAGTTTTCTTTATTTGTCTGTCTCTCATTTTAATATTCCTGTCAACCCAATGGCTCCGGAATCAGGAAGTTGTGCTCCAGTATTCCCGGAAAAGAGTGGAGATATGTGTGTGTCTGTTTGTCTGTACATGCACGTGGATGCAATTTTGTGTGTGTGTGTGTGTGTGTGTGTGTGTGTGTGTGTGTGTGTGTGTGTGTGTGTGTGTGTGTGTGTGTGTGTGATCTGAGGGGCTTTCAGAAAATCATGAAAGATGATATAGGAGACATGGTGAAAGCAAAGCACTGACTGAGTGAAGGAAACGGAGGAGACTGCTTACATAGTTGCATTAACTCTGTAACCTGAAACACTGATGCAGATATTAAACAGAATTTATTAATAACATTTACACATATTTCAGCTGATGAGAAAGAGAGAGAAATTGTCTGCATCGCTGACATTCTCGTTTTTAATTTCTTTTCCAAGTTTGAGCACCATCAGATGACATTAAATAAACCTGCTAATGAAATTAAAGTGATATTGACATTTTCTGCATTTGTGAAGTGATGATGTTAAATAAGAAGTAGATCTTCTACTTCATAATTTTTGTACCTTTTCAGGACATCATCATTTCACAATTTACTGATGTTTGACAACCAAAATGCAATGCATTGCAGATCCTGCAGGAAATGTGTACAGAAAACAGAAATTAATGATGAAAAAAACTAATTAAAAAAACAAAAAACAAACGACTCCTGTCACTATAAGTCAAATTCACAGATCCAGCATGCTGATTCCGTCTAACACAGTTTTTTTTTTAATGTAATGCAACATGACTGTTTTTTTTTCTTTTCATTTTTTTTTTCAACATTCCATGTTTGGAAAAGGGAAGAAACATCCAAAAGAATACTTGGCTGATGTTAGAACCTCTAAGTATTGCTACTACAGGCTGTTGTAAATCAATCAACAAACCTGGGGCCAAACAGCACCAAGGCAGAAAAGTGAGACATGATCTGCGATGTAGTTAGTATGTTATTAGACAGTTCTTCCTGTTTTTTGAAACATGCCATACATGTGACCTAAATGGACAGTAGTTTCTCACATATCTTAGATCATCTAATGAGATTGCTCTGATGGTGCCTAAATTCAAATTTAAAACAGTTCTTCACACTTTTTTGATCCAGTTTGAGTTGAGACTTTATTATCAACCATGTGGGATCTAGGTTGTTAATATTTGCAATCACTACCATGTATTTTAAAGAAAAAGAGAAGCACTTAAAAAAAAAAAAAAAAAAAAAAAAAATATATATATATATATATATATATATATATATATATATATATATATATATATATATATATATATATATATATATATATATATCCCCTGATTGCCAAAGACAAAAATCTAACATTTTGATAGCATTAAAGGGTATGATTATTGTTCACAATCATTGAGGATCAAGATCTTTATTTCTCTTTTTTTGGCTTCTGTAACATTTTGCAGTACTTTGGTCAACGTTTGTTGTTTTGAAATATACTCTGTTTTTTCGGTTTTAATCTCCTGACATTGACTGGACCAAAATAATTGTGGTTTGGTTATAGTCAAATCAATGAATGTGGATACTTTCATAACAGTGATGTCATTAATGCTTTTTTAAAAATTTTGTTATCGTTTGTATATCAAATGGTGAAAAAAAACAGAACCAACAGTGAAAAGGTGAAAACGAGATGAAGGTGATCTTCTTGTGTATCAAAGGACTGCTTTGAGTCTCTTAATGAGCTCTTATGCCTCTGCAATTTCAGCTGACCTGACTTTCATCACGTTACCTGTGATGAAAGTTCATTTACCTATGATCAAACAGTTTTCCACAGTTTCTTCCTCTTCACAAAATGAGAACCAAGTTGAAGGGTCACCATTTGTAACAGTGAAGGAGCTCAAGTGTAAGGGAACCACTAATAAAAACTTCCTTGACATGCAGAAGAAAAGGATCTTGATGTTTTTTGATCACAACACAACACAAAAGTCATAAGTCATAGAGAGAGCCTGAGAGATTATACAGCACTTTGCATTTAATCATTAATTTCTGGCTCTCTTCCAGAACTTTCTTTTGTCCTCTCTTCCTTCCCTTGCAGCAGATGGCCACCCTTCCCTGAGCCTGATTCTGGCAACAGTTTCTTCCTTCCCAAGTACTTGCTCAAAGCGGGTCATTTGATTGTTGGTGTTTTTTCTGTATTATTTTAGGGTGTTGGGCCTTGAACGCCTTGAGGCAACTATCTCCCTCCTATTCACACACATGTATTCTGTCTTGCCTCTACTTTCATTCCTCTTCTCTTCAGTGCATACCTCCACCTCTTCAAGCTCCCTTCCACCTGCTTCCTACTTCTCACTACAAATTACAATGCCCTTTGCAAACATCATACTTCATTGAGACTCCTGCCTGACCTCATCTGTCAACCTGTCCATCACTACTGAGAACAAGAAGAGGCTCAGAGCCAGTCCCTGATGTAATCCCACCCCCACCTTGAACCCATCTGTCACTCCTACCGCACACCTCACCACTGTCATCCAAGTCATGGTGGTCTAAAGAGCCTGAAAAAGAAGACAAATGGACTTCTTTAAGTTTTGTGAAACTCTCCTGAACTGCTCTCTACATCTCCAACAACACTCTCAAAGCAAATATCCCATCTGTAGTGTTCTTTGTCAGCATGAAGCCACATCTTAACCTAGCTTCAACAAAATAAGAAGCCTATTAGTGCCCGCAAATAATACAAGTTCACAATAGATGTAGTAGCTATGCATTTCATACTCTTCAAACTGAAGTCAAATGTTGGAGGTCAGAGTAATTATGTAGTGTTCCTCTGCACACAGAATGGTGATGTGAGAGAACAGTGGAGAACAGAAGAGAAAAGTCAGAGCTGGAGGGGGATGGACACAGCTATCAAAGGTACAGGTAAAATTAATCATAGGACAGTTAAAAGTTGCAGCAAGCAAATCACATAATCTGGAATTTCCCCTTGTGACAGAGAGACATCTTAAACAGACTTTTTATGAAAACTCAGAATTTTGCAAAAAAAAAAGTGTTTTGGGTAACAAAAAATTTATTTAATATAGTATTTCAAAAAAGGTTAATTACCTTCAACTCTGGCCACTAGATAAGTTTATAATGTCTTATAAAAAGCTGGAGCACCCTTTTTAAGTGTGATGTTATAAAACACATCGTAGTATTTCCACCATGCATTTTTAGATGCATCATCATTATTTGATTTTTCTCAGTTCTTGGCTGCCGGTTAGTGGTATGAGTCGACCACTCAGCAGTCTATTTAGTGGCAGTTAATTAGTGCAGTTGAATTGACTGACAATTGTCTGTGTTGGTCCCTTGGCAAATACCAGTAATCCCATGGAATGGCTCTTTATTGACCTATTAGTAAGCGAGTCCATGAGAGAGTTTTGTGCACATACGGAGAGTGATTTGTGTTTGGTGTGTGTCCTCCAAGGCTACCACTTGACAACTCAATATACAGAATTGTGTGTGTGTCTGTGTAGGGTGGGGGGGGATAGCTGTCCAATCTTTGCTCTCACATCCACAACAAACAGTATATTGATGGCACCCTCATAGGTATTGCTCACCTCTCTTTGGCTCACATACAAGACTGAATGGAAGGTAGTTTACCTACCATTAACATACAGTGGAAATGATTCTGTCACTGTACACATGTATGTGACTCAAGGACAGAGCATGCACACACTCTAAACCCCAGTTACACATTTGTTTTCTTTAGTTATGACTCTGCTCCTTATATCACCTCTTATTTTTATTTTATTTATTGCTTTCAAACAAACTGGACAGACCTTTTGTTCAGGTCCCAAAACTGTTTAAATGTGTTGTAATTGTGTCAAGAATGCACATTAGTTTACCTGTTGCCAGGTTGGAGAGACTTTCAGTGAATCCCTTATGTTGTCCCTTATTGTAAGATTAAAAACAAACAGCTTCAATCTTCCAATTTTGGAAAAAAGTACAGTAACAAGTCATTTTCTATACCGGCATTATTGAATGCCTTTCATCTAATACTAGAAATGTTGCCCTCTCTGGCATTATAGGATATGTGCTGTGATATATGATTTCAAATATGTTGCTGTATATTTAAGCAGATAATAACAAGTGCACCTGATCATATCAGATGATAAAATTAGGTTTGAAAATAATCCTAAAAGTATGGCAATACCAAACAAACTTGATGTGTACACGAGTTTCAGAACTTGAGACAAATCTAGGAACCGATCCGTGCAGTCTAACAAAACGGACAACTTTGAGTTAGCCAATCCAACACAAGGCTGTCTGATAGCTGTCTGTTTATCAGACAGTTGTGCAGAGAGCTTCTTGTGTTTTGAAACTGTGCTAAAATAGAGTTTCAAACAGTTTTCAAAAACTCTCGAAATTATCTTTTCGTTTTTTTTGTTTATTTTTTGTAAGCTGTTCCAGTTATGAAAGATATAATAAGCCATTCCAGCAGTGGAATGCTTCAGAACCGCATCTGGTTAGGCTCAAGTGACAGAATGGTCCAGTGGCCCTAGTAATGATAGGACAAAAGAGGAAATCCATTAACAGTCACAGAGCCACAAAACTGGAATAAGGAGGAGGTCAGGGTGGATATTGAGGCCAATAAAATACATAACTTCATCACAGGCTCTGTGTTTTCTATTTCTAATAAAACTTTCTTTATTTTTAGCTTTCTTCATTTTTGGGTGCCTGGTAACCTGAACAGCATCTATAAATAATATGTAAATCATGTATGTCCTAGGGTCGCAGCAGCGAAACTCATCATACAGTTACTCATAGAAAAGCTGCTCTTAAAACCAAATGTTCAGGTCCAAATGAAATTCAAAAGCTGCACTCATTGACACCACAAGCAGAAGTGTAGTTTTGTTTACCGGAGCTGTATACAGAGCAGGTTATCCTTCCAACCTGCTTCAAATAACCTTAACATCCTATTATAATAAATAGGTAGGTTTGGTTTTTTTTTTTTGTTTTAAACCCTTACAGCGTCACAGCAAATGTTGAAGGGGTTTTAAAGAAAACAATTATGTGACCATCAGTCATTTCAGGAATGCCTTGAAATGATGTCTGGTTTGGCTCAAGTGACAGGACCCTCTAGTGGCCAGAGCAATTTTCATGGGAACAAAAGATGAAGTCAGGTGACTTTGTCTTTAGATCCCCCAAATCAGCATAAACAGTAGGTCAGGGTGGATAGGAGAGTCCATCAAACAAGAGTGGATTTGAACAAGAATTTTTTTCTTTTGTTAATGATACTATCAGTGAAATGCACCTCTAAGTTTGTTTATTGGGCCTTGGCTTTTTGGTAATTTAATTAGACTCAAAATACTTACATAAGTACATATTTTTAAAAGCAGAGAAGAAGGACAGTTGCATAATTCCCCAAATGTACTATTGACATAATATTAGTATTTAAATAAATATTTAAAGTCTTTACCATAGGATCATTTATTTTACAGATTTTTTCTGTTCCCTGCAATTATTACCTTCTCCTATGGATGAGACATACAACCAATAAGGTGGTTAGAATGGAGGACTTGTTATTATTTATTATTAGATCCCCCTGCTACAGTATTGTTTGCCCTGTTCATGCTGTTAGCTAGTTGATATGCTTAATCACAACAACAAATAAATAAATAGAAAATAGGGGTGTTAGAAATTTTCCAGAATGCAAAGATTATCTCATTTTAGCCCATTACTGGATCTAAATTAAAGGGTTTATCACAAAATACAGTTTTATTCAATTCAATATGTAACTTAGGGGTAATTTCGAACAATTTTATGTAGCAATCCCACTGGTCTCATGTATGGATTTCCTTATCTGAGACAGGCTGGTAACTAGTTCAGGGTGCCCCACCTCTAGTTCTATGGTAGCTGGGATAGCTACCAGCCCCCTGTGACCCTGAATTGGATAAGCAGAAAAGATTATGTATAAATATATCAAATGATAAGCTATGTTTCCAGTGTTAGAAAAAAAAAACAGTTTGCACAGTAATGTGATACAGATAAAATATTCACTTCTTTGTAAACTTTTTTGATTGCCAGGTTATGAAACTAATTTTGCCGTAGTCTTTATGCATTCAGGTGTGATGTTGTTGTATTAACAAGTAACTGTTTCTTTTTCTACATGAAAGAAGGTTAAGTATAAAACTTCTGCCATTAAAAATAGTGTTTCATTTTCTATTTAAGCCCATCCCTTTGACTTGTAGGTCAGCAGCAAAGCTAGCGAAGAAGCTGCAGGAGCAGCAATAGCATGACAGTCTTTTGAGAGGAAAGTTTCCTCTTGACAACCAGGATGATAAAAATCCACTACTCACATATTTCACCACTGCTGCTAAGTGGGTGATCTATCACACCTGAGTTATGCAGTATCACACACGTACCCTTACACACATACACACAGGCAGAAATCATAATGATGGCAATGGTGATGCAAGAGATAAAGGAGCAGCCCGCATATTACAGCATGGCAGCAGGCCGACAGGCGGTGACAGCCAGGAGAGAGAGATTATTGGAACACACACACACTCTGTCCCCAATACACACATGCAGCCACTCAGAAGGTAAGATATGTCTCCCAGCATAGAGATGCTGGGAGACATATTATTGCTGTAATCTCTTTGTCTACAAGACACACTTAGATGAATGGTTACAGAAGAAAGAGAGATTGTAACTGCAACTGTGTTTAACTGCATGTCGCACAGCCTAGTCTCATAGTTAATACACTTATTATATGGTGATTAGAATAGCTTTTCGGTTAAATATTTTTTAGGATAGTTTGAATTATCCTTCTAGTTCATGCAGTGCTCACCTACTAATGTACAGCAGAAGAGTAAACTGAGAAACCATTCCTTCCTAATGAAGCACTTTATAATAAGTATGCAATGTAGAATGACACATGAGTGAATATCCGAACAGGAGATGAAAACAGGAGTTCCACACAAATCTCCTGCTGTTTATAACCTTTTTATGGCATCGGTACCAGAGGTGGCAAAAGTACAGACACTCTGTACTTACAGATTAGATTAGATAGAACTTTATTAATCCCTCGGGTGGGTTCCTCTGGGAAATTCGATTTCCAAAAAAGCACAGCACCGACAGAAGTTACAGACACCCATATTAGAAATACTTTGGTAAAAACTGAAGTACTGATTCAAATTCTTTGCTTAAATAAAAGTGAAAAAGTACACGTTATGAAATGTAAGTAAGAAAGTAAAAAGTAGCTCATTTGTACCAGCAATTTTTTGCAAAGCTAACTGGACCTTGTGCTTTATGAACATAATAATATAATAATAATGGACATGGGAAAACCTTTTGCAGACTTTTTGCAGTATTGCAGATTATAGGAAATGGACTGCACATGGACCTTACAAAACCAACCAGTGTTTACTTTCAGAAAAAGGAATTTAAAATTGTTGTAAAAACATCAGTAACTAATTCTGAGGGAGGCAAAAGGACCATTTACAATCCCCAGCAGGCACAACAAAACATGCTGCATCTGCAAAGCAAGTATACCAAATTTAAGTTCAGTAGCAATAGCTTTCTAATGTAATATACAGTCTTTACTCCAGCAATATACCTTGACACACTGCATATAGTTAACAGAGCTGTCTGCTAACTATTATTAAACTATTGAAGCAACTCTTCCCTCTTATTATATCAAGAGAGGAGTGAGCTTGCTAGCAAAGCTAATGACTCAGGTGATGTTAGTAGTTTTAGCTTTTCAGCTACTTATACACAATAGTTAGTATTCAGTAAAAATGCTTTTTTGGATTTACACAGATTCATCCATCCGGCATTTGCCACTATTTTGCTGCTTTTATTGGTGATATATATATATATATATATATATATATATATATATATATATATATATATATGTAAAGTACATTGTTTAGTGACTGACTACTATTTTTTTTATTTTATTTTTTATTTAATTCAACAAATAAATCTTAGCAAAAGATGATAAAAGGAAGAAAAACACTTTGAGCAAGTAGCAGAATGTCATCTTGTCTGAAATTGTGTGGACCTTTTCTTATTTGTGAAAAGAACAAGATACCACTGGCAGACCAGCCAGCTCCAGTATTCTTTGGGGAATGTCAGACAATTTGCGTGGTGCTGGACTGTGAGAGATGTCCCACTAAAAAACTGGCAGAGTTTGCTCTGTTCCTCCTTGCACAAAAACATTGATCCTGAGGCTCAGTTGATGTCTCTGTATACAGAGACATCAACTGTATACATCAGACATCAACTGAGGATCCTGTCTTGTCCTGCTTCTTGTAAATGTACCTATGGACATGCCATCCTGGTAGAGCTAGACTACTTGTGCACTGTTTCACAGTAGTAACCTAGCAGAATTAAATATTGAGGCACAGGAAGTGTGCTCTCATTGTTTAAGATTGTTTAATTGTTGTCATTCAACCACAGTGTAGTTATGAAAGGTGAAGAATTATATAAAATCAGTTACAGCACCAGTATACTCTTTTTAACTTAAAAAAAAACAAAACTTTTTTTTAACTTTAACTTTTTTTTCTTTTCTTTTTTTTTTTACTGTGGGTGCCAAATATCATTGGACAAGTAATCAACTCCAAGCTACTCTCCAATGCATCTATTAGAGAGTGAGTATAAAATAGTAAATACTTAAACACAAAAACAGTGGCTGTGAATGGGTGAACGAGGCATGTTGTATGAGAGCACTTTGAGTGCTCAGGTAGAGTGGAAAAGCACTATAAAAGAACCAGTCCATTTTCTATTTAAGACATAAAGATAAGATTGAATATTTTGACATATACACTATTCACAATATAGGAAGGGTGAGACAAACACATCATAACAACCACACCAACCAAGAACTTTTTCAAACTGCTCTTACCAAAAACAAACAAACAAAAACCTTTAAAGCACAAAACTGCTTAGTGTGCACATCTCTTAATTTCTTGTCTTTATGGTACAGTGTAATTTAGCTTGTCATAAGGCCTGTGCCTGGTCTTTATACAGCCTCAATGAAAAGTTTAAGACCATTGGAGAAATGGCAAAAAATCACATTTTGCATGTTTGGATCTTAACAAGGTTCCAAGTAGAGCTTCAACATGGAACAATAAGAAATGAGAATGAGACAAGACATTTTTGGAGCACACAATTTACTGAAAACAATGCTTAAACTGAAAAAAGCTGTTTTAAAGCTGATCAGAAGTTTAGGACCACATCCCTTTAAAAGGCCAAATCTGTGTGAAAATGTGGATTCATGAACCTTTGGGGATGGATGGCAAGGGAGGTTTACAAAATTGGACAAAAAGTTCCAAACAGTAGATACCTTTCGTGCTGCCGTCTTCACCACTTGGAGAAATGTTCCCACTCAGCTCATGGAAACGCTTGCATCACTGATGCTGCAATTAATTTTTGAAGTGATTAACAATAATGGTGGAGCTAGTCATTAATGAGTTCATGTTTGGAGCTTTGATTTCTGGGTGGGTGGGGGGAAGGCATGGGTTTTTTGGAGGTGTGTTCCTAAACGTTTGACCAGCTGTAAAATTATTATTGTTTTCAATAAATTGCATGTTCAAAAAAATGTTTTATCTCACTCCGGTTTCTTATTGTTGTGTGCTTAAAGCGCTACTTGGAACCTTGTTAAGATTCAACCATGCAAAATATGATTTTTTTTTTTTGCCATTTTTCAAGTCGGGACTGTTTTAATGTTAGTTTTTCCTTAAACACTAACAAAACAAAGAGACCAAAGGATTTTCTTGGAAATGTTCTTTTACCCATCTAAGGTCTAAGTCATCACAGATGTTAACCCTAACCCTGCGCAAACTCTTTATCACAGAAAACAGATCCAACAGTGTGGATAATTTGAGATTTGTGTCAGAGTGATTATTTTCTTTGCTTGTTGATTTCCAAGACAAGGGAGAACAATTTATTAAAATGACATTTAATTTTTTTCTGATTTCCTAGGGATATGTTTAGAGTTGGGGTTGGAGTCATTATAGATGACAGTGCTTCTAGACCTCAGAGGGTTAAGCAATTGCTCAATCGAAAAGCTTTTACCACAGCTTTAAATTAAACAATATGAATTCTAGCTGAGTGTCTTAAGAAGTATAGCAGAATTGTTAGCATTGGTATTAAAAGGGTTTGTTTAAAACAGCAAAGCAGTAAAATTAAATTCACAGTGCCTTCAGTCAGTCATATTCCTCATGGCTCTATTCTAGCGCAACAAGTGTTTCTTCCTATGTGCTGCTGCAGGGCACAGGCATGGAACTGTGTTTGGGTATTAGTGGTGACACATGTAGACGTTCTGCTCTGGGCAATTTCTGAGCATTAGAAACTAAATTATCTTGCATTCCTGTGGATATCTATGGACGTTCAAAAGGGCTTGAGAGTTCAGTATGATCAAATAAGAACTATGGACTGTAAGGGTCAGTCCATCTATTAAGCTGCTTCTGTCTATTTTTCAGGTAACCTGCTAAAATGTGCATGTGTCATCTGTTCACACACAGACACACAGGATATGTTCCCATGTCCAAAACGTTATGCACATTCTAAACATCTGTATTTTGGGATAATTTGTTATAATTTGTAATTTGAAGCATGGCTGCAGTGTCTGATTCTTCCTCTCTATAATCTAAACCAATGCATCTGGTCGGATATTATATAGACAAACTCTTTACAATTTAACAGCATACTGGAACTGAATGAAAGAAGAAGGGAGACTTTTGTAAAGGTGTTTATATTTATCTAGGTAAGGCTCTAATGGAGTCCTGTTGGAATGGAATGACGTTAGCCAATAAATATTAAATATTAAATATTAATTTATTTTTTAAAAGAACAATTTGAGTGCTCAGTTAGAATATAAAAGTGCTATATAAGTGTCAGATTCCTTAACTGAGACTTTTGCTTTAATTTAAAAATAAAGGATATGGTGTTTGGATGTGGTGATGTTGAGGTGGATATTGACTGTGTAACGACATTGTAATAACCCCTACATCTTCCCCCTCATCATATTTTGTCATCTTATCATATTTGCAAAATAATTTCAGCATGTGACATTGCAGTTTGCGGTTACAGAAAGTGAAAACACAATTGCTACTCAGATCAGTATGTCATTCAGCAGAGTTTTAAGAACAATTTGGATAGCTGATGCAGAACATTTTGATACCAGTGTCAGTGTCTTCACCCAACACTGTTGTTAGAAAAATGGTGTTTGTTGTACCTGCTGGTTCCCCTGGGAATCACTCTTATACATCTATCCATTTTACAACTTGTACTTACATGCATAGACTTCACTTGCTTCTGTCTCTGTTTATTTTGTCATTACTAAGACACTGTGAAAACAGTGTTGTCTTTTTGCTGATGGTTACACGCTATACCATTTCCTGTTATTTTTTATGGTGAATTTTAGGAATATATATATATATATATGAATCGTGCATGGGGTAGAGAGTATATGCTATCAAAGTAAATATAACCAAAGAAGAAAGAAAAAACAGAAAAACAATACAGCTCACCAATAGGAGTTAAGTCAAGGGTTAAAACTCACCAAAAGATCTACTTTATTTAAACCTAGAGTCAAGGCCACTGGTGCCCAAGTGTAACAAATGTGCTGATGGTAAGATGTTAATGTGAAATGTTCTTTACTGACTGTGGCAGGTTAATAATGGACATCAATGCCCGTTAACTTGGGCACATGCCCTGTATGAAAAGTAAAATCTGACACCGGATTTTTAAAAAATTTGATTCTGAAATTTTTTATATTCTTCTAATGACAAAGAAATACAGCTAATACCCACAGGCAAGCATGAACAGGACAGTTTTGATCTGTGCAGTTTATTGTTTCAAATAAATAAGCCAAAAATGGTTTAAATTTGGTACAACATATTTATATTTTGGACTTTTTAATTATGTTAGCAACTAATACATTTTATTATCAGATTATAACTTTTATACATTATTATTATTGTGTAATAGAATGCAGCTCTTTTTTTCTTTTTTTCTTTTTTTTTTTACAATTTTTATATATGTATATATATGTATGTATGTATGATATGCTTTGTTTTTTACATTCAAATAATTATAAAGCTTTTTTTTTTATTTTGTTGCCATTATCATCTTATACTCTACTTTTTTTCCTTATAAGATGGGAACAGTCAACCATAATCCTTTGTTAAAATAAATATAAAATGTTTCTTCTGTCCTTTCTGCTCGCTGTCCTCACACAAACATCCTGCCTGTCACACTGAGCTGATCATCCTGTAATGGCTGCTACTGCTTATTGTTCACATCCTGCTTTGTCTTCAGCGCCATTTTGACTCCGCGGGAGGAGGAGCAGCTTTGCAATCACGCACACACTAATGGCAGACACACTCATGGTTAACTTCACATTCACATTTTAATAAAAGGACGCCAATCAGGGATTAACTTCCATGTTTACATACTACAGCAGCAGGTGAGCCTTGCTATTCTTCCACTCACTGTCAGTAAAAAAGGCTACATTGTTTTTTAGCACTGCTGTTGTTGCTACTTTGTAATAATAGCTGCTGCTGGTGGTGGTGGTGATGGTGGAGGAGGGCCACGCTGTGCTAACCCTTAGCTTGTACTCAGAGAGCTAGCCGTGCTGAGCTAACACCTGATGAAGGCAAGCAGCTCCGGAAAATGTGTTATTTTGCTCCCATTTATCAAGGTTATCTCCATGTAAACACACTAGCTATACATAGTTTCCTAGGCTATAGTCTTTAAGTTGGAAAAACTAAACAAGCATTTTAGGAATTTTAACAGGTCAATTATTTAATCCTTATCTAATAAAAAATAAATAAATTGAAACTGGAATTGAAATGAGAAATTTGAAAAGTGTATTGGATTCAATTGCTTTGGAGGTGGTTATAATGTATAAAGTATCCGTGCAAAAAACACAGCATGTATATAGGCTTTATATATAAAAATACAAATAATTAAAAATAGTTGTAATAAATAAACAAGTAAAAAATTGTGTTGTAAAAAATTAATTTTGTAGGTTGTTGGTCTAAAAACGTTCTAACCTATTTAGTGTTGTCAAATAAATTAATCCATACTATGTGTTAGGGTTACACACGTAAATGTGCTAATTTATAAATTCAGAGACTATAAAAAAAACATGGGGCACAGTATAAATGTTTGTGTTTTTATTATTATTGTTATTCCACTATGAAAATATATGTACAATAAATAATTTGGATTTTCACTATTAAAGAATCTCAATAAATAAACTAGTGTTTAAACCTCCGGTCATCAGCAGGGCTTCCCTCTCTCTGCGTCGTGCCGTTCAAAGAGAGAATTCATTCATTCATTGTCCCATTTGGATTTTGTCAAAACGGTCCAGATATCTGCGCCTACAGACTCCGTGAACAGTTCCTGAGAAGCTTTTAAGAATCCATGAAGCTGCACCAGGATGAACTAGAGGAAACAAATCCACAAACTCATAAGGATTGATTTACATCCCCCCCCCCAAAAAAAGAAGAAATAAATAAATAATAAAAAAAATAATAAAATTCCAAACCGAGAAAGTGAAGTACAAAAAATACATCCACATATTGTCATATTTTCAAAGGAGGGGAAAAAAATCCTTTCGATGTTTTAAAGTGAAAAATTAATTGGATTTCTTTGAAACTATGATGCCCTCCAAAAAAGCAAGAAGAATATGTAAAAAAAAAACAAAACATATTTTAATGGAGAAAGGTTTCAGGAATGTTGCCGAAAAGCTTTAATATTCTTTTATTTCTGTTAAATAAATAAGTGTTGTGTCCTCTGCTGGATTTCTCATTAACGCAGGCCCCTCTGCCCACTGCCCCACTCGCTTTTATTTGACCCTACTTTCAATTTGTGTCGAGGTCTCAGAAGTTGAGGTGCTGCAGGTCTATGGTGCACAGTGTGCTTGTGAACAGATCGAAGTCCTCTTCTGAGAAATCCACAGGGCTGTCCAGGGTGCTCTGCAGGCTGGGTGACAGGCAGGGGTCCCCGGCGAAGAAGGTGAGGTCGGGTAGGGTGGACGATGAAGATACGGCAGAAGGAGCAGATGAAGCTGTGGGTGTAATTGAGGAGTCCTGCTGCTCGGGAGCTGCTGTTAATCCAGGCACGGATTCGCTCAGCTGCATCAGGCCCGGGTTGTCAGCAGAGTTGGTGACCGCCAACGCCGGCGGAGAGTGACGAGCCGTCGCAGAGTCAGAGCACCCCGATGCCGTAAACAGCGGTGGCTGCTCGGGGATACTCAAACGGTCTCCCTCCTCTGGTGTGGGCTGTGCATTGTCCCCGCTGTCATTAGCGTAGGCGGCCGAAGATGGATTGCCGCCTCCCGGCTCTCCCTCCGAGGCAGTCTCCCCTGTGCCAGATGCTTCCAGAGGCTGGCTTGAATACGGGGAGGAGGCGTCAGCGCCTTCGAGCGGCTCAAAGCCTCCCGTGTCGCTGGATTCATGGCTTCCTCCGCTCCCGTGCGTGTTTTGCCGCTTATGTTTCATCCGCCGGTTTTGGAACCAAACTTTCACCTGCCGTTCGGTTAGATCCAACAGGGCGGCAATCTCTACTCTCCTGGGCCGGCATAGGTACTTGTTGAAGTGGAACTCTTTCTCCAGCTCCAGCAGCTGCGTGTTGGTGTAGGCGGTGCGCAGCCGGCGGGAGCCTGCTCCTCCAGCGTCTAGGCCCGCCTGACTCGGGTCTGGACAGGAACAAAGACAATAAATGAAACCCCATATATATATTTATTTATTTTTCCTGCAAGAAATACGCTACTTCGTCGCCGAGCTCACCTTGGCTCCTCGCCTGTAATAAAAAAAGAACTAATACTAATATTTTAAAAAATATACCTTCCACTTATAGTAGTAACCGTCACTCAGAAGAGTGAAAGATAACTATGTCATCAATGAAAGTGTGCTTCTGTGTCTTGTAAATCAGCGAGGGCTATGAGATTCTGCATTCTGTGATCAGAGAGGAACACGAATAAATCACGGAGCTAGAAGGAAATGCGTGTGGAAATGTGGGAATTTTTTTTTAGACGAATGTGGCGGTATTTGTCAGAAACACAACTGAAAGCTCGATTTGATTTTTTCGTACTTCAGAAAAGAAGGCAGAAAATTTGCCGAGAAATTCCCATTAAAATTGATACGAGGTAGATTTCTAAATGTGTGGGGATAAGAATGGAAAACTGGAATTTCTTTCTTTCATTATTTCATCGATTTGTTTGTTTGCTTACTTATTTATTTGCAAAATTATTTATTTATTTTGAAAAATGCATTGACTGTTAGAGAGTTCAGTGTGAGAGATAGAAATAACCTGAATCCCACAAAATCAGATAGTGTGCAGTGCGTTTCCTGTGGGGACGAAACCTACACCCCCCCACCACCACCTCCACACCCAAACGTATTTTGTCCTTATCTCGCCATTATTTTTTCCCACCTCCATCCAACATGGCGACCTTCTCATTTGTGTTATGAATCTATAATAACATGACCATGCTGCTACTGCACATCGTCCAAGAAGGTTGAAAGCGATATATGCTATAGCAAATATGTAAGCGATGAACATGAAATTAAAAAAAAGAAGAGAAATAAAAAAACTCCCGTGTGTGTTTTTACGCAAGACAAATAATTATACATGGAATTAATACATTTTCGATTCTCGAAAGTTCTGAAATTATTTAGTGCCTATGTAAAAGATCTGCCCTCAGTATGGCTGGCGTGCACGTATTGATCCGCACTGACAAGGATTATCTGTAAGACGTTAATGGGTTGTTTAATGCATGATGAAAGAGTGTGCAAAGCACTGCAGCATAATGCAGTGGTCTAGATATGGCTTCCCTGTTGACACAGCGCTGCACAAAACACACACAAACACACACGGAGGGGGGAAAAGACAATGTCATTCAAGTATATCCACGCAGGGTGTAATAACTGTTGGAAATGTGATGCGAGTAAAAAAAGAACAGAACATGCTGCACACTCTCTTACTCACTACCACACACATGCATGCAGCTATACACGCTGTTACCCGGCATCCCACCATACCGACCTGTGGGTGACTCGATGCCCGCCGAAGCGTACCCAGAGGCAGTTGACGACGGGGAGGATGAGGCGGGGGGGATGATGGATCCGGTACCGCTGGAGTTGCTCCCTGGCTTGGGGCACTTCTTGTATGATTTCTTCTCCTTCATCCAGGGGAACTCGTGGGCAATCGGGCCGGTCGGGGTGACCGTGGCCGGGGCGGGGGCGGGGGCCTGGCCGGTCGTGTATGGCTGCTGGGCGGCTCCGTGATGCGTCTGGAGGCCATTAGTGGCGGAGGCTCTCCGGTTCTGCTGGCTTCTCGCAGCTGGTCTCGGCTGGCTGGCTGTGCAGGGGCTGAAGCTGGGGATGGTGTGCTCAAAGGGAGGCGGAATTACTGTCGACTCCTTGATTGATGAAGTTTGAAATGACTCCAGGACGGCGGGGAAGGACGTCAGGCACTCTGCTAGGGACGGCTGGCTGTTTATGAAACCGATCTCCCTCTCAAATTCAAAATTCATAGCTCTCTCAAACGGGCTTTTACCCCGAAACGGCGATACCCTCCGAACAGCCCCTTCCCCAAAAATAAAAACAGAAGAAACAACAACAAAAACACATACACGCACGCACCCTTGCACACGCACGCAACACACTATGGCTTCACAAAAAAATCAACTGAAAAAAAACGCACGAACATGTAGGTTCCCGACCGCAATGGCGTAAACACCGTGGCTATATAATAATTGTGTATATTGGTGATATTACTAGCGTGTGGGGACCTGGGTAGTCTAAACTGAAGAACTATGGGGCGAAATTGCAGCCAGTTCCTGGCCACGTGATCCGAATCAGCCAATCCTGGACCCAGGCCAGGCGGCTGTGATGGCTGTGGGAAGCAGCATTATTATTTTTTTTCCATCAAATGTCGTGTCAGGATACTACTTCGCAGGGTAGCTGCCATTGTTGTATTTTAACAGGGCGTGAAAAAAAGCCCCGATACGGTGGCCATTCGCCATGTGCGCAGTGTGGGCGACTGGCCGGCGCATCCAGGCCCGGTGATGCTGCACAAACAATAGAGCATCCTCTTCTTGAGCATGTTGTCCCCGTCTTCTGGGTGATGTGGTGACGGTTAGGTGTATGGAGCCGGCCAGCACCGTCTACAATATGTCTCCTGTTTACAACGCGCTGCTCATTAATCTTAGAAGGTGTGACAGAGGGTGGAAATGTCACGCTTAGAACATTCTGAGAGTTTTTTAGATGGCGCAGAAGCGCACGAAGAGTGGACGATGAAGATTTGTGCTCAGCGGTAGTGCAGAGGGAACAGTTTACAAGAGCATAGCTTAGATTTGAGGACAGACAGTGAGGGGAGCCTACTGATGTGTAAGTGTGCGATTTTTATATCTAATAGATATCACATTTACGTAGTGGTGTGTATGAGAGGGGAGGAAACTTTAAACAAGGTCTAAATATAATCTTACCCTAAAATAACCTTTTCAAAGAGGCTCCAAAATTCTTCTTGCAAGATACCACGGTTCCTCTCCCACCCTCTCTCCACGGTGTTAAAATGTTCGCCGTGTTTACGCAGAGGGAGAGGGAGAGTTCACAGCGAGGTCGCTTCACCCAGCTGGGGAAAAAGGAGAGAACGCTACTCTACTTCTTATGATAAAAAGAATACAGCAGCAGTATAAATGGTAACTGTAAGTGAGAGTGGCCTTTAGACTCAACAGGACGCACATGTAGATTTTGCGAGAGATCAAGAAGCGGTCAGTTGTTTAGCTGGGAATATTTTGGGGAGGGCCCGAATAGCCCCGAGTGGAAGAAAACGAAGTGCGGTGATCAATCTTTCTCTCGCTGCAAAGAGTCTGACAGCAGCCTCTCTCTCTCTCCCTAAATAACAAGGAAAAATCCACCCTCACTCTTTCTCTTCCTTTCGGGGCTCGATTCGACGTATTATGGATATGACTGAAATAAAAGACTGAAAAGTTCTTAGCTCCCCCCCGCCCCGTTTCTTTCCAAGTCGCTTTGCCTCACCCCCAGGCTCTAAGAAAGAGAAAAAGGCAGCAAAAAGGCAGAAATGTGTGTGGGAGGAAACGCCATTGAGCGCAGGCAGTGAGTAGGCCGAGGCTGTATGGGCACGGAAAACACAAGCCCACAAGGCAGACACAAGTTGCTGAGCGAGCAGCGTTCATTCTCTCTCTTTTTTAATTTAATTATTTTTTAATAATATATATGAATGCATATTTTTAAAATTTTGATAAAGAATTGGGAGTTTATATGAAGATTTTGTGGCGAGCAGAAAACGTTTTTCCACATGCCAGTAAAGACCTGAAGAGCGTGGATTGGTCGACTGAAGCTGGGAACGTGTAATTTCTATTTTATTTTATTTTATTTTATTTTATTTTAATAACGCTTTTGGCAATCGGTTATTTGATTATTATTATCAATTGATTATTACGAAAATACATTTTTAGTTAATCCACTGACAATATTAACATTTTATTTGTTTATCTCAAATACAGTTTTTCATTAATATTATTTGAGATTTTGATTGGCCTAAAGCCCAATTTCTGGTTAAACATGTAACGTGAGAAAAGACTCGGTAACTTCAAATTTTTCATAGTTCACTAATGACCAGGTTGTTGTACTTTTCCTTCTTTTAATACTACCAATACTACAGTAAACACACTTCTAATTCAATCATGACCGTACAAATACTATGTGCAGAATAGCATTTCTGTAGTCAAATAGTTCAATACTGGATGATAACACGATGACGGCTTTGTCACATCTTCTGTCTAACAAAACACATTAAAATCAAAAGATTCTAAGTGGAGAAATGTGCGTGTTTACGTAGCTGTGAGTGTGCTACACTAATAGCTGGACGATTTTCAGTAGTGCCTGCGCTGCTAAAGCGGATCCGAGCTCTCCGTCTGTTTTTATGAGGCAATAAATTAGATCCAATCTCTGCTTATAGGTGTTTTTATTGTCTGTTAGTCCAACGGAGATGTAAAGGGAAGTGCGGCCATTATTTATGGGAGTCTGATTTATGTCTCAAGTTTTATGAGGCTCTCAGCCCTCCAAGCACGCGGGTGCGAGAGGGAAAGAGAGAGAGAGAGAGAGAGAGAGAGAGAGAGAGAAGAGGGGTGGGGGTCGATCACGTGACAGAGCCGAGGCGCAGTCCTCGGGGCTTTTTTAGTCATAAACACACAGCTGACACATAGCTGAGCTGCATGCAAGATGAGAAATCTTCAAAGAGGAAAGCATTAGCCACAAATGCCTAAGAGAGGATTTGTTGAAAATATTGAAATTGCTCTATGGGTATACATAGCTTGCACAACTCCAGCAACCTCCTAGTCAGCTTCATTGTTCCTATAGCTGTTGTTTGGAGTTTTCACTCACTGGATTTCAGTATTTTTGCACACTAGCCAGTATTTTCTGTTGACTGATTAACATCCTGAGGTGTCAGAGCGCTTATCTGTCTTTTGATTTAAAGCTGGGGGCATTAAATTAGCATCAGAAGATTTCTTCGTCACCTTGGAAAAGTGGTAAGAACAACACTAAATAAATAAGAATATGCATACATACATAAAAGGAATGGAAAATTCTTAGTATTGGTACTGCGTCAAGCCAAATTGTTACTTAATTTGGATAAACACTGATACCTAAGGAGAGCTGCAGTGAAGCAAAATAAATCAAATTGTTTGGCCTGGCTACTGAATGCCTTCCTGCTATAAAGTGATCTTCATCATTGCAGTAATGACTGGATTCAGCACACCAAAACTGAATGTTTTCTTCACCACTAGTGACAATAATCACTGCTGAACACGTGTCAAAAGCCAAACTGCCAGAGGACAGCTAACTGATCATGACACCAAAATGCATCTGACTGAAGGGACTGGTGCTCATTCTTTTATTCAACTTTTTGAGCCCGCAGAAAAAAACAGCTGCCAGAAGAAAACAAAAACTCAAAACACATTAGTACAGTATCTGGTGCTTATTTTTCAGGTTTTGTAGGAAAAGGTTTTGTACTTTAATATTAATCCCAACCTTAAGACCACCTGATATTAGCAAAAAGGATGGCTGCTGCTGCTATCCCAGCAATTAATACCAGACAGCAACTAAATAGCAGAGTAATAGGTGGTGATTTATACATTTCCTATTCTTACAGTGGTATCAGATAATAAAGCCCTTCTTCTCTCTAGTTTGTACAGCAAAGCGAAGCAGCGAGAAGGTTTTCTGAAAGCTAAAGGTCTTTTCTTTTTTGGACAATTCTGTAAGTTTTCTGACTGTGATGCTTTATCCTCAGACACCGACCCAGTATTCACTACTGGCACCAGAGTCAGGTCATCTCTGAATCAGAGACAAGCTGTTTGAACTAAGTCACGGCCACACCTAATCTGTGGTTTATGAGCAGCATTTGTTTCTATATTATATCTACATTATATATATTCTATACTATACTAACTATCTAACAAATTTGACAGTCAAATTTTCAATCTGATTTAACCTTTTGACACTATTATGCACTCTAGAGGCTTTTGAAACAAGTACCAAGTCCTATGATGAGTTTCTGAGTTCAAGTTTTTACTTTCATCTTTAAAAGTATTTTTATGCATATTTATTTCACTTAAAAAATTGGTACTTTTTAGTACGGAATCTTACAGAATGCAGTGAAAGACTGATGGGATGGTGAATGTTTAACTTCTAATTCTTACTGATTGAGATTATAACTAATGCAACAAAAGTGCTGTTTAGACTGTGTGAAGATTTAGCTATTAAAAGGTCAGGACTGTTGCTCCAATCTTAGTAAAAACTGTTTGTTGTATGGAATGATACAAACACTCATATCACTGTCTCTTAACACATACAACACAAAGTGCCTTTAACCAACTAAAAAGTCTAGGCTAATCATAAATACATTTCTGAGTTCATCTTTTATAAAAGCACCTAAAACAACGATTGTATGAAGTGAATTAGAAAGCAAATTTACTTGGAATTTTACTTTTATTTGACACCTTTCCTAAATACTGCACATCTAGAAAAAAGCCAGTAAAATCCATTCCTCTTTTGTGTTGACATTTTTGAGGCACTGTGTTTGCGTTATCTAAGTAAAATAACAAGCATGTCTTTCACACATGTCAGTATCTATAAGATTTGTGTTTTAACTGCTTATTTGTGTGGTGGCTTTAAAGGTTTTAGTAGGTTGAAGAATTTTCAATCATACTGAATATGTTGTGATAATCAACATTCTACATATTTATATAATCATAGCAATTGTAACTTTATCTTAGCAACAAATCTCCTATTTGTAAATTTGATATTTCATATTAACCCAAGGAAATCCAGTATTTGTTTGACCATAATAATCTAAATAAGAGGAGCAGGATTCTCTGCTGATACCTTCACTGTGATAGTAGTATTCTGCTTGTTTTAACATTATCTGATGCTGACTTTTCAGTCTTTTTTTTTTTTTTTACCAAAACAGCATGAATCAAGCTTTACACTCCTGTGATTCTTAAAACACTGAGGCTAGCTCTGAATAACATAACATTTTATTAAAGAATTGTTCAACATTCAACTCTCTCAACAGTGAAAGAAAAAGGATCTACAAAGGACAAAAGAAGAACTTGTTTTTTCTCCAAAAAGACTTGTTCTTTTTTCCATCTAATAGTTAGTCTATATTTTCCCACTATGCATGGGTGGTTCAACAATCCCCACACTTGCCTTTTCCCCTGTACAAGCCAGGACATTTATGTACAAGGGTCAGTATAGGAACATAAAAACTACTAATTTTCTTCTAAAATACAAGAACTAAAAAATGTAACTTTAGTACAATGGACAAGAAGAAACAATGTTTTTTTTTCTTTCATAACAGGTAAATACTAAAAAAGTACAGTATTTTTTCTCGATATAAATACATGAAGGATAAATAATAGTCATACAAAACAGAAAGTCTTTTTTTAAACTGGCTATAACAAATAAATATTTTATATGAATGTTCACTTGAACACACATTGGCAAAAGACGCTTTGATTGGAGGGCCTTTCGTCTTCAAAATAAGATTTCATTATTATTATTATTATTTTTTTTTTTTTTACCTTTAACCATCAAAATGTAAACTCTAAGTGCAACAATGATGCCCAGATGTGGCAAGCTTTTGTGTAAATCATGCACTTTTAAAAACAAAACCAGGGATTCACTTCCTAAACATCAGCAAGTTTAGAGAGAGTCGAGCGCACACTGCTTGTGTTTGTTCCACACTGCATAGGCTCTGTGTGCACTGTATGCACTCACTGATGGTTCAAGCAAATAAACCCAGTAGTTTTAAAAATGTGTTTTACACAGCAGCTCTGACTTCTGGGACATGCATTTCTTGTTCAAATATATACCCTGTATCCATGTTAAAAGTCAAGATATGTGAGAACAAAACAACACAGGAGAAAGTGTGGACTTTTATGCATCGGTGTCCTCTATTGTAAGTTAACTCTTCCAAAGTGATAAAGAGAGAGAAAGAGAGAGCGAGAAAGAGAGAGACAGCAATGATATACCTCAACATAAATAAATAATATTCTCTGCTCTTTCGCATTTACCCTGTGTCAATAATGTGCTAAAATAAGGAATTTTAAATGTTTCTTCCATGTCCTCTCGTGTGTTTGTTTGAAGGTGTCAACAGCTGGCGTACCCTGGCTATGGAGGTGTGTTGATGAAACATTGCTAGCTTAGCACTGCTGTGTGTGCATGAAGGTGTGATTAGCTAAAGTAGCTTAGCACAGATGTGTGTCGATGAGTACTTTAGCAATTGAGCTCATAGCTTCTTAAACCCTGTTCGAGCGATAGGTAGGCTGTCCGTGTGATGGATGTGTGTGTATGTGGTTGGGAAAGGGGGTGGAGGTGGTGGTGGTGGTGGTGGTGGTGGGGGGGTAGTCTGGGGAACTGTGGGAGGTTTTGCCTCCTTCTGAACCCATGTGCTGCTGCCATAGACAAGAGACAGTGGGTTAGTAAAGACTGGGTCTGAGATGGTTATACAGCAGGAGCCAGAAAGGGACAGTGACCGTCGAGTGGTTTTTGCAGGAGAAGATGTGTTCTGCCAGCTCCAGCTATATATTTCTGCTCTCCATTTCACTCTGTCTCCTTCTTTCCTCTCTCTCGCAAGCTGGTATAGAGACAGAGTCCTCCACATAGCTCAACCTGGCTGACAACAACATGTGTTGTCTGGAGGGGAAGAGAACTCAGCACCATAAATCTAACCACCTTGTTAACTGGGCATTAAAATTTCAACCATTTCATTTAGAAGGGGGAGAGCTGCGTTCATATATGTGTCCTATTAAGTATCAAAGTACAATTTTAGACTAAATGCTACCTCCAAAAGAGTCCTTTTAATACACAGTAGCTAAACTACTCCAGAATTTGCTGTGCTCACGTGCCCAACATACACACACAATCACTCCTCACCCCACTTTCTACTTGAAAGGCTAAAAATAGAAACATAACTAAGTTCTCAGTTTTTTACAGTATCAGGAGACCTGTATAGTCTGGGAAAGCATTATATTAAATTATAAAATAAATTAGTTTTAATAATGTTGTACTTATTGCTAAGTGTCTTAAATTCAAAATTTTTAGGGTTTTTTTATGCTGTTTTGAACAAATCTTCCTGATTTTTTCTGTGCGAACATGGTGGTTTTCATTTCAGTCTCAATCTGACAAATGACTATACAACGGTGCTCAACGTGGATCCTGTCATACTAAACAGCTGCCAATGTATCTCTGCCATAAGACAAGCTCCTTGATATGCATTGTCTGCAGCAGCAAAGAGCAGCATGGGGACTGAATGTACACCTGACCTCTCCCTACAATACACCTCATTTCCCTGGGGCTGTGGAATACTGTGTAGATGGGTTCGTTTTTAAAATGACTATACCACTAAAGTAAAAGTTAAATGTTTAATCCAAATTCAAATATGATTCAATATGGTTTAAAATTTGTGTTACTTAAAGTTTGTGTTACATAAAGTTAGAGCAATAGACATTATACTAGTTAGTTTAATAAGTTTGAAAAATCTATTTTAAAAAAGAGTTTGCATTATAATACACTGCTGTTGTTTCCAGCATTGGATATGCAGATATGCCTTTCATCAAGTTATTTGACAATATGAAAGGTTTGGGTTCATCTGTGATACTCGATACTGCTGTCTTTTTAAAATTAAATTACCTGCCGTTTCAAGGTAGCACTGAAAGGTCTCGTCTTAATCAGATTTAGTGGAGCTCTTTATGAAGGCAGTGAAAACAGGGCGGTGGCAGAACACTACCCAACACTGGCTGTTCCCCTTTGTGACTTCAGAGCTCAGGACAAACCACTGGACGGCCCCTGTGAGTCTTCTTTTGCCTCTCATGCTATCCTGCTGCAGCACTAGTCTCCCTATGTGTAAGTCTGTTTGTGAGCCATGATTTGTTCGATGTGGTCTTCACTTTTTTGTATGTTGTCATTTTGTTCCAAACCTGCTACAGGTGAGTGAGCTTGGGTGCTTCCTGGATTCTGCCCTGAGTCGAGGTGTGGTGTGCCGACAGTTCGGTGTATGTCGGGTGTGTAGGTGGGTCACAGGGACCCGGGGGACCCCCTCCACCCACATGGTGCTGGTTGGCAGCTGACATGGGCCCTGCGCCATTGTAGTCCATGGTTTGGTGGTGGGGTGGGGTGGGGCCGAGGTGGTTAAGCCCATACATGGAAGGCCCTGAGCCAGGCATGGGTTCCACATAATTAGCACCCCCCACATAGACTGGACTGGCCTGTATATTGGTGGGTGTCCCATAGCCAGCACTATTAGCCTGCACTAGGCTGTGGTGGGGATGGGGATCACCATAGTCTTGTTCTGGGGTGCCATACTTCTGCTGGGGGGGGCAGCCCTTCATGGGGACATTTGAATAGGCAGTGGACATGGAGTAAGACACTCCCTGGTGGGGCTTGCCAAAGGATGGTGGAGATGGCGCGTCATAGCCTGTGCTGCCTCCTCCACCTCCCCCTCCCATTGGGTGCATTGAATTGAGAAAGCTGGCAGAAGACTGCAAGGGCAGAGGAGGAGAGCCTGTTGGTGAGGGCCCTCCAGAGCTGGAACTCAGGCCCTTGTTCTTCTGGTCCTTCTTGTACTTCATGCGTCGGTTCTGGAACCAAATCTTGATCTGGCGTTCTGACAGGTTGAGCAGGTTGGCCATTTCCACGCGTCGTGGCCGGCACAGGTACCGGTTGAAATGGAACTCCTTCTCCAGCTCAACAAGCTGGGCACTGGTATATGCTGTTCGAGCCCTCTTAGATGATGCTGACGAGCCACCAGTTGGACTCTTCTCCCCGCTGCTGCCACTCTCAGCTCCTCCTGATGCTGACAAGAGAACAAAAAGTGAATGTGAGAAAACATGAGGGCATAGCCACCCACAGAAAAATACCTGGTTGACAGTGGAAGAAAGGCAAGAAACCAAGGATATTTAAAAAAGAATGTTGGCATCTTAAGAAGGTAAAAGCTGAGAGATCGAGAAAGGTAGAGAGAATATAACATAATCAGGCTGCATGCTGAAGGAAATTAAAAGCATTCAGGTTCTTAATAAAGCAGAGGGGGTGTCTAGCAGGCCGACTGAATCCCTTGATATTAGTTGTCAACACTTCATAACAGTGGCAGTTATTAAGCTGTGGAGGCCCCAGTGCTGGCCGAGAGAAGCTAAATTGCATTTTGGCTGGAAAGACAAACCCCCCACAGCAACACCAGCTGCAGCACAAGGACTCATGAGCAGGAACTGAGGTTGACCTGCACTCACTTCAATTTGCTTGCCAGGAAAAGTCAAACTTCTCATCTCATTTATGTCATTATAACAGTGAATTCTAATAGAAACAGAAAGTTGTTTAGAGAAAAGGGATTGAACACATGCATATTTGATAAAGACCTGTTTCCTATCATTTTCTCTCCCAGGAAGTACATTTGTGGATCCAGTGAAGTTCTGAGACAACTAGTGATGACAGTGAAATAGCTTGAGTCTAAAGTTATTTTCTTTAGCTCAGAATTTTCCATATGGCAATGAACTCCTGTGCTTTTAAAACTGTAGTACCTGATAGTTAAACTAAAACAGTAACACGGGATAATCCGATAGCTTCAACCTCTTTTTTTTCCTATCTTGAGTTTTTGATTATGTTATACAGTTGCTCAAAACAACATAACCTCTCTCATCCTTGTGTGCACGTGTGGCACAGCAGCCTCTGATATAAATGTTTGTATGTGCGTGCTAGCGGTGCATTCTCATTAGTAACAGCTGATACAGTACAGTTTAAGGAAACCTAGATCCAGTCATTCATTATGTTTTCTTTGTTATCGTATTTCTATAAACAGAGATGGAAAGATGAGAGCAGTAACTAGTCTGGAGCAGTGACACTCTCTAAATGATTGTTTGAAATTTTCATTGATAAACAGTCTAATCTCTTTTCAGTTTTTTGTCTGGTCAGCTGAAATGTTTTTGAATATGATTATCACACTCATATTCATTTTTTCTGAATGATAACCACCAAATGAAATAACATATCTGTCTGCCTCAATGACTGTGTTCTTTTCCCGTTATCAGACATGCTGATGGTATTCAAATTTATCATCCAGATGCTAATATCTTCCATTTCAAATGTCTGTTCATCATTCTCTCACCCTCTCCTTGAAAATCTATTTATCTGTTATCATACATGACATTTAAATTCTTCCTGTTAATATCTTTCTACTTAAAGTGGCTTTTCAATGAGCAACAAAAATGAGGAGAAGGAAGAAAGGCGAGCAATCGGAAAGCAAATCATTTTCATGGAGTGATGAAAGGAGAAAGAAGTGCAGGATAGGGAGGAGGAGGTGGAAGAATGAAGAGAGGTATAAGCTACTGGTTGCAGGTTTGTGGCAGCATGTTGATAGACTATATTTTTACCTTAGTGATGTCTTTAGAGAAGTTTTTAGTCTTACTTGATAAGAAAGTCATCTCAAGATAGCCTGCCAACAAGGTTTATGTAACTCGCTTAACTATTATTCTTTTCCTAAGATTTGACACTAATTCCCAGTAAAACCAGGTATTTGTCATCTCTGAATGTCTGCAAAATTTTCCAGTTCAGTCAAATATGAATAAATATATCTTTTGTTATTCTTGTAATTCTATCTATCAATTTCGAAACTGTCAAATATTTAATCTAGTTATTAGAAAATACTTTCTCTGTATTTATGTACAAATTTTGTAGAGTTAGATAATAAAAATAATTCATTTGGTCTAAAAAATGTCTTGGCTGCCAAGGTGATACATTCTCTCTGTTGAAAGAGTGTAAAGATGTATTGCAGGAATTAAATATATTTCATATAATTACATATAGTTTCAAAGTCTCAAAACATAATGTTTACCATTTATGCCGATGTACCTGAACAAACAGATTGCTTTTTCATGACTGCTTCACATTTTGTCATTGAAATTTGACTAGCCTAACAACTCCATCCCTGACAGGTTCCAGAAGATCAATGCAAATTCCAACTGTTGTTCATCAGGAAGTAGTTCCAGGATATGACTGTAAAACTGCACAATGTTGTTTTTACCTGTCTGCTATTCAAAACAAAGCAAAATACAACCTTTTTCTTTCCTGACTTTTAAAGGTATAGTTGCTCTTAACAGAACCACGCCAGCTGTTTCTTCCTGCTTCAAGTCTTTATTTTAACTACGGGCTAAGTCTAATTCATCACTGGTGTTGACCGTAACCCTATAGCATGCAAACATTTCATTTTTGACACATCACAGAACATGGATTTTCTGCTGCTAATAGAAGTAAATGGGTTTTCCTCCCTTTTCATGTATTTTACTGAACACTTCTTTTAGTTTTCAATATTGGCCAGACAGTTTTACATTAGACCTTTAGCGTCTTTTACTAATGGAAACAAACTAAAGCTGGAGCTTACGTAACCATTCTGTTAGTGAACTGGTCACTGAAAATACTCAGAGATCAATGGCTTTAGTAAACTCCACTTACCAGCTACACTATTAACTACCAAAATTAACTAGAACTACAATAAACTCAGTCACCAGATACAGAGAGAGAACAGAACAGGCGGCTACTAGTCCCTGTCTCAGCTAGTGCCTGTGGGAACCTGGCTTGCCATAAAAGCCTAAGAAACCTTGTAAATTCTCTGGGGATCTGATGCTGGAAAGAGGATGTTGATAAGAGAGGTGAGGAAAGAGGGATGTGGGATAATAGGAACAAAGATGCTAATGAGGAAGGAAAATGAAAGAGGAAAGGAAGGACTGGGGGAGCCAGGGAAAGCAATAATGAGAGATACAAAGAGGTAGGCTGTGCTGTAACTGTGGTGCTCCATGGGGGAAATCAAAGCAAAGACAGAAAGACCGACAGAGACAGGTGTATTGGAACACACCATTGCCAGAGTTGTTGCTGGGTGAACAGTTTTTCTGCTTAGTCGTCTGACGACACTCTTTCATCCAGGGAAAAATCTGCTTGGCCAGGGTTGGGTTGGGCGGCAGTGAAGAGGATGAAGACGATGTGGAAGATGATGTAGAGGAGGAAGAAGTAGATGACTTATTGGTGCCTGATTTAGAGAGTGAGGAGGACCCAGTACTGCCACCTGGCTGCTGAGCCCCAGTATTACCGTTGCTGGGGTTGGGGGGAAGTGGAGGGGACACTTGGGAGCCAGGGTGGTGCTCAGGTGGCAGACTGGGCCGCATGCAGCTGCCATTCAACTCCTTGGTCTTAGCTAGCTGCTGCTGCTGGTGGCCACCATTACTGCCCAGTGACTGTAAAGAGCAGGCAGAGCGCTGGTATGAATCCACATCCAGATGGGTAGCCGACTGGAAGATCGGCTGGTGGTGAGACGCTGGGACCGGGGCATCATAGCCCCCGAAGCCATTGGCGGCTGCTCCTGCTCCCACTGCTGCCCCCTGCACTGGGTAGGATGAGTAGCCACCAAAAAGTGTTGAGGAGTTGTCGTAGTATGTTGTTTTCTGCATCTCTGTGAGAAGTGGCGGCGTCTTCTTGTGCTCCGGTCCTTATTGAGAGCCACTGCCGGAAGACCATTTGGTACCGGGGGTCACGTGACGGTGTCTCTCCAACGGTCCCCTGCAACCTGACCTAAAAGGTTAGGAAGAGACAGAAAGAAAGAAATGAGAAAGATAAATCCATCTTCCTTGAATGAAAGGCACCATGACGTGAATAGAAACCACTGCTTTTCTTTCCACAGCCCCCATCCCCCTCCCTTTGGAGGCCAGTGCACAGCCTGCAGACGCTCTTCTGATCTCATTGCACAGCCTTTCTTGTACAAATGCACACACACACACACACACACACACACACACACACACACACACACACACACACACACACACACACACACACTGCTGGGTGGGTCAGTTATTTAATGTTGCAATTTCTGTTTAAATTGTAATTAACTGCAGTTTTTATTACTGCTATAGTTTGTTATTATCAATAACAGCCATTAATCTGTAGTTGTAGATTAATGGCTTTTATTTTTTTTTTATGATTTTAACCAATTATTTTCTGTTTTTATGCAACGAAAATTACGCAATTTACTTAGATTTGTTTTTAAACAGAATAAATTAAAATCCATCATCATAAAATTTTAAGATATGTTGGTTCTTCTTCCATACATTCCAGAGATATTCGTTATTTTTGAAGTTTTCCTAATAAAGAATTACCATCAAAAGTGTGCTGTTATTCGGGCTGAAAACGACATTTTATGTGTAATGGCGGCAGTGGACACGGCCCATATCTATTTTCCTTTGTGACTGATGTAGGTAGTCTATTTCTGTCAACCTCTACTTTCCGCCTGTGATTTACTGTGTTCTCTCTGCTGTTACCTCACTTGTCTTCACTCACAGGAATCCAAGCGGAAAGGATTTTTGTTTCACCAGGGTTTTTTCCCCCATAAAAAAGAATCTATCTATCTATCTATCTATCTATCTATCTATCTATCTATCTATCTATCTATCTATCTATCTATCTATCTATCTATCTATCTATCTATCTATCTATCTATCTATCTATCTATCTATCTATCTATCTATCTATCTTAAACGGAGAAAAAAGTAACAAATATTACTGATGACGAAAAGTATTTAAACGGTGAAGTATAGGTTAGAACTCGGATCTCAGTATACAAGTAATGTTTTATGTATTTACTGATTTATTGATTGATTTATCGTGAGGTAAACAGTAAATGGAAACATATTATAAAATGTAATTGCGCTCAACAATATACGATTTATATTGTTTTTTGCAAAAAAAAAAAAAAAAAGACAAGACAAGAAAGAAAGGAGGCGCCCGGCAGAAATTTCACTAGTCAACAACCCATGAGGGTTAAGCTGTCAGAATGCTCAATCACGGCGCCTTTAGTTAAAAAGAGAGAAAGAGAGAAAAAAGGAAAGGAAAAACAGCAGGGTTAGCCTCCACACACTGTATCTTGCGCTCACCGCTGGTGTGGGCCTGTGGCCGTAAAAGGCCGGCTTGACAGACACGAGAGAACACCTGGCATTCGTTGCTTCTGTGGAGATAAACTGTCTGACGCAGAAAAGAGGAGATGAAGCAGCTCTTCCATTACACACAAGCTGAGCAGCGCTAGCACTAGCTACATCTAAAACTAGGCCTACTGGGGCTTTCCAAGTTAACCCTACCAGTATTTTAGCCTGGCTCCCGGCTCCATATTGCAACAACGGCTCACTATTATTAGCCATCTCTTTTATTTCGCTCTAATGTCGAAGATATTTTTGTATTAGTCCTGCTATAGTGGATCTCGTTTAGGAGAAATGTATAGAAAAAAATAAGGTTAAAAAAAAACAAAACAAAAAGAAAAGAATTTGGTAAAGCACGTGCGAAGGTAAGACGATACATTAGAATGACATATACCAGGCCCGAGCTTCATGAAAGCTGCACCGAAAATAGGATTGTGTGTATCGAAGTCTACTTCATATAGCCTACTGATGGTTCTGCACACGGTATATATAAAGAACAGGCCTGAATGATATATCGCCAACATAACTTAAGATACTAGAAGAAGGAATTGGAGATAGTAATGCTATCAGCGTGATAACAACAAAAACCATCAAATTTGTTTTATTGATATCTGTCTTCTACCAGTAACACCAAGAAATCGCAGTTCAGTCACCAATAACTTTATAGATTGGTAAAATTGTGCTAAAATAATATAATTCACTTTTCAACTATTTTAAAATGTGTTCCCATTTTTTTCTCAAAATCAAATAGTCCAGCCTTTCTCCGGCTCTCAGCACGTCACACATGTCACCCATTTATCTTTCTAGTAGACAACCTGGAATCCTAATTATTTACTCTAAGGAATAGTCCCAACGACAGAGGGAGAAAGATGGAGGCGGGTGGGGGGGAGTGGGGGGGCATGGCAGTGAGTGTAGGAGGAATATGTTATTAAATCATATCGCTGTTTCGCCATTAAACGGGACACGTAATGTCTCTGCCCCTGGCTTGTAGTGCTACAGCTTAATACAATCACCAACTTTGCTAGACGCCTGCCTGAATAATCCACTTACACTGACAGAGAAACAGCCACCCAAACAAAAACAACACAGAGAGGGAGATAGAGAGGGGGAGAGGGAAGAGAAGTGGTGTGGGGGGGTAGAGAGGAGGCGGGTCGGCCTTGGTGTCCAGTGTCTGTGTTTTATCCTGGGATATAAAATTACAAATGGCGTCTGCCATGAAGAGCTATGTAGACAGTGAGACAGAGAGAATGCATTAACTTGGACAATCCACGTATTCTTTATCCCATTAACAGAGAGAGAGAGAGAGAGAGAGAGAGAGAGAGAGAGAGAGAGAGAGAGAGAGAGAGAGGCCAATTATACAGACTCTAAACGACAAACAATAAAGAATTGGCCATATCTGAGCTATTGTTGCTATGTTCACGGTCTCATTTTAGACTGAAATCGCTAAAGGCGCTAAATATTCATGTGTGATTAAAATTACACCATCAAAATATTTTAGGAATAATTACAATGCATCCCATATACCCAAATGATAATAAAACAGGAGCCTGTGGAGGGACAAAAATTGAACGAGAAAAGTGCATCACCCATTACAGAAAAACAGCCGGCCATCGCTCCTAAATATAATTTAAGTGAGGAAGAGGCGTGGAAAGCGTAGTGGAAGAGATGAGGACGGAAAAAGCTGAACAGAAAAGGACAGAGATGGACGGTCGAAAGAAAAAGGGGGGTTGCTTGTGGCGGGTAGCTACGGCAGTTTAAAGCATTGTGAACTCTTCTTGAACCGGGATTGAAGTCATACAGGCCATAAATCACTGAGCCAGCCACTCCGCGTCCACAAACTGCACAGCGAGCAAACACACTATGTATTTCTGGCTTGTTGTTTGAGCTCGCGCTGGCCTGCTTGCCCGCCGATGATGTTCCTTACCTGCCTTAGCACCGGTGATCCCAGTCCAGTCCAGCACGGACCCAACAGCACCGCATCATAGATTAGTCCTCGCACGCGTTCAGTTGGTAATCAACAATAACAGATAATTAAATAACAAATCCGCTCGTTTGGTCGTCCGTTTTGCTCTCCTCTTCTTCTTCCTCCTCCTCCTCCTCCTCCTCTCCTCTCTCCTCTCCGCAAACCCCGCTACTCCTCCGGTGCTGTCTCGAGACTAGCACGGCTGCTCGCGACCACCACTTCAACAACACCTCCTGAAGCCCCAGCAGCGGCAGACCGGGCTGCGCGAACAGGACACCTTGTGGCATGAACGACTGGCGGATGAGAGAGTCGGAGGGATCCAAGACTATCGGCGGGGGCTCAGTGTGCGGGAAGAATTAACAGACGGGCTCGGTGCAGGCTACAGGCAGGCTAGTTAGGGCATGAGCTGAACGAGCTTACCGGGGAGCATGCCTGCTACCCCCCGCCTCCCCCCATCCCCCCCACCCCACCCACCCTCCACCCCAGCGCCAGCGCTGCCTGCACCGCTTCTGGCTGATAACAATGGCCTCAAATTTCTTTCTCTTTTAGCCACTGTCCTTCACACGGCCGGCCAGTCATTCACACAGCCACAGAGGAGTATGTCCGCCACAAAATGTCACTTCATCTTATTTTAGGTAGTTTTCTATTCTTGTTTTTTATTTCCTTACGGCTCTTCTTCTCTAAGTCTCCCCGAGGCTCATTTTCCCCTGGTATTATTCCCGTCTGCCCCGGATCTGTGCTCCTTGCTTCGGTCTTAGGTAGGCTATAGGTGTGTGCCTTGCACACGGCTAGCAGCAGCACCAGTTTACAGCCTACAGTCTTCTTTGTGGTTGTGGTAGTAGCCTGGATATTCTCGTTATGATGGTGAAAATATGCCCCAGTATCAGAGACTCTCACAGGCCCTGTAACGAACGGAGTAACCAGATTGACGGCTGGACGAGATGATTCCCTCATCAAAAAGTCAACGTCACTCAAGAATTATGCTAATTGAGCTGGATCTAGCCATGCAAGCAGGCTAGACACATGTAGATTGTTTTTTCCACGTGTCACCATAACTTTAACTCTAATAAAGTCTTTGACTTTTTTGTGCTTTTCACTTCCTGTTATATTGGTTATATATAACCTAAAAGTTTATATTTTAACAAATTGAACTTTTTTGAGGGTATTGAGGCAATACTCTCAATAAACCTATATTTTAGAGGTTTGTATAGAAGTATTTTTTAGATGTTTTAAAAATCCCACTTAAAGGCTGTCTATATGCTACTATAGGCCACGTGGGCATTCTCTAACCAGGCCCAGGTTAACTAGTAAATGTCCAAACAGTGTCACTAACGATGTGTATCATTATTAATCATAAATTATATTTTATGGTCTATAAAGTTAACCTGGTATTACATTTAGCTTTAATTATTTATTTTTGAAATTGTAGAGAGCATCTGTGTACTTTAAAGTCTATAGGAGGCAACAAGCAAAAAAAAAAATCACGTGGTGAGGTCAACATATAAAACAAGACAGTCGCTCACAGTAAAAGGTTTATTAAAATTGCTGACCTCATCTGAAAATACTGCTTGGGACATATCATCGACAAATGCAAAGTTTGTGGGTAAAATGCTTAAGCTCCTGGGCTAAGCTCCTGTAGTTTTCTCTTTCGGCAGGATGACTTTGCTATGTGTTTTTGTTTACATCAATCCGACTCTTTTAAAGTATGGATAAAATATTAGCATTCATTTAAATGTAAATTTCCTTCATCATAAATAGTTTTCAAGATTTTTTCAGAATTTCTTTTCAATATTTCTGCTGCTGCCTCGCCGCATAAACGTCACTTAAGACGTATGTAACGGAGGACAGAGTGAGGGGGACAAGACTAACATAGAAGGTGCACATTACGCTAACATTATAGCAAAAAAAGATTGTATGTGATCAATTTGGTTTTAAAGCTTCACTAACAGGGTTTTAAAGAAAGCATTTAAAGAGTCTTGCGTTTTGACTTGAAAGCACCGAGGTGGAAGATGAAGCAGCAGTGCAACAACACTTAAAGAAAGAAAACTGAAGTGGGCTTAAAAATAATAACCAACAGTGAAAAAAAACCTGAGAGAAGGAGAGGGGTGAAAGAGAGAGACCTAAATGGAAATGAAAATATGAGGGGTGTCCTATGATGTTGTCATTACGCCCCCTCACCCCCCACCCCCAACACACACACACACACACACACACACACACACACACACACACACACACACACACACACACACACACACACACATTCTCTTCTCTAACTCTCCCCCGCTCCCTCTATTTTTATTATTCAGGACGCTACTCCTGTCGTTTATGGCTACGTAAGATTTATGAGTTCTCTAGCACCCAGCAGTGTGTGTGTGTGTAAACAGCCCGACTTTAAAACAGATAGCATTCGCTGTGGGCAGCAGAAATGAGAGGATGAGCTCGGTGTAGGTGGAAGGTGGGAGCCTGAAATGTGTCCATCTGCAACTTTTCCTTTAAACCAGCCTTTGTGTGGACTGAAGGATCTGCTAACCAACCTCATTACACATTAACCAAAAAGCTAATCAGCTACTTTTTTGTCTTTCTTTTTTTTTTCCATGTGTGGGAGAGACGTGCATGTGGAGAAATAAGCAGAACGGATTACACCTATGCACTGACTTGCAAAAGCACGCCAGTGCTTGTGGAGGACGGCTGTTTTTCTCGGATGGAAGACGCGCATCGACTCTGCATGTTTCGGATTGAGTCACGGATATTGGGTTTCACAACTAAAACGCGGTGCCTTCCTGCGCCATGGAAATCTTCTTTCCTTTTTCCACTTTCTTTCTCCTTTGGGACTATAGATATGTAGGCCACTGAGGATGACACAGGAATTCCCTTTGATTCTGTTTTTCAAACGATTTGAGAAATGCCAATGTTAAAATATCGTGCACAAGTGCAGAATGATTTTTACAGGACTCCAACTGTGAACTATTTAATTCAGCCGCTGTCACTTTAATTGCTGTGTTATGTAAATATAGCTGTATTAATAGGCTATGAACAGTGGTAGCATTAATGCCATTACCGCAGTTACAACATGCAGTTTTAATAACTGTCTATCAAATGATGAACTGACCCTCCATGCTTCTGCCTATAACCCGCGGCCATCATACACTTCCTTTCACACCTCAGGATTATATTACATAAGCACGTGTCATTACACGATATTACATCACTCACACACGTACACGCGCGCACACCCGTAGAATTTCAACATTACAATCACTTTCAACTTCATAAATATTTTCCATATATATGTAACTGCATTTATGCTTAAGCGATATAAATTAAATTATAGAGAGAATACTTCTACTACGAATAGACAAATCAGTTCCTGTAGAAATAGTATACATTCTACACATCAATATAATATGCACAGGATATTGTTTTTTTCAACATATGCAGCGTCCTAATTGTCTAAAAATAAAGGAAAAACTACCCGTCATGCACCTTCCACGTTGCAAAATCGTCACTGTCTTCTCATCTTATAATTCTATTAGCGTGTACACAGCACCCATGCACAAACTTCAGACTTCGTTCTAATGCAGGCTGCATCATGACAAATAATGCCAAAAAAAGTCCGAACTTACCGGAATATTTCCTATTTTCCCCTGAAGTTTTAATGGAGGAAAACGGCTTCCAGAAAGCTCCTAAGAACTGACGTATATTGCGGGAAAAGGGGCATGCGGAGGGGATGGGAAAAGGGTAGGAAAGAGAAAGAAGACATATGCAATCAAACACATCTCGGTAAAATCAGATACAGAGGCGGGTCACCTCTTGTACTCGAATCGAATGGTTGGGTCAGCAGCAACCGCTTGACTTCAAACCCTAAATAATTCACACACAAAAAAAGAAAAAAAAAGAAACAAACAAACAAAAACAAAAACAAAAAACAAAACAAAAAACCAACAACAACAAAGAACGAGGCAATGCTGTGCCTAACACCTTTCTAAAAGTGACCTTTGTGCTAGAGGGTGTGAGATGTTATTGAGTCTGGTTACCACAATTACACATTTGTCTTCTTTCCCTCAAAATAATAAAATAAATAAATACAACAAACAAACAAAAACACGCATGATTTCATATTCAATAATAATCTTGCTTATCCCGTCAGCGTACCAAAATGAGTTATGTAGGGAATAGAGTTATGGAATATATAGAATGCATTAGAAATTGTTCATTTGTAGCAATGGCCTAGAATATATAAACATAGACTTTGTTTAGGTTAGAAGGATTTGTGCAATAAATAAATACATAAATAGCTAAACTGTATGCGTAAATCATAATTACCCATCAGAAATAATGCTCCAGTTAGCACACACGCGGATTAACACAATTATATATATATATATATATATGAAATCTAAAAACTGCAATCGAAATCGAAAGGCATGCCCCGATTGCATCAAAATTCTGATTCTTGCTATTAAAAATGATCATTAGAATTTAATGCAGGGTCTCGTTTAAAAACTTCAAAAGTTAAATAAACTTCATAAATAATGAACACATCCGAAAAAAACCCACACAAAAAAACAACTTTCCAAAGTCATAAATTCTGTTAAGCACCAAACGGGGACTTAAGAGAAGCAAAAAATAGGGGGGAGAAAAAAAAACAGAAAGAGACAGAGAGAAAGAGGAGCGAACCAAAATGAGAACAGGCCCCATAAGGCAAACAGCTGTTTGATCCACGCGGCCCATAAATAACTCAAGCATCACTGAGTGAGAAAACACTCATCCTGGACAGTCCTGTGGACAGTCTTACTGCCGGGCTGAGGACCCACAGCAAGAGATCACATCTAGCTCTGTCCACAGATAAACACATATCCATCTGCTGCTGCGCGGGGCCGTAAACACTGCGTAAAGCGGAACCGTATAATTATATAAGTGGATCACAGGATGAAAAGTGTATTCCATGTTGTTGGCTATTATTATTAAAGTGCTGCAATAAAATCTCAGAGCCGTTCTCCTTCTGCTTCTGCTCCTGACAACTTCACCCAAACACATAAATCAAACGCAAAGGATCCCCCGACCTCCCCGCACAAGTCTACATCACTACTACTACTACCACCAGGCTACTACCGCTCCTGCTGCTATAAAGTTATTTATCGTTTCCATCCAAGAACTCACGCACCGCTCTGGCTACTGTGCATACCCATTGCAGCTCCTTCAGTCTGGGTCTCCTCAGTGTGCCCCCCTTCCCCCTCAGCCCCGCCGGTTACGGTCTGATTTTTGCAGCCGCAGAGCAGGCAGGAGTGGACTAGTCTAAAGTTGCCCAGAAAGTGATGCAAGGGCCGACTAGCTTAGCCAGCTAGCCTGTACGCCGAGACAAAGACAGGAGGCCGCCTCCAGAGCCCCTAGAGCCCCCAGAACAGCTGATGAGCGTTTTTTTTTCTTAGAGGAAGAGGAGGCTGGGGGAGAGAAGGGGAGTTCTGGCTGCAACCAGGACTCAAAATACCACAATATGGATGGAAGCTTTTCTCTGTAAAAGTTTAAAAGGAGCGACAAAGAAGCAGCAGAAAAAGGTGTGCAACAAAGGCTGTTGGCCCATAATTTATCAGAATGTGAAGTGGATGTGAACAGCAGGTTTTAGACTCTAGGGAGATGGAGACATAGAGAGGGAAAGGAAAGGAGGAGCGCGAAATGAAACAAGTGTGTGATTTTCTCTTTCTCTTTTTAATAAATACAGCAATACTGCAGCATATAGTTGGCTGTAAACATTCAAGGATTAGGATAACGAAGGCATTTGTTTTTCTGAGACTCCATTGCATCCTACAGCTAACAGGTCTACTACTTTTTACGAAGATGTATTTTTTTTTTTAAGGCTGAGAGGGTTTATGGGACCTGATGCTGCTCACTGCTAGGCTTCAAAGTTTCGCGGTGTGCAAAAAGTTTCGTGCTTTTCGGCTTTCTCTTCTTATCTCTGCCGGGTCTGGCGGTGAAATCACCAGACCAGTTTTTTTTCAGAAAACATATACACACACTGAGTCTTTAGAGATACACGTTTAGTGAGATTAGTTGGACATAAAAAATCTTTTTCTTTTTCTGCTGCAATTTCCTTAGTGCTTGTTTTCCTCTGACCTCGGACATGATTCAAACACAACTGAAACACATCACACCTTGCTATATTTTTTCAATCCTGTGCCTAACAGGAAAAGCTGAAAGCTCTCGCTGAAGCACTCATACAGTGACATATTGGATAACAGCTTTCTAAAAGTGACCTTTGACCCTGGAGCAGCAATGGATAAGCTCTGCAATGATCAACCAACTGGTCACAACTAGAATTCCAGTTTCTGCTTTGAACACTGACTCAGACTCTGATAACCTTTAGCACTCAGCTTTATTTTAAGTTGCAAGCATGAGCAGTTGAGGCAGACTCAATAAGTCAGTAGACTTTTAAAGTATAGGTCTTCAGTCAGCAGCAGTTATTGAAACAGCATTTCCATACTGGCACTGGCAAATTTATTTTAGTTAGAATGTCATTGATAATATGCCTGCAACCCACCTGTTTCTATAATTATTCAAACTAGCTTGATATTTATCTATTTAACCACATCGCAATGATTTTTTTTTTCTTTGTCAGTGTTTGGTGTCAGCTGTGAGGTTTTAAATAATCTCTGTCTATGATGTCAGATAACTCTGCCGGTAACTCTTTTGTGGAGCTTTCCATGACGAGGTACCTAAGAACTTTAAAACAATCTGACCTTACCTTAAACAAGCTATAGATAGCTTGTTTAAGGCTTGTTTAAGCAGATCTGCTGAGCACATCCCCCGTGTGCATCCACTTTCTGGATTTGACATCATGTGCAACTTCAGCGGGCTTCCGGCCACTTGCATTCTTTTCAAATGATCACAGTGGTTAGCATTTTATTTAGATAGCAAATGGAGTCACAGAAGAGAAGCTGCTAGTTCATGCTTTCTAAGATGAAAATATTAACATCAGAATTTTGGCATTCTGATGTCACATAATGATTTACTGTTTGTCGGAATTAATTTATATCTGATTTTCTTCCATGTTTGCTCATTTTACTCTAAAAGATTCAAAGTTCAAAACATTATTTCCACAATAAACCCAAAATTAGTCAGTTTTTAAATTTCACACATGCTTTGTTGAATAAAAATACGTTTTATCACAATGACACGCACCTTTCTCTAGAACAGATGGAATACCTGTTACACTCTGGGATACTTCCATGTCCATAAGGACACCCACTGCCATCACCACCACCTTCCTCAGAGATCAGTCAATGTCCATACTCTTTGTGTCCAAAAAAGACTTTTTCATCAAGTCTATTTGCAGAGTTTCTTCAAGTGTAATGAGCTCGAACAGCCATGCAGCATTGATACCGACATCACAGACACAACAACAAACCTAGCACTGCAACACATTTCATCTCCTCCCCTCTTGCAGATGACATACCACTTTCAACACCATTTTTCAGAGGGCAGATATGCACCAGGGAAAGAAACAGAGAGAGAGAGAGAGAGAGAAGTCTTACATGTTCATCTGCTTCCAGTTTGTTTAACTAAGGAGTGGGTCTCAGAGGGGGTGAAAGGACTTTTGGTTTGTTTCCCATATTCCATTCTAAATTTAATGCAAAAACAAAATGCCTGGAAAGTTAAATTAATCAAATTCAAACAATTCAAGTGCATGAACAAGCATTTTTTTTAAACATCTCAGCCAAGGAGCATGTTTGTGTAACTGTGCCATGTGGAAAATTACTAATTCATATCTTTGGTGTTGTTGTTTTATTAGTAAGGTTTACAACCACAAGCCACTCTGTGAGAAAACGCTAAACCTCCATAGGTGTGTACAGCCAAATTTGTAAAAAGTGTTTTTTATGTGAACTAAAAAATATTAGTTCACATCTTTGCTGGTATGCTATTCACCTAGTGAATACTTTCTTGTCATTCAGGATTGTGAAATCTGAATAAACCTACTTAATGTCTGTTGCTGTAGACACATAACTGAGGCATTAACTCGTCCTGTGTACAAAAGACCTGTTTGAACTCTATGTAAACCACGTGCTTCTGCTGAAGCTGCTTTCTGCTTCATGGCCCCTCAAATTCAAACAGGGATTATGCACAAACATATCCAACAACAAGAGCTGAGCTTAACAAGTTCTTACATCCCTTATACCCTTTCATTGTATGATTTTTTTCTTTTCTACACTTAGCTACTTGTATATCATTTTAGCCCAGTGTTACTCTCCTTTACTGCTCCAGGCAGGGTCGCACAACTTCCCAAAGAACTAACCCCATTTCACTAAGAGTCCTAAATCAGAAACTCATACCATCAACGCCTTCCTTTGACACGGAGTTAATCTTTATCAGAGATGCTAATCTTTGACCTCAAACTAAAAGAAAGCCCTGACACTAGGAGAAGGAAAGAAGGGGAAGGGGGGTTCTTGGGGTTTACCAGAAGGTATGATGTGGGGGTCGAATTGTTCTTTCTGCTCCTGGGCCATGAAAAGTGCCAAGCTCACCAAGCCTGTCAGGCATAGGTTGAACAGGGATGGATGTGACCTCCCATGCAAGTGTGTGTGTGTCTGTTGGGGGTGGGGGAGTGGCAGGTAGTATTCACAAAGTCAATGGTTAGCTAATTACCTTTTTACCTAAATGTGTAATATTGAACAAAAGCTCATCGCGATAGGAAAAAGCTGGCAGTTAATGATACAGTCAGCAATGTCTCAAAAATTTCCAAGATTTTCCAAATATTTTTTTTTAAATGTAAGATTTCACGTATACCTATAAATATCAAATTGCTCTTAACAGTATGTAGACTGTAGGTACGAGGGAATAAAACCTGGCAGTTATAAAGCAATTACACTGTAAATGTTACTCATGGGGAAGGAAAGGACATACATTACTAATAGTGGTGCGGGCTACTGAGCATATTAAACTCCACTTCTTACATTGTAATTCAGCATTACTTTTAGATGTGTAGACTTCCTGACTTTTATCTAAATTCATAATCAAACACCATATAATATAAATACTGCATATTAAAATGAAATTGTTTATCTGTAAATATTACATTCAAATGTAATAGATTTCAAAAGTGACCTAAAATTTGAGTCAGTCTGTAATTTGTAACGCTTTCATTTTGATTCATATGTCTAATAGGTGGAACCTGGTTATATTTTATTTTTAATATTTCTTTATTCACATCTAAGACAGACGCATAGATGGTGATTATATTGGTCAGTATTGTGCACTGCAGAAACCTGTTACAGGTAGTGACATGCAGGTATGTATGTATACAAGACATACAAGACCCACCATAAATAGTGATGGGTGGGTGGTGGGTGGGGATAATGGTGGTAGTGGGATTACACAGTCGGTTCTTTCTGGATCATATGCTGAAGACCAAAAATAATGACATCACAGAGTTTTGTACCGCATCAATATTTAACTCACTTTGACATAGATTATTTATTAATGCAGAATAGAATGCTGCCACTTGTAGAGTTCCATTAGATTTGGTGTATTATTATGGATCAGAGGAGAATAAACGTAAGGTCTCGTTTGACCATGTTTTTTGTAGAATTTGTCATTGTTGGTATGTAGGCTTTCTGGACATGCAGCCATTGTGGCTGCCTGTTGGTCAAAAACAATCATTTTCTGCATTTGAGAGTTAGTCCATCTAGGGACAGAAGCATTCAGTGATATGTGTCTATAGTAATTTGTGGTTTGGCAGGGCTTTCAAAATGGATTTTCCTAAGTTGTTATTATATAGCTCTGAGGCCTCATTACACTGAATGTTGAACAACCTGCACCACTATAAAAGGCCTGCATCCATTTCCTGACAACATGGTCCTCTTATGATGCAAGTTTCAGAAAAAGAAGCCAGTGACTGTAATATAATCGGGCCACTTGGCCTAGCAGCAGACAGTAGTGTGTTACAGCGGGAGAAAGCAGCTTTATGGATCTCAGCCAGACCTGTCAGGCTTTATACACAGCAACAGTGTTAGTTGTTCTTGCCCCTACTATTTTACTATGATTGGTATTCTGCCCATACTTTGTCAGTGATACACGAGGAAATCGATTAAATCACAGCTGTGCTAGACTTGCTGTGGGTTTTCATAACTTTTAAATCTATATACCTCTATACTTAGCAAAATACTTCAAGGTAAGTCCAGAGGATCTAACCACTGTTACACGAGATGGCATAAGCAACTCAGATTTAGCCTGGATGATACAGGGTGGGAGTATTTGATATGTTCAGCATTTTAGAATATGGCCGTTTTTTAAACTTGATTAAAATCATATATATCAGTTGACATTAGATGTAAAAATACACAAGAACAAACAAGCTAGGATTTTTGAAATAACTGCTTTCTTAGAAACAACAGAAGACAGCACTTTTGCTTTTGCCTTTCCAGACTGGTGGATGTGAGCTCTCAGGAATAGCTCTTCTTATAGTTACCAAACCTTTAAGTGTTTCTCTTTAATAATAATAATAATAATAATAATAATAATAATAATAATAATAATAATAATAATAATAATAATAATAGCATAGTATACTAGTGGGCTGTTTTCCTTGGATGAGTGCAGTTATTATATCTGCAGTTCATAAACAATATGGAGACTACATAAATGAATAAAGTCACAGTTTTGACTCTGAAATCTTGTTCTTTCGCAATAAATGTGTTAAGGGGCTCAAGAACTGATGGTTGTATGGTAAATCTATATTTAATGCACTTTTTTATGGACCTTAATTTCTCACCTCAGCCATTGTATAATTTGATTGTGATCCAGTTTTGCTTATGGTGTTTTCATATCCTTGTGATCACTCAATAAATGGACCCACGTCTTGGTGTAAGGAGGAGAAAGGCAACGCATTAGACCAAATGATTTCTGTTTGTAGTTATTTTACAATAGTTGCATTTGTAATTCGACGTCTATTGATAACCATTTCGTTTAAAATTGGTTGGAGCTAATATTTTTGTGGGGCCAAAGGGTGAGATGGGGGTTGATTTTTTGAGTAAGCAATCGTCACACTATCCCAAATTTCGTCGTGGCTAGCATGCATCTTCCTTCTTTATACATAGCAGCCATGCCCCTAATCGCCGAGACTCATTCTCTCTGTCCCACGCACGCACGCTAACATGCACATACTAACACCTCACTTAGTCTAGCAGGCATACTGCTTTCCAAATGTGGGGCGAGTGAGCAGGGAGGTTGAGAAAGTAAGAGACAGAGTTCGTCCTATTTTCTGTTACCAATTCGGATGCATCTGTCTTCAGCTGCCTACACGCACGCGCGCACAGAAAAAGTGTTGGCTAGCAATAGAGCTTGCACGCGGTTTCACCCTATGGATGCGTGTGCGAGTTTGAGAGAGACCGCGGTCACACAACAGATAATTAATGACATGTCGAGCGGTGGAGTGTGTGGAATGGGGACGCCTCGGGAATAAGCACGGGGACACTGAGCAAGAAGCAGCCCGACAGACCTTACCTGCGCTCTTGGCGTGTCTTTCCAGATGGATATCCTCCTGGTGTTCGGTTTTTTTCCTGGTTTCAGTCTGTTTTGGACACGGACGGACACACTAGCTACAGTTAGGATGACCACTGAATCCTCTCCGAAAGGCTTGGGCGTATTTTCTTTTAATTAATTGTACTTAAATACAAGCAGTCGCTCCTAGAGGTTGGAGTCCAAAATGGCACTAAAACGTTATTTATGCCAATTAAAGCCGACGTTTAAACTGCACCGTTACCTGTTATTATAGCACTGGTGAGCTCATTATGGCGCTTCTGTGACACGGCGTAAAGGAGACGCCAATCGTTTGCATGACCGGTTTGGGAAAAGACATAAATCTGGAGCGGCTCTGCTATAAATCTCCAGCAGTCAAGCCTACCTACAGCAAGCACGCTGACGGAACCCGCTTGGTCTGGGGCTCGCGGTGCGACTTTACCCTAAACGACACACCGCATGCACGCGCTCACCCCCTCCGCCTTTTGCTGTAAAACTCCCCTTGTAGCGGGCTGGTACGTTCCTGGTCAGAGCCACATCCAGGGCTTACGTTTGTCTGTTTTGTCGTCCGAGTTGACACTGTCCACCCCACTAATGTTTGGGAGACTGCTGAGCTCCGGTGGGCCTCTTTCTGAGCTGGACTTCAGAATAAAAACGGATAGAGCTTTCCTGGATTGAGGGTGACGCTGTATTCCCTGGGCTGCTTTTCGCTGCTCCTTCCCCTTTCTTCCCTTCTCTTTCGTTTAACTAAAAAGAGGGTCACGCAGTCCTCCTTTTCCATTCTCTATCTTCGTCTTCATCTTCCCTCGCTCTCTTTGGTGCAAGCTAACCAAATTCACCATTATTATTATTATTATTATTATTATTATTATTATTATTATTATTATTATTATTATTATTGCTACTACTAGCAATGAGTAACCTTGGTGAGCTAAAACCTCTGCAGACCAAAGCAATCTACGTTTAAGCCTAAAACACGTATCTTCAGGCGCGTCGTAACTGCTTCTTTGGTTACCGCTGGAATATAGTCTCTTCTCTCGGCGGTCCCTGCTTTTCTGGACAGACGGCTTGACACTGTGAACTGTTCCTGAAGCAGTTTGCAGTCTGACAACCTAGACAACCTGGGGAATCTGGGAGGGAGAAAAGGGAGTTCTGGTTTTGTTCCTGTCCAATAAGGGAGTGTGGTTAAGGTGCACCAGAAGGGTTAGCGAGGTTCACCGTAACCTGCCTGTTCATACTGCCTGCGCAAAGGCCAGATGTTGGTTATTACATGGCGTCAAACTGAGCGCGATCAGAGGAGAAGAAGAGGGAGAAGGAGGCCGAGAGAGCAGAAATTCCGCTGTGATTTGACCTGCGCGTTCACAGAGGGGAGCCATTTCCACCTCGCTTGGTTTTACACAATTAGTGGGCGATTTTAGCCTATGCGCAATTACTTTAAGATCTCCGATGTATTCATTATTAATGTTAAGGTTCAAAAGTTGCATACAACCACGCAACCAAGAGATATATATGTGTTCAAATCTATGATGTTGATGTGATATACAAACGGTGACTAGATATGAAGCGTTATAGCAACAGTATTCTAATCTACTTTGCACGTGTGGATTTTAAGTCCTGTTTATCCTTACTTGCGCCGATACAAACAGATGCACTTGCCCCCCCACCCCCCACCCCCCACCACCACCACCACAGACACAAATTCACGCTTGTAAAAGGTACGTGTGTCATCTGCCCACGCTTGTAAACATGCCCTCTACACACACAATGAGAGATAAAGAGAGAGAGCGCGCGAATGAGTACGTGAGAGACAAGTTCAATTACACAAAAGTAAAGCCGGTATTTTTATTTTTCTGTTATGATAGAAGAAAGAGAACGGAGAAAGGAAATCAGTTCGCGCCTGCTCTCTCCCTCCACTCCTGGTGGAAACATTTCCGCCTCAGCAGCTCGGGCTGTCTTATCGCGCTTGTGCTGGCTCTCCGGCCCGGTTCAAATGGGTGATGAAGGGAGAGAAAAAAATGGAGCTCTCGGGTTTTGGATACGGTTTCAGCGTCTCATTTTTCACAAGCTTCGAATCACTACCTTCACGCAGACGTTTATAAATTAGCAGAAGGATTCTTACTGATTTATTTTCAAACGGGTAATCGTCTCCGCGCAAGAAAGAGCTCTGGAAGTACCTGGCGCGCGGAGCGTGAGAGTGGTTAACTCCGGCCAGTAAGAGATATGGGACTTTCGGTTTATTATTATTATTATTATTATTATTATTAATAATAATAATAATAATAATAATAATAATAATAATAATAATAATAATAATAATAATAATAATAATAATGAGATATCGTCGTGCTTACATTGGTTAATTGTGTGTCTGTACTGTAATAAATCTTTCATGTTAGGGGTCCTTTAAAAGAATGTAACCGGTTTTTGTAAACATTATTTTTCCCACGCTAAATCTCTCCCTCGTTAACGTCCATCAGCTGCAGATTTATGAGGCCAAGTAGCCCTCGGATTTATGTTTTGACTGTTTTCGAGGAAACCCTACTCTTCTCTGTCTTTCCATTTCCATTTTCGTTTCGTTTTTTTCCCTTGTTTTTCGCTTTACCCGCTAGCAGGCAATTAAACTGAGATTTTCTGCAAGCGACTATTGAGCACGATGTATTGGAAAATACAATTAAAAATTTAAAAAAGAAATCAGTTTAACTTTAGGCACCAGTCTTCTGCTAGAAGTGGGACACATTTTGAGGACTGTTCAGTTCGTCAGTGCTGCTTCTTCATTTGGATTTCATTTGCATGAACAGAGTATTTTAAATACACTTTATGATTATTTTTTTAAATGTGGTCACAACAAAAACATTTTGCTATGTAACATACATATGTATAATTTCACAAAATCGCACTGTCTCTATACGGATGTATGTGCCGCACAAAGGTTACATGTCATTTTATTGCGTTAATATGTGGCTACTATATCTCTAGCTTGTGTGTAAATAGAGAGGGCGTTAAAACTGAACTAAATATTTTAAATACAATTTTTAAAAGAATGATTCACTCTTTTCAGATTGGTCGCTCCCAGGACTGAAAATATTTCCTGCTAGGGAAAAAGAACAGTGAAGCAGTCAATATGGCTGCCAGTCTCAGCAATGAGTGGGCAGATGCCTTGTGTGAGGTCTTGTGTCTTGTGCCTACTTGCTTTTGCTTCTCTTTAAGATGCGTAGGATTGTACCTTGTCTATGAACATGTGCAATAAAAGGATGCTTCAATCACAGTGAATGTTAACAGAAACGTAGGACGTAAGAGCAACACAAGAAAACAAGCAATGCACCGATAAAGGATGAAAAGGAAGGTACTTCGACAAACTGCTCTTAATGAGAAATAATACGCGTATCACAAAAACCGCGATCGACAACATCAGTGATATTGAAACATGTACTGTAATATGATAACGTTAGCTTTGAACATCTGTTGAACATCTTTTGTACAGTTGCGGACTCTCCGTGCATAGGTATTTCACATTTGGTTAATTGGACAAAAAAGACATTTAATAGTTAACATAATATGATCAAATATTGTCTTTACTTTTCTGACCATTGCAATTATAGAGTGGAAAGCAAACCGTGAACAAATGCTTATTTTTTATTCCAATAGCATTTTAGCTGCCTCTTTTATTCTCTGCTAAAACGAGCTGCCAGTATTACAATTGCCCTGCAGCGGGCTTCGGTGTAAACATTAATTTCAGCGTCAGTTATTTGTGGTCTTTCAATAGAAGGCACGCCTCAGTAACACATTAATGCCTAATATTAATTTCTTTCCACATTTGTATTACAGAACATAAGGCTACATAAATACCGGACCGAGTGAACACAGTTCGGTCTCAGAGAAGTTAAACGTGGATAACAGCAGCAGCTTGAATGGATGTCAGACAGGGCGCGATATCATTTCTCAGGACCGTTTCAAACATTTCAATTATTTCAGATGAGTCTGAGCTGGAACTATCTTGTCATACCAAACATACTTAGCTGTGGACACATGGCTGAGATAAAATAAGATAAAATATTTCAAGCACTATTTCAATGCTGCATCGTCATCTAAATACATGTGTGTGTGTGTGTGTGTGTGTGGGGGGGGGGGGGGGGGGGGGTATTGGGGGTTGGTGCCACAATCCACCCCCTTTTCTGTCTACAGAAATGAGGCGAGATATTGTTTTTGACAGGGCTGCGGAGAGCAGGAATACACATCTTGAAAAGCGCCGCCTTTTGTTGCTGCTGTCGTTATTATGTGATGGGAGGCCGGCGGAGAAGCTCTAATTTGGTTAAGCTAAGGTTTACACTGCTGCTGATGGCCAAGCGGGGAACGAGACTACTGAAGGAGAGAGAGGACCATGCTGCAAAGGGGCCCGGCCTTAATTGTAAAACGATTCGAGGGGCACATCCATCAGTTCCAATACCAACCCTATTGTTTTGTAATTTGTAATAAAAATATTAATAATATTAATAACACTAAAATCTGTAAAACAGTCTTGCAGTTCATTGTTTGCAATGCTGCAAATGTATCACACCAAAACAACGCAGCAAGCCTAGTACACTGTGTGTCTCTCTCTCTCTCTCTCTCTCTCTCTCTCTCTCTCGCTCTCTCTCTCTCTCACACACACACACACACACACACACACACACACACACACACACACACACACACACACACACACACACACACACACACACACACACACACACACACCTACTGGCAATGGAAACGACAAAAAAATGGAACATCTCATAGTGTCTGACTTTCCATTACAAGAGGGCACACGAAATGCACCCAGCTTAATAGCAGACACGTGTGAATATAAACATGGATGGGGAAATAGAGAGGAAGGTCCTCCCATGTCTGCATCTTATTTTGCTCACCACATTAGAAGCTCTGACTCACGGTGGAGGATTTGAGCCAAAGCAGAGACACTGAGCTCTGACATGTGTAATGGCGAACAGCTCCATTCCGACGGGCATCCACAGAAAATGGGCAATAAGGAGAAACAAAACTTTATTTGTTGCATTAAGTTAAAGTTGATGCCACATAGCGCCTAACAGTAGATAATTTAAAATGTACAATAAGATGCAGTTAGGTTTGTTGGTACGTAAAAAGTCCATCTTCACTGCAAAGCCTGTTTCAGTGCAGAAAGCAGCCTAATGATTGCATTTCATTTACAAACCAGGGACTTAATGAAGATCAACAAGGTTTCCTTGTCATTTCCATCTTTAGTCCGAATTCCTTGGCTGAGTTACTTGGATTCATTTCTGCCTCCCGGCTAGATAGATGAGCTTTTCCTGGCCCATTGGTCTTTTTTATGAGATTTCATGCCGGCCGAGCCGTGCCCCGGTGTGCCAAATTTAAACAAATCTCTCGTTAATTGGTCGTCTCAGTAATTCAAGACCTGAAAGCTACAGCCAAATACTGTCATACTGAAGCGGGAAAACCCGAAACGCCCGGAGTAATAATTAAAGTGTAAAAAAACAAAGCTAAAGGACAAAAAAGAATAAAAAAGAAAGAAAACACAGGGGCGTGCATGGGGGCCGAGAAGGACGAGAGAGATTAAGTGGAAATTAAGCCGGAAGAGGAGGAAGGGGAAAGAGGAGCCAGTGGCGCAGCCGTGGCATGAACTCTTCCTGCTCTCCTTCCTCTTTCCCCTGTACCGTCGGTCCATCGACCGTCATTTTCCCCAGCCGTCTTACACACAGCGCAGGAAACCGTGATTTATCGTGGGCAGCGCCATAAACAACAGCGCTCCCTCACAAACACACAACGGCAGCCCCAGCCGCACGCTGACACCGAGCCTTACAATAAATCAAGAGAAGTAGCTAGCTGGGAGAGAGAGGGGGAAACGAGAGAGAGAGGGAGGGAGAGGGTGAGAGAAAGAGAGAGGGAGAGAGAGAGGAATGGACAGAGAGTCAGACAGATAGAGAGAGATGTAAAAGCAGACATGAAGTGATGGACGAAAGATGGAGAAGAATATCCAAGTGTTTCTTAAAATATAAACAGCCGTCGGCTAGCATTGCACCGCTCTCTCTCTCTCCCTCACTCTCTCTCTCTCTGGTTTTCAGGCTGCTCGGCTGCACGCTACAACCCATAAACAATGGCTGATGGTGATGATGATAGGTGGGGGGTGATGTGTAAACAACACGACAGAAACATGCACGACATAAAAAACACACGGCGAAAGACGAGTATTTGGGGGGCAATATTTACCACGATGTTAAAGTAGCCTATGATTCACAGAGAGGGATGCGGGAGAAGGCGGCGCAGCGGCGGAGAAGATGAGGAAGGAGTGTGGTTTCCCCCCATGCAGTTCCTTTCCTTCCGCAATACTCACGGTGTCCACAACGACCCGCAAGATACACGCCCGTCCAAATTTGTTTTATTGCAGCCTCCCTCTATCTTTTCTCTTTCCCTCTCTCTCTCTCTCCCTCTCTCTCTCTCTCTCTCTCTCTCTCTCTCACTCACTCCCCCTCTCTCTGTTGGTGTTTCTTGGTGTCTCCTCTTTTCCCCCTCTCTCCCCCTCTCTTTCTATTTTTTCTTCTCGCTCTCTTTCACCGCTGTTTTTTTTTTTTTTTGGAGGGGGGGGGGGGGGGGGGGGGGGGGGGGGGGGTGAAAGGACAGTTCTACGTCAAGAGCAGCGGCACGTCTCGCAGTTATATTCCTGACGAAAACATATCTATTCTACAACCTCTGCATTAATTATTTAATGAATCACGTGATGTGTTGTTGGGGCGGGAGGTGTTTGGCGGTAGTGGTGGTGGGGGCTCTCTCCGTTTGTGGGACCCACACGGGCCCGTGGATGCATGCATGCATGCAGGAGTCCAAATGAAGTCAAAAAAAGAAGAAGAAGAAGAAAAGGAAACACTTGTGTTGACTTTTCAGTCGGAGGATGTTCGTGTGTAGGGTAAAGCAGTGGAGGCCTGGGACAGACACACAGAGGGGCCGATAAAAGATGAATTCGTCTTTTAAAAATGACTGCACGCCTCACACTCGTTCTTCGTTATTGCTCACTGTCATCTCTTTCTCAGCTCGCCGTCAGCCGACCAAAGAAGCGGGATTCCTTCCGTTGCTCCGTCTTACATTTGAGCCTGTGCTATATTTCAGTGTTTCTAGAAAAAGGAAATACCCGATGATGGCGGCAATAATTTATCAGATACACAGCGCTGGGGGGGGGGGGGTATTTTTCTTGTTTCGGTGTCATATTCACTCCAGTCTTGAAGCTAAACTAAATATTTAACGGTAGCAAAGACTACCTGCCATCTGTGTCAGTGAGAACAAATTTCCTCAAATCTGTTTGTTTGATAATTAGGACAGACATCCTGTTAGGCGTCTGGAAACCCAAAACTAAATATAAGGCAGGCTTTTCTCCGAACTCTATAGGATAATAAAATTCAGAATTAAATATTTTGCTTGGACTCAATTAACCAACTTCACCTTACTTTTTTTAATCCCATTAAGAAGATTTTGGTGCGGTGGCGAAGTGTAATTCGATTAGAATGAGATTTGTATTACTTATTTCGAGTTCGGTAAAGTAGCAAAGAAGAGAAGAGAGCTCTCACAAAAACAAAACAAAAAAAGAAAGAGACCGCAGAGGAAGAAAGAAAAGAGTAGATGAAGAAACAGCGAACTGACAAAACCCCCGCCATGAGGCCGACTGAGCTGCAACAATAGAACGTTGGAATCCTTCTATTGCGGGCTACCAAAGCTCGAGCCGACTCCAGCAGAACAATAGAGACTTGGAGTAGAAAAAAATGTTGAGGCTCTGAAGGCTAACCTAGCTGCTGAGTAGCAAATAAGAAACACTTCAAGGTCAAAGCATGGGCCTCGGGATCCTCAAGAAAGCGCTTATTTTTCCGCTCATGGCGATGGAGAGACTTTTAAAGAGCTTTTAGAAAATCATCCATTAAAACATAAAGGATCCTCTTTTAGGGACTTACCAAAACCGTCAGGGAAAGGTAAAAATATTTCGATTTCTATTCAAGTGACACAAAAGAGCAATATTGGCAAACAAAGAGTAGCTTTCTCAAAAGTGCAGTACAGAAATGCAACTGGCCAGTTTGCTTTTAAAAATGCAATCTACCCATGACACGTCTCCAAATAATTGGCAAAAGGAAACAAATGTGGCTGTAAACTATTAACAGTGACAGACCTGCTTGGACGTGTATTTATTTCTTCTTTCTGATGCACTAAAAACATGCAGATACTCCTTTAAATATACGCTGCCAGCACCGCGGAGATTTTTACCCACAACAAGATTGAAATCAAACATTTGCCGTGGTGATGATGGCGTCTTTAATGACGGCCATAAATTATAGCAATCACAGTTTGAAACAACAGCTAAGATAAGCAGCAGCGAAGACCTGGGCCGGCCTGACAACAGCCATAGAATCAGTCCTGTAAACTTGGCACAACCGCATGCAAAGCCATTACCGCAAAACACCAAACCGTTTCAAAACGTCCCAAAAGCGACGGGCGGAGGATTTTTCACTCATCTGCATCTTTATCCATTCATATCATGAGAACAAAATGACCCATGCATTATTTTACATTTATACTCCTCGAATAATTCACTTATACTCAGCATTACAACACAACACCGCGCGATCCACGCCAGCTTCAAATAGCTAGTTTAAGATTTATCAGTAGAACTGAGAGTCGGCACTTGAAAAGACTGTAAAAGAGTTCTTTGAGATCCTGGGGCTTTCTAGGTCAGTGATGGTAGATAGACAGGTAGATTCTTCCTCGTCGTTAATGATTAACTAAGTTTTGAATAAAAAGAGAGAAATCTTTTGTTAAGATGGATAATGGCCTGAAAATGAAAGTGCCGAGATGTGATTTATCGCTCACATATTCTAGGTGAGAAAATGTATAATAATAATAATAATAATAATAATAATAATAATAATAATAATAATAATAATAATAATAATAATAATATCAGTAGTCGCAGTAGTAGTAGTAGTAATAGTAGTGGGAGATGTGTGTGAGAGAAACAGGGGAGACAATGAGAGGGAGAGAGAGAGATTGATTTAGCCTGCCCCGACACGTTGCCTTTTACTGCGCCTCGTAAATCTGTCTCGAGATAGCAGTACGCATACAACCATTTCCCCCCCTAATATTCTTCTCCACGTGCGAGACGTGAGGTCTTCCCTCCGCTCTGGGATTAAAGCGGTGACGTCGCTCTGGGATTAAAGCGGTGACGTCCCCGGGTCAGTTTCACGAGTATAGTTTTAAACATCCTAAAACAGAAGTACTATCTTCTTTTACTCCTCCTTCTTTGTCTTCTTCTCTGCTCTATATAATGAACTAAGTCACATTATTATTTATGGCAACATTATTATTATTATTATTATTATTATTATTATTATTATTATTATTATTATTATTATTATTATTATTATTATTATTATTATTATTCAGAATCCTGTTCGAAACTCGCCTGCATGGAATAATTAGAAAACACAACCACAACTGTGTGGCCGTTTATGATCAGACTGGTGGGTTAGTGGTTCACTTTAGTTCATTTTAAAGGGAAAATGGAAAAAGTATGGATTAGTTTCATATTGTAGTCTGTTATGGCTTCACAGTAATTTATATCATATAAGATATTAGCGAGCAGTTAATATATCCACGTACAGTTTATTTATTGTGTTGTAATATCAATAATAGAGCGTGATATAAACTGCAGGGTTGATTGATGTCTGTCAGATTTTCACTTTACAAGACTGTGAGGAACAAATCTGTAAAAACATCAAAATGGAATGGAATGGAAAACTGGACAAAAAAAATTAAGAGCAATATTTTTATCCGTCAAATTCATGGCCAACTTTGCTTAATGTGTGTTTGTTTTTTAGGAAAAATTAATTAAACTCAAAGTACAAGCACATGATGGTGGTCAGAGAGTCCGTAAAGAAAGCATCCAAAAGGTAAAAACATGCAAAAAGCATAATTAGACAATTATTTATCATATCTTTTATCATACACATTTGATTTTTACTATCATCCTTACTGACGATAGACAGTTATAGTGACCCCCCCCCCCCCCCCCCCCCGCCCTGTTACGGGGTATTTAATGCAGCATTAACCTGCACAAGCAGCGACAGACGCACACAAAACATTTTGCCACGAACGCGCCATTTGCAACAATATTATAATGCTCAGACTTATTTTAGAAACAATGATAAATATTATAGCCTGAAAAAAACTGATAATACTACAAAATGTACCTTATTTACAACTGTCTTTGTTGCCTCTGTGAAGTTCTAGCTATATTTAAAGACACATTATTCATTGAAATCCTCACTGTGGAATTGAGGGTAAGCCAGCGTGTAAATGATTGAGATCTTTAGAACATGCCACTCAGATATCTTTTTTTTCTAAAATGCTTGAAAACGATTAGAAGTGACTTATAATAAACGTAAACAAACGGCAGATTTTACCAAATCCTCATTCTTACGTGTCTCCGATTTGCTGCTCTCAGTGCGCTATTCCAACTATACTTTATATGAAAAGGCAGTGAGTCTTTGTCATTAGGATGCTGCAGTAAAAAGTAAAGAGAAGTTGGTTAATCCAACAGTATAAATAGGCTTGTATGGGCCTAATTCTCCGCCATTAGTCATACAGGCAACAGAAACCTATTTATCACTCACATGTAACGGATATGAGAGCTGCATGCTGTATCGTACAATAGTAACTTCATCAGATTGCAGGCCTGCTTGTCTTCAAATTTCACTGGAAGTCTGACAACACTTGGTCACAAATTGACACGTGATTTCTTCATTATACATTTATTATCAGGGACGGGAACATTGGAGTTGAATACGAGCCAGCTGCAGAGCTGAAACAAAAACCAAGCAAACAAATGATTATCAAAAGTTGTTTAAACCCCATTAGAATCATCATTCCATCATTCCTTTTGTTCTGCAGCGAAGTCCACTCGAAAGCTCTTCTGCCGTCCTTGCTACTAATAAAGTTATTAGTGCTGATAAAGGCAAGACACTAGCAATTTCTGTAATTCTTCATTGCCTGGGTTAACGATATAATAATATTTGAGCTCGTGATTAATTGGCACATTATTGAAAAAAAAGTATTTAATTATTTAGAAAACCCTTTGACTAACCAGGCACGGATTGGAATCCACAAAGAGCGTGTATGCGCGTGCTGCTACTTGGCAGCCGCTATTTGGCTCTCTCTTTTTAATACTTAATACGTGTCTACTTTTAAATGGCTCCCCCGCACGCGCTCATGCACGCGCTCAGCCCGTGCAGCACTAAAAGCCTGGCAACCATATATCTCTCGTGACGACCTCCTCCTGCAGCCCGCGCGCCTACACTGTGACCTCTTCGGCTCCTCGAGCTCTCCAGAATAATAAATTTCTCGGGCAACGTGGATGCTGGGAGAGAGAGAGAGAGAGAGAGAGAGAGAGAGAGAGAGAGAGAGAGAGAGAGAGAGAGAGAGAGAGAGAGAGATGACGGGGAAAAGGAGCGGGCGATTTGTCTAGCAATTAGCAAACGCGGGCCATAGAGGGAGGGAGGAAGGGAGGGAGGAAAATACAGAGGTTTGTGTAACTTTTGTGTATCTGTGTGTGTTCCAGTCTATGACGATCGCTGAACACATGCGCTCATATTCGGTGCCTGGCACCTGATGTTCCACTGCATGTGTGAGTGTTCTGTTTCCTGTGCAAAGCTGCTGTTGAAACATCAGTTCCATCGGTTGGCTCAGAGCCTCCAAACAGCGTGCAAAGCAAAGAGCTGCTTGTCTGTAAACTGCAGGTCACATCTGTCTGTATGATCCCCGGCTGTTTCATGCTTTTAACTTTATAGTTATTTACATGCTAATCCCCCTGACACTACAAAATAAGTCTTCTTTTGGATTAAGTGAAGCATCAGGAGCAAGTAGTCAAGCTACAGAGAAAACACTTCACACAAGCATACAGGTATAAAGTATCTTTCAGTAAAGGAAAGCTCAGCAGACCTTTGCGATATAAGAGAGATACTGTTTGTTTGTTTGTTTGTTTGTTTGTTTGTTTGTTTGTTTGTTTGTTTGTTTGTTTGTTTGTTTGTTTGTTTGTTTGTTTGTTTTTCAGTGAAACTGCAAGAGCTCAAAGTAGAAATTACATTAAGTCACTTGAAGAATTGGTCCTTTATGAATCATATTATAGTATTTCAATATCCATTAACACTCAACATTAACATCGAGGGATGGGTCAAGTTTGAATTTCCCCACATAATTGTAATATTGTATTATAGATTTATTCACCTGACTGCGGTATTTGTTACCAAAATGCACAAAAACACTTTTCTGTCACATGCTGGAATGGCTTGCCTATTTTTAAAACTGCATCCGTTAGTTCTTACGGGACTTGACAGAAATGTAAGTTAAAACAAAAACAAAAAATCCTAACAAAACAGCTGGTCTACAGCTTTTGTACGTTTTCCCACATCTGTGTCTGTATGTACTGTGTCCGACTCATCGAATGTTGCACTACTACCAAAATAAGCATAACATGTTTGAACATTTCAAACCGTAAAAATTGACATGGTTACTCTGAATACTTTTATAGTTAACTGTGATTGTACAAACCCTTGCCAACCCTATAAACCTTATGTAATAACTAGAAAACACCAGATCATTTAAAAAGATATATTTTGCTAACTATCAGCTGGGTCACAGGGAAAAACAGATTGTGGAAAAAGAAATGATAGAAGTTTCCAAAGATTCCCAATAATACTCAGAAAATCAGAGTTCTATAAACTTCAACCTGTCCTGTCCTAAACTATTTGTAAACTGTGGCATTGAACCACTCCAGCTTCACATTTGCTGTAAGTGGAAAAACTGTCAATTAACGATCATCTTATCGTTACGCTATAGTACATGGCTGACCTGAGTCAAAGGTTTTCCCGATGCAAGGCAAAGTGCATAGCACAGTTTTAAGGATTCCGCCACCAGTGAATTCACAGCAGCTCATGTATAAATGTCTGACTACTTCTTAGTGGTTCATTTAAAATGTCTTTTGAAGTTTAATGTAATTGAAATGTCTTATAATTTTAATAAATATACACAGACACTGTTATGACTGATACACAACTTCTTGTTCATATACTTGTTGCTTTGCTGAATCAGTACTATTGAAGACACACGCACACACACACACACACACACACAGGCGTGAACGTCCACTAGTTAAAAGGCTACTAGCAGCTTTTGCAGCCATGCAGACAGAAGGGGCATGCTGTGTTTACATTATCATCGAGGTCTGCGCAGCATCAGACCTAACACATCTACGACACAGTTTCGCACTTTAGCTCTCAGGACCAGACGCAGAGAGCCCCGGTCTTATATTCTCTAAACGACAGAGGGTTCAACGAAGGAAAGACATTTCCAGTAGTTTCAGATGACTCAAACCGCTACACCACACTTCAGTTGAAGTCCCAGTCAGAAGTGGCTTCTTACTGACCCCTGTAGAGGTGGATGAGTTGTCTGCTGTCTGTCTGTTTGGGTGTGGGAGTGGAGATATCACTGTTACCCCTGGGTTACAGTGCCCTGAACTCAGTCTGTTATGACTAAATGGCCTGGTGGCTCTGGAGGTCTGGGAATGTCCGAGGGAGCGCAACCTAGTGAGGTCAAGGGGGACAGGGACTAGAGGGGGTAGGTGTGGTGTGGAGGATGAAGAGGGGAGCCACAGGTCAGCCTCTGGTTTCAGAGCCACTGGACCTCATCGGTCAGAAAAAAACGTGTCCCCTGGCTGAACCCTCTGTGGCCTTAGCTTGGCCATTCCGTGTATGACCATTGATTTTTCCCTCCTCCATCTCTCCTTCTCTTTTTTCTTTCTATTCCGTTTTGTCCTTCCTTTCCACACATCGAATCACGCCGCACCACGCGTCCCCTTGAGAGGTTGAAGGCCCATCTAGCAGAACGCTACCCCTTAATTTGAATCGCTGGCAGATTGATTTCTGAAGGGGTCAAACTGAAGTGAACGCGCTTCTTGAGGCCGTCGCTGTTAGGCTCAGCAGATAGCAGAGGCCCTGAGCTCGCATCGCGACCGGCGATCATTGGCAGTTCATTTGAAAAGCCTCGCGAACCGTTTCTTTTCGAGCTAAATTGTTTTGAAGCGCAACCGAGACAGTATCCATTAACCAGCGCGCCCCCTCAGTTCGCTTAATTCCCCCCCCCCCCTGTCTAACTGAAGGCCGTATTATTCATATTCCCACTGCAGTGTCTGTAGCCTGCACCTGGCAAACAAAGTACACATACACATACACTAACAATATCTCATTAAAAGGTATAGGTCCTAAACCACAGAAACACTTTATAACCGCAGAAACGTAGCTAAGAAACAATGCATAATACGTTCCAGGAACCAGAAATTATTCTCGTGGGCCTTTCTGTCACATATTAGCAACAACATTTATAATTTTCTTTGAGTAATACGGGACTCCATAGGCATCCTTGTTAAGTTAGCAACTCGATAATATTATATAACCTATCAAAAATTAAAGATCTGCCTTTCGAAAAAGCACACAAAAACGGGCTCTTTACAAATACTATGCGTAAAAGACGCACCGCAGCACGTTCGACGCACAACAGCAGCTGTTTAGGAAGCGTCGGATCTCGTGGTTGACAAACAGACGCAGAGTTGACACCAATGGTTGCATAAACTGAAGGAAAAAAAGAGCACAACACACAGGCTCATTCCAACACAAACACTCCCAAAGCGCTTGCAGTCAAAAACCCCACGGCCGTAAATGCTCTTACAGCGTGACCTCGCCAAATGCGGGGGGGCAATAAAAACATAAAACACCACAACACAAGGCAACAGAAGCCAAAGCAGAGAAAAAAAAGACAAAATTTAGTCTCAGGCCCTTACCTTTCTTACTTTTATCGACCCGTGAGCCATCTTCTGCTTCGTCGTGAGGGATTTCTGAATGGTTTGTTGGAGTTCTTTGGAGAGATTTTCTTCTTTCCAACGAGGAAGAAAAAAAAAGTTTTTCTTCTTCTTATGGCAGCATGTTTATGTAGAGTAAAAAATAGCTTGGGTGGAAAGGGGAGGCGTGTGTGTAAAGGAGGTGTGTGTGTGTGTGTGTGTGTGTGTGGGGGGGGGGGGGGGGTGTCTTCGTAGTGTCTTCCAAGACGTCTCCTTTTTTCTCTTCTGTCCCTCTGGCAACCCCCCCAACCACCACCACCTCCAGAAGGGGTCTTGTGTGTGGCTGCCGGATGACAATAGAGAAGAAGAAAAGTAAAAGAACTGTTTAAAGAAGAACAAGTGATTAATGATTGTTTCTTGTATAATTTTCGCATTTTTCTTAAGGGGCCGTCCCCTCTGTCCTGTCCAGAAAATAATGGCGGTGAACATTTTTTTTTTCCACAGAGATTTGATATGTGTGCGGTGGGGGTTGGGCATCCTCACAAAAATCTGCTTGCTTTCACAGAAGCAGCAGAACGTCCCGGCTGATAAATAAATAAATAAATAAATAAATAAATAAATAAATAAATAAATAAATAAATAAATAATAAGGATTTTTTGGTGTATTTTATTATGCAAAATTGTCAGCCTGCACGCAAATCATGGGGCTTTAGGTCGTCATTTAGGTCGTCATTGTGTGTGTGTGTGTGTGTGTGTGTGTGTGTGTGTGTGTGTGTGTGTGTGTGTGTGTGTGTGTGTGTGTGTGCGCGCGAATGTGTTCAGATTCCCAATATGGGACAACTGATGTGTAGCAGATATTACCACATTTGGACACAAATATCATATTATAAGGAGGGGTATACAGCCTCAGGGTGAAGGAGGCGATATTAAACCACTATTGTTCTCACAATATAGGAAGAAAATGTATGCTTACTTTTAACAACTGGAGATGCAGGCCTAATATCTTTGGATTAAATCACGTTGTTTAATATAGAAAAACAAAAGACGAGATTAAATGTTTCACTAATGACACAGTGAAATGTACGATTTTACTGTTTTGACTCGAGTGGGTGCCCGAGCACATCTAGGGGTACAGTTTAATTGGAGGTGGCTTTTTGCGCTGGAGAAACCTCTCATAAATGGGAAGAAAACAGATAAATGGGCAACGTGAGTCTGTGTGGCAAGAAGCCCAGGGAGAAATCAACCAACAAGTAATAGGGAATCTTCTCTGGGCCGAGGAATACGAGAGAACCAATTTGGGGGGCACACTTTTTTTGTTTAAAGTTCATCGAGAAGAATGCTATTTTCTCGTGCCCCCCTCCCTTTTCTCTATATTTTTCGATACCTGTTCTAACAAAAGAAAATGAAAATTAATACGGGAGCCGCGCCTTACAAAAGAAGCCATTCGTCTTGTTGATTATCTATTTGGTTGTCAGGGTTTGAGCTATGGTGCGGGCCCGTTCCCTTTTTGTAATATATATATATATATATATATATATATGTGTGTGTGTGTGTGTGTGTGTGTGTGTGTGTGTGTGTGTGTGTGCGCGGGCGGGCGCGCTCAGCAGTCCAGAAAACAACGAAAGGAGCAGAGAGAAAAAAAAAACAGTGTGGTGCAAAAATTACACTCATTAGCACATTAAGAGACCACGAACCGAGAAACTAATTTTGTTCTTCAGAACTACACACAGAAAGGAAGAAGGGAGGGGAGCTGTCACCTATGGTGTGTCGGTCCGGTGCAAGCGCATCTGAGCAGCCGTTAAATTAACCGGAGGACGGCCGCGAAACGGAGGGACGGTTTGTGATTTAAAACGAGATTACAGGATGTAATGTACCAAGATCACTCACGGCCGGGACAGATTAATCATCGCAGGCTCTTGATTTCGAAAGACAGGTTGCTTTGCCTTTGCAGGAAAAACCAAATTTGAAATTGTATGAAACTGTTGTGTATGGAAGCATTTCTTCTACTACTCAAATCTGGGGAGGTAAGCAGAAACAGTAAAATTCAACAGGACTCCAACTGTTATTCCTAGAAAACCCATTTTACATATAGAAAATGGAAAAATAACAAGTAATAATAATAAGATAGAAAGGGTACGTTTTCAGTCATTTATTTAAATGTCTATGGACTATTTACAAATAAGAGGACGGAGCAACATACACATCGGGGGATGTAACACATGTTCACCAGCACCATTTCATCAATAACGATCGAAAGGGATCTTTGGAATGTTAAGAAAATGGCATCAGTGGAAAGAAATAACACTTTTAGAATAAAATATCTAAAAAGAGACACAAAGTGAAAGAATAAACGAGGAAGGGGCAAAGAGAAAATGAAGTGCGCGCGCATTTAATGCGCGGAGAAAGAACAAAGGGGCATCTAAAAAGAAATAAATCACTTTTCATGCAGAGGATACTTGTTTGTATGAATGTCTCTTTGCTGCACAGTTGTGGAATTGTCTTTTTAAATGTCCACAAGATTTTTTGTATGGCAGGTAATAATAATAATAATAATAATAATAATAATAATAATAATAATAATAATAATAATAATAATAATAATAATAATATATTTTCACACAATTTTAAAAATATAGGAGCTCAGAAAGCTTTCACTTCATTAAACGAGCGAAAAAAATTACATAAAAAAATAAACTTATCGATATCGTCCGATCCAGCGCGTATAGATAGAGACACAAACGCACGCGCGAGCACACTCTCTCTCTCTCACACACACACACACACACACACACACACACACACACACACACACACACACACACACACACACACAGAACTGAGGTAATAGGTAGTACATCGTATAGTGCTGTGTTTCTGTCATCATTAAAGTATCTGTACCGGGATTTTGGTGTGATCATTAGTGTCTTTTGTAAGTTGATGGAAATTACTTAATTTCACTTTAATAACCCTGTTACACTGTTTGCTTGTATACAACATCATATTACGAAAAATCAACTGATCACAAAACGCTCATCGTCACTCTCAGCATCAACAACATTTTATATTTCAACACTAAATTCAAAAAGAACTAGAACTAAAAATGAAGAACTATAGTTCGCCGTTTAACAAAACAAAAGCACCAGTTTAAACAGCAAGACGGCAAACTGCCTGGTGTTACTTTGGATCATATCGTGGTTTGTATGTTAAAGTACTATAAGGACACATAGAGGTAAGCGAGCACGTGTGGCTTTTCTATGAGTGTGTATGGAGTGCAAGAATGCTTCACTTGACCAAAGGAGAGTTCAATATATTACACGTGCGCCTTAAGTGTGACAATGGGGGAGAGGGTGGTGGTGATGGTGTGTGTGTGTGTAGTAGTAGTAGTACGGATGTCGTAGGGAGTGGTGTATTGGGAAGAGCAGTTCACCCTTTTGCTATATACCCACAAAATAAACATTACAAACGGGGGCAGAATTTGGCATGAATAAAGATGAAAACGAGGATACATCTTTAAATTAAAAGAAGTCTTGAATAGTAAAGGAACAGGAAAAGAACCACACACGCGCTGGGAACAGTATCTTCAGCCTACCACCCTTTGCTCTGTCAGAGGGAAGGAGAGAGAAAGAGTTTGAAATAGAGAGAGAGAGATGGATAATAGAGAGAGAGGGGGGAGAGAGAGGATTATAAAAGGACGAGTACAGAGAGGAAGGCAAAGAAGGAAAGCGGGCGAAAGCAACGTTCTCTTAGTTCTTTCATCTTCTTCGGGTAGTTTTGATCATTTTCATATATAAAGGAAATCTCCCTTGCCATCCCTTTTTACATCATAAGGTCATATTATTGTGAGAAACATCAGCGCAGATCAGGGCCAGAACGGCGGCTATGACATCTCTCTCTCCCCCCATACCAAAAACATTCCGGCCCAAAGTGCAGGTTCCGGTGGTTGCAAGCGTGTCAGGCCCGTCTTTTCAGTGTGGGATTCAGGGAGCAAAGGGGGAAGGACAAATTGCCTGCATCAGACAAACAGCCAAAGAATGGGCTATAGTGGTCCGGAAGAACGGCTCTGGGATCCGGCTAGAGCCTGGGAGTTTGTATTGTTGCTGCCTGTTCCAGAGCGGACCTTGGTGTTGGGCATCTTGTGGTCCTTTTTCCATTTCATCCTCCGGTTCTGGAACCAGATTTTGATCTGCCGTTCCGACAGACACAGCGTATGCGCAATCTCCACCCTGCGCCTGCGCGTCAAGTACCGGTTGTAGTGGAACTCCTTCTCGAGCTCTAGAACCTGCTGGCGCGTGTAGGCCGTTCGCGAGCGCTTCGGCTCACCCCCAGTGTAGTTTGAACTTACTGTAGAGAAATAATAACAATGAACGTTATAGCATTAACATGTAATAATAATAATAATAATAATAATAATAATAATAATAATAATAATAATAATAATAATAACAATAATAATAATAATAATAATAATAATAATAATAATAATAATAATAATAATAATAATGCGTTTGGATCTACAAAATGGGACATGACTGCAGCCCCTTTCATCCTTTCCTGTCAAACGCCGAGCTTACAGCCTGGCTGGTTTATTTTACAGTGTCTCCTTTGAGGAGGAGATTATATTTTGAAACGTGTTGTCAGGTGTCATTCTGGGCCCTGCGGTGGTGGGAATCCTGGCAATACTGCCAGCTTGCAATTGATGTCCAAATGTTGTGATGTAAGCTTGAAAAGCGGCGCTGTACTGACACGTCTGCGCAACGTACGACCGGCATTGCAATACAGGATCATGGCAAGCAGCAGGGCCAATTGCAGCGTCCCTTTCAGCATGTTATGCGAGAGATTGTAGCATCGTCTATTACTTGGTGTTTAGGAATAAAAGGTGGTGGTACAGCAACGTTTGCGGTAGGGGTGAAGGGGTGGGTAATATGTACGACAGTCACTGACAGATTAGGTAATGATTCAACAAATTTCAAAAACTGCAACATACGGTTTTTACGCAGCCAGCAAACAGAGAAAGCAGAGAGAGAGAATGAAAATGAAAGAAACAAAGCTTTCTTCTTCTTCTTTCTTGTCAAGTATACAGCGAAGCGGAGTGAGTGCATTACGGTGCAAAAGTGACTCCGCTTATCCCAGTATGCAGCAAGTATGTTAAAGCATCACAGATAAACTATAATAGACTGCAGCTATTCGGTCTTGCATTAGTGTTTTACGACCGGATCCATAAACATGAATATTTCAGCTGCTATAAAACTTTCCCTCCCATGGAACAACGACTGGGGAAGGAAGGCTAGACAGAGTAAAGTACACCGTTTATACAACCCGGCCACTTAAAATCAAATTATCACAGCATAAAAGCTAACTTATGGGCTCGGTCTGAGTTGTCATAAGGCGACGAATTAGAGCCGACGAGCGAGAGATCGGACTTCAAAAGGCACCTCAGCGAAGAGGTGTAATAAAAATTTATGGAGGGTGTAATTATATTGGCTCCGCAAACAGACGATCGTAAATCTCGACCCAAAGGCTACTCTCCTACTACTCCTAAGGAAAAAACGGGGGAGCTTTTCACGGTGGAAACCTAGCTGACTATACACGGGCACAAAGAAAAAGAGAGGGGGGGGGGAGAAACAAGTTTGTATGCTTCTCTTACCGATGTTTACATGAACTTTCTTCATCCACGGGTACACTACGGGGTCCTTACGAGTGCTTGTTGGGGAAGAACTGCTTTGGCTGTGGGGTGTTTGACCGCAAGACGGAGGTGGAGGCGGGCTCGGTGTCACGGAATCACAGCGGTGGCTCTGCTCCGGGAGTGGAGTGGTCTGCAGTCCGGTCGGGGCGACGACATGACCTCGTGGGGACATCACCACCGAAGCGGTCTGCGATCCACGCTGGCACTGTGTGTATGGAGGCTCGGCTCGCTGCTGCTGGCTGTGGTTCTGGTGCGGGTGGTGCTGATGGTGGTGGTAAAGAGAGTCCGGCTGGAAGGGAGCAGGCTCCTCTCTCTGGGAGCTGTAATAATCCGGAGAGTGACTGGGCAAATAGTCACTCTGTGAGTATTCCTCGCAAGGTGGAAACTTGGGGTCCACATAGTTGGAGTTGATCAAATAGGAGCTCATGGCCATTAATTTCTGTCTTTTTGTGGAACTGCACCTACTTGGAAAATATATAACTAAAATTTATATCTCATCCCTTTACTCTTCGGTTATTCCTGTTCCGTTGAACCCTCCTACTTTTCTGTCAAGTGAACAAAGTTAAGACACCACGTGACTACAGTCGGCCAATGGCGCACATCCAGAAGGAACCCCGGATAAGGAAATAGGATTAAGGATAAACACGGCCCCAGCACGCGCACTATTATATGCCCTCAGTTCGTGGGCGCTCAATACTTTTCCCGTCTCTCTCCATATGTCTCCTCTTTATATCTCTCCACCTCAGCAGACGGAGAATTATAAAATTAACAAAGTGCGTCACTGACGATAAAAAATCCACTCTGCTTTGACAAAGTCGAGCAAAAGAGTACGGCGCAGATGAAGAGTAAACCCCCCCCCCCCCCCCCACGACACACACACACACACACACACACACACGAAGTCACGCACACACACGCCCCACGCCGCATTGCAACTGAACCCTCTCTGCTTCTGACGCGTCCGATTGGAACTTTAAATAGACAAATACAGAGGAAAAAGCAACAGAAAGAAAGTGCTGGGTAGATTTAAAGTTGATGTGTGTGTTTGGATGTGCTTTTTTTTTCCTGCTCTTCGCTAATCGCTAATAACGAGAATTGGAGAGTGGCCCGGCTCTTCTATTGCGCCGCCACCCAGCAGCAGCACTGTGTCAGAGATAAATTTGGCTTGTTTGGGATCGATAGAAAATTCATCAACTAATTCAGGTTACATACCTCCTAAATCACCGGCAGACCTTTGCATTAGAGACGGGACCCACCACCCCCTAAAAAAAGAATAGAGAAAAAACTTGCTCCTACAGGCTTCCATTCAACATTTCACATTTTTAACTGGCCTCGCATAATAATTCTGCCTGGACCGGGATCGCATGAATAAACAGGACTTGTTTCCACGCACTTCCTAATATCAACTTCCGTGGCATATTGAGTCCACGCACTCCATGCGTTTGCCCTTGAGCTGTTACTGAACAGAGGTACGACGCTCTTTGTTTTGGAACCCATCTTGCCAACTTTGACCATCTAACACAAGCTGCCACAGACTTTGAGAGTTGTGTTTCCTCGTGTCAGATACTGACCCAGTGTCATGTAGCACAGTCTCAATCTCTGCTTGGTGTCGCTTCTTTTTACTTTAACAAAACAGCGAAAAACAAAGGTTTTTACTTGCAGACAAGGGAAGCACGTTCCAGCATGCACCACTGATAAATCTGATTATTCTCTATAACTACCTTTTGCACAGAATTGCTTTTTCTATAATCATCAGCATCAAAACGTGGCAAAACACATTTAAAGCAAAAGAAAACACAAATTATGCGTTCGGTAGATTGGAGAAGTTGCAGTCCGCTTTCGCTGGTGTTATACGATAAAAGGTTCATGCTCAGACCCGCACACAAACACGGGAATGATGATGTAGATGTCAAAGTCCTTTGTTTCGAGAAAATTGACCGTCTCGACCCCCCCACCCCCACCCCCTTACGCCTTCTCGAATGAACAGTGAAGCAGGCAGCATCATTTTTCAACAAGAAATAAAAAGTCCAATTCAGCCCGGAGTTGGGATTGAAGACAGCAAAGCGTTCTGATGACCAGAATAAATAACAGTTGAGTTTTATCACCGAACAGACACAAGTGGTTTAAAATGCACATCTGTATTTATGTGTCCAAATGCATTTTGAAAATTACAAAACTCCCCTTTCCTTTCTTTCTTTTTCCCCCCTCTTTTTTAAACGAACGAATTTTATAAAAATCTAACTGAACAAAAGCTGTACCAGCCAGGAACCGTAGCTGAAGGCCTCTCCTCATTGTATTGGATCCTTCGACGCCGTTGTGTATAAATCCACTATATACTCCCCTAGAAGCGAATTTGTGATTTTATTAATGATTTTTACACAAATCCGGATCTACAGGGTAGATATAGAAGACATTGACTGACAGTGACGGTGTGGGGGCGCATATCTACGCCGTCCACAGGATTTTATTGCTTAGAGAAATTCCCGTGTGTTGCCACTATAGGAAAATTCCATTCGTCAGTACTATCTCTGACCCGTGACCCTCTCACCGCGGGTGGGGAGTTGGCAGATGAAGTTATGAAGTTATAATACTTTCACGCTTCCTGTAACTCGACGGTGTCCAAAAAAGCAAAGAAACAAAAAAAGAAGAAGAAGGAAACCCAAAACCAAACAAGAAATATTATATATATATATATATATATATATATATATATATATATATATATATATATATATATATATATATATATATGAATGAAGTCGTGAGATAAGGTATAAGTGGTCGGAGCAAGCAATATAGGTGGGCTCCAGTACTGAAATTTCACTGTGGAGCTGCAAGCATAAATATGGCCTACAAAAACAAAAGAGGCCTTACTTGGTTTTAATGGAATGTGCGTTAAATGACTGCACACACACATATATATATTCATCAACTACATTTTTTGGTAAATAAATGCTAATTCTTTTTCTTTTTCTTTTGACTTTGAAATTAAAAAAAGTTTGATTGAATCTCAAGATATTCATGAACTCTACAAAAGTAACTCAAATAAAATTTAATTAGAATTAAAGTTCTAATTAGTCACAAAAGGGGGAAAAGAGGAAAAGAAAGAAAAAAAGAAGAAGAAAAAAGATCCTGGCATCTCCAACTGTGCAGCAACTAAAAGAATGAAAACAAATTAATGAAGAAAAGACAAATCACTTGGCACAGGGAAACACGGTCCTATCAGAAATAGTTCTGAGCATCTGACTGAAGAATGAATGGAGTGGTGAATAAATGGATGATTGTCCGTTCACTGTACTAAATGAATTGCAGTCAGTCTTCAAAAGTCTGATTTAAATGAATCAAAAAATGATCTAATCAGCCACCATAGAGAGGATTGTATAGGGAGGACCTATTTTTATGTCTTCATATATGTATATATATATAAAAAAAAAAACACCCATCACGCCCCTGCGGGCGGTTTATCCTTCAAGCTCGGGTCCTCTACCAGAGGCCTGGGAGCTATATATATATATATATATATATATATATATATATATATATATATATATATATATATATATATATATTTGTGTGTGTGTGTGTGTGTGTGTGTGTGTGTGTGTGTGTTGTATTGTATTTATTGTAAATGGTAAACCGTTGCAACTGTGACAATTACAAAATAACATTATTTAAATTGTAGGTATTTACCCATGAACCACAACTAATCTTCCTATGATATCCCAGCAATCAGTTCCTGTAAATAAATCATAAATAGATCATAAATAAACAATTTAAATGCAATTTATAAAGGAGTGGCATGCTGTTCTCGGTCACATGTTTGTCCTGATATAGTGATATTTTCTGTCACGCTGCTCCCACGTAGGTTTTGTGACTCTAACGCTCGTTGTGCAGCTAATTAAAACAACTGAAATAAGTAACTTACTTATTTATGATCTATTTATGATTTATTTAAAGGAACTGATCGCTGTGATATTATAGAAAGATTAGTTATGGTTTATGGGTAAATACCTACAGTTTAAATAATGTTATTTTGTAATTATCACAGTTACTACGGTTTACCATTTACAATAAATACAATAAATATATAACATAAAGTATATGTATTACTACATAGAAATGAAATACAGAATATCTATCTATCTATCTATCTATCTATCTATCTATCTATCTATCTATCTATCTATCTATCTATCTATCTATCTATCTATGTGTGTTTCTTTGTAACCTTGACCTGTCTCTATGCTTTGCAGGTCATCTCAGGTATCGATCAAGGTGTGTTAAGTCTGACTGGGGCACTTCCCTTCCCTCTGTCAAGTCTGTCAGCAGTAGCCATTCAGTAGACGGGCGGCCCATTGTTTGGGGCTACAGGTAAAGGTCAGTGTGCGAAGCACAGATCCAGACACACTCACAGGTATTAAGATACAAGGAGACAAAAGCAAAGCGATCTTGTTGCCAGAAAAGAGTCTTATGATCTAGACATCATGCTATGCAATAGTAGCAAAACATGATAAGGATCCGTCTCGCCTATTTTACTAGTTGTAAAATACACTGATTTGATCTTACAGTTTAGATAAACATTATAAATCCTCACCTGTCGGAGGCTAAGGGCCACTTCACTAGCTGCGGCACTCCCATCTGAAACAACCAGACAGTCCTGTTTTCAGTCCACAAGCGAAAATACTTAATTTAGTGCTACACAGTCAAACAATTAAAAAGTCATGGTGTCTCTCTAAGCTATAGCATGTAAACGTAATATCAGCGCATATTTCAAGCGGGAGAGTGGAGCTAAAGGAGGACAGCACGCAGTAGTGCGAAATAAAGAGAATGGAAAAGGTCAGCGATTTGCATTTCAGCATGTGAGTTTTATTGCGGGTCAATTCCTTTTACAGCTGAAACACCACATAGGCTCAAGTGGTAGCTCAAGAAGTTAGGGGTGAAATGAAAAGCAATAAAATATTCAGGGGGCAGGAGAATAAATACGTTTAAAAGCCGCCCCCATTACAATTTACGACTTTCAAATGTCTTCGTCTCAGAAGCCCACAATCTCAGCTACCGCTGAAAGCTGTTAAAAGCACCTGTCGCACAATGCTTGTAGTTAACAGTAAACTGGGATTAAATTCTTATTTGAAACAGAGTTATGTAAACGGACACTAAAGTATGAGTTCACATTGAAGGGATAGCAATAGTGAGATTTCACAGTAGAGACAGATGAAAAAGTCTTGTAGGCTATACTTGTGTTAGAAGTACAAAATCGTGCGCTTCGTATACAATACTATCCTAGCAGAAAACTGCTATTTTGAAAGGGTTTTTTTTTAATTTACTTTAATTTATTTATGGTTTGTTTTTTTTTACATTTTTAAACTACTAAGAACTTTCCCACAACACAAGGTCTTATATGGTTTAAGTCTGGTAAGAGAAAACTAGAGGGAACATACTGAAGGGTTAAACGGCCCTATTATGTGCAGCGACCGGACTTGTCAGTGTTCTGAAATATTACCGAGGCGAAAAAGCTACAGGGACAACGACGAAGAAGAGAAATGTGCTTTACTTCTTTGTGCAGTTTGAAAAATAAATTGAGCTCCATTCCCCTGGTTATTGTCATGCAAATTAACGGACAGAGAGGGAAAAATGAAGCGTTGCAGCACGTCCCTCCCTGTGGCAAGTATTGGTCTGGAGAGAAAAATAAATAAATAAATTAAAAAAAAAAAAAAAAAAAAAAAAAAAAAAAAAATATATATATATATATATATATATATATATATATATATATATATATATATATATATATATATCCATCCATCCATTTTCATCCGCTTTGTCCGGGACCGGGTCGCGGGGGCAGCAGCCTATATATATGTATATATATATATATATATATATATATATATATATATATATATATATATATATATATATATATATATATATATATATATATATATATATATATATATATATATATATATATATATATATATATATATATTATGTGGAGACTGGACGCTCGTCTGTGAGAGTAAAAGATAATTTCACAAACTGACGGTAGGTACAACTGAATAGTGCTAAAAGAACAAGATAAGCGAAGTGGGTTGAGCCAGAGCAAATATAATTATTTCCCTCACATTTCCAAAACATCGCTTCTTCTTCCCCTGATACAGCGAAATCATAAGCCTTCTCAATACTCAACATACTAAAAAGACAAATAATAATAATAATAATAATAATAATAATAATAATAATAATAATAATAATAATAATTTAGACTAACACATAAAGCTTGCAGTAACTTAGGCTACTTTTTTGTCCTATTAGTAGCATATGATATAGGACCAGGAATAGCTTCTCTGTACAGACAGAGAAGCAGAAAAGAAACAAAAGAAACAAATTATTCGTTTTATCCGAATACAAGCTCACAACCCAACACCCAGAGGAAGAGAGAAACAGGCGGTCAGTAACATACACCTGAAAAACTGTGGCATTTATCGGCCCAAGCTTCATATACCACGTGGTCGTAGGAAACAACATATGAAAAAAACTGCAGCGATGCTAATGGTGAATCAAAATAACTCACATGCATCTGTAGTAGGGTGCAAGGCCTTCACCCTATCTATCTATCTATCTATCTATCTATCTATCTATCTATCTATCTATCTATCTATCTATCTATCTATCTATCTATCTATCTATCTATCTATCTATCTATCTATCTATCTATCTATCTATCTATCTATCTATCTATCTATCTATCTGGTTGAGAAGAGTAAAAACTGTGCTTCTTGGATATGTAAAACCTCAGTCACCCTAAATTGTATAATAAAATGCACTCTCAAGTAGGATAGATCCAAGCTTAATTAGGCTAGCAAATTAATAGCCTGGGTATTGAAAGGAAATGTAGCTCTCACAGATGAAACACACAGTTCATGTCCCCGCAGTGTGACGTGCACAGCCTCCAACAGTCCGAAAATATGAATTGATAAGGTCACTATATCGTAAAAAAAATTCTTGCGAAGGGTGAGTAGGGTGGGGGGAGGGGAGGGGGGGGGGGGGGAGAAGGGTGGCAGTGATTGAAGGTAAGGAGGGGGTTTTGCACCAACTCTTACACGTGGTCTTCCCCTCTTCCCTGTGGGCAAAGCACCTGCCACACAAATACACGGTGCGAGTAAAATGCGGGCATACACATATGCAGATGAGGCAGCTTGTTCTTCTACAGCGCGATTTGTACTCACTCTTCTGAAGCTCGCGGATCCTCCTTTCCGTTCTAGCGTCGTCACGTTAAGCTCAACCATTTTTTTATGTTATCATTATCTTCTTCTTCTTTACATCTGCAATAATTCGGCAGCTGCGTTCCACGTTTTTTCCCTCCGTACTGCGAAGCCTCCCTCCTAATTCAGCTTTCACACCTCAGTCTCCCTTTTCTCTCTCTCGCTCTTTCCTCTCTTTCGACGCCACAGATGTTTTTGACCTCTTCGAAAAAGAAAAAAAGTCCTTGTCGCTCACGAGCGTGCCGGCACACGGGCAGAGATAGACCCTGTGGTGAGAGTAAACAAGGATCTGTCAGACCAGCACGGTTCACAATCCGTGCCTAAATGCGGTGATAGTGTTAGAGCAAGGGCCAGTGTAATGGCGACAATCCAGCGCAAACAACGGCAAAGCTTCACCCTGCGACATCACAGCCAAGCGCTAAAAATGTTCAGTGATAAAGCACTCTTCTTTCCCCCATCACCGGTGGCCGTTCCCCGTGTTTTCCGGTCCTACGGGGAGCTGTTTGGGGCTGAGAGAGCGCGAGAGCAGGGCTTCTGTGAAGACTGTGGGCTCTTTAAGGCATTAAGTGTTGTGTGCGTGTGCATGAACTCAAGTTTTCAAATTAATCTGCCAGTTTGGCACACTCTTTGTTTAACGGGCGAGGCGTGTCACCCCGCGTCCCCGGTACGCATTTTAATATTGGTGAGACGCGCTGACCTCCCGTTCACCCCGAGCAAAGCCAAGCCTCTCCCTCTCTTTCTCACTCTCCCACTCCCTCCCCTTTCCCCACCCTTTCTTCTGCCATTTCCACCTCTCTTCCACTCCTTTCTGTGCCTCATCCCCTCTTTCTGTCTTTCTTCTCCTCCTCTCTCTCTGTCATACTAAATTGAGTTGGAGTCATTAATTCGAAGAAAAATGGCCAGTACATGTGGAGGAAGAAGGGGCTCTCTCTCTCTCTCTCTCTCTCTCTCTCTCTCTCTCTCTCTCTCAAACACACACACACACACACACACACACACACACACACACACACACACACACACACACAGTCTTTTCTTCCAGGATCATTTCTCCTTTTCCTTTTGTTGCATAGATATAAATAGTGCACGGTGTCATGTGGACCCAGATCGTATAACGACACCGCCTCTTCGGAGAGTTGTAAAAGAATATTTTGTCCAAACAAATGCAGTGCACTGTAGCGGGGTTCGTATAAACAGATGCTTGTATTGTGCTCAACGGTCTTGGAACCTGCGGACATGGGTATCAGGTGGATTTATGTTGATATTATTACGCTCTGCAAACCGCCAATAGATTCTTATCGAGTTCACTGCAGCCACATGTCCACAGAGCGCTTAAATTTGAAAATTTTTATCGGTAGAATGTAGGTTTCTGTTCGGTACCTGTTCAGTTTGGGTTATATTTTCGTATGTATCTGGATAGATAAGGACCAAGGCAAAGAAACTGGTACTTATAGACGGGCAAATGGGGAAGCTAGATTATTAAAACCGTTCTGCTATAGGCAGACAGGCGCGTGGGCTGCGACATACACTGAATTAATGAGGTGAACTCTGGATGAACCCAGAGAAACGCAACATTTTTGAACTGAGTTATTCCCCCATTACCTTCGGAGGATGTGCGTATGTGTACTGGTGGAAAAGACGAAAAGTCAGCCTGTTTTATGCCAAAGTTGATTCATTGTTTATTCTTTAATTTATTGAGAAAATCAGCTGTTCCAAGAGTCCAAATCCTTTCCCTCTCTACACTGCCCTGTTCTAAGAGAAAAGGTTCAGTTTAAGATTACTTCTAATCATCATCTTTAAGGTTAAATTTATTAGATTATGAGAAATGATTGAGCAGCATCTCCCGAGTTGGACGAATATCCGAATGTAACACTGCAACAATTATTAAATTTCCCTAGATTTTCTATAACAACTTTAGTTCATTTTATATTATTATTATTGCTGTTATTATTAGCAGCACCGGAAAGAAAGAATGAGAAAATGAAAAAGACGTGTGGGGGAAATCCAAGCAAACGGTACAGGACGTTAATCTCGCAAAGGAAAAATCAGATAAGGGGAGTAATATTTTTTTGGATATAGAGCGAGATAAGAGTTTGATTGTTTTTTTGGGTTTTTTACGGGGCTGTGCCTATAAGACTCCGGAGAGGAAGAGCTCTGCTTTACTAAACTTGCATCCTCAAACACACATCAACATGTCTTAGTATCAAATATAAAACCCCTGCTTGAAGACCACATATATTTAGTTATGCAAGTGAGCGCGCGCATGCACGCGTGTGCCAAATATTCAGAAATCTTTAAATTTATTGCAAACGGTATTAAGGGTAATTCATCTCAGTATAAGGGTGTAAAAAAAGAAGAAAAAAATAACGTGAATACTTGAAACAAACTCTAGCTGGTGTGAACAAAATGTGTACCAAACACCTGTAATCCCCCCAGACATCCATTTACCTCCTCCCCTCCCACCACCTTGACTCCTCCATTTTCTCTACCCGCCCGCACATTATTGTTGCAGGAGGAGCTTTGCTGTTATTACTGGGGAAGAGAAGGCAAGGTCAGGCCTTCGCCTCTCCTTTGCCTCCTGCTATCATTTCTCTCATCCGTACCCCCTTCCCAACCTCGGCTACTCTGACTCCCTCCCTCCTCCATTTTTGCCTTTGACATACAGCAATTGGTCCAGGATGGAGTGAGTGAGTAGAGACGAGGGCGGAACTCACGCAAGACGGTGAACTTTTGACCCTTCAACTCAGTGACCCTGTCTCTGCAGGCTGGGTAGTAGCTCGGACATCCAGTTATGTTTTTCTCTTGATAATAAGACTCCTCGTCTTTGCCCTGGGCCGGAATAAGACGGAGGAAACCTATAGTAGCTAAAGGCTATAATAACTTGCTTGCTGGACTGAATGTTGCCTGGTTTTGTGTTTTTACCTGAGTCTGCTGCTACTTAGCAATGCAGTTTAAAGGAAATGATAATTAAGTGCTTAAATGACATTTTTTTTAATCTTACTTTTTGAACCTTACACTTAATGGCACAGGCTACTTGTGTGTTTTTATACAATCACCATCAATCAGCTTCAGAGAAGCGCGACCGCTCTGACAGTTGTGTATTTTAACTGAGAGAGAGATAGACGGGAGGTTGTTGCAGGTTATCGTCAGTTAGGATTCAAAGGGATGCACGTGCTGGGAGGGAGAGAGGTACAGGCAGAGCAGGGCAGGGCACGTGGGGGTCTTTTGAGCTCATTCTCGTCCTCCTAGTGGTCTAAAGCGGGCTCTGGTGGCGGCGCAAGAGAGCTGCATTCTCAGGAAAAAATATGACCTCCCCAGGCATGTTGAAACCACAGAATGGAGGTAAATAGAAAGAAGAGTACAACCTCACCACCACCCAAAGCGCTCTAAAAATATGAATTAGCACAGAAGGCACAGTAATTATTGGAATGGCAAAACGCCATTGTGATGGCAAAACGCTTGATGGTGACACACTGATTGTTGCAACAAGTTAATGTGTATATTTCCTTCATTATACATATGTTGCATGTTATTATAAGCTACTTCCTATCTGCTGTTATTTAAATGCATACTTCTCCATTATGATAACTATTATGTGACTGAACTATCTAAAATGATCGCAACTTCTATACATAAAACTTTAACAAAATTAAATTATATATTTGAAAAGAACAAATATTGACATAACCTGAACTTTCTCATAACCCATTGCCAAACAAGTCCGTTCTGGTGTTACCCGGGCTTTATTCAAATTGCACAAAGGGCCACTAATAAAGGCCTTTTTAGTGCAAACACTTAGGAAGTCAGTGAGAGCATCTTTCTGTTTATTCCCAGCATCCAGCGCTGATTGTAGGTGCCTTTCAGTGACTTAGACAGGCTATTTTCAATTAGCAACTTTAAATCCAAAATGAGCGCTGGTTTTATGGCTATTGTATTATTGGTAGTGTGTTTAATAGTCAACCTTTTGGTGGTGGGTTAATTGAACGGTCTATTTGCCCAGTGCTCTGCCTGAAATTGTCGAAGTTTGACGTTTGGCTTAGGCAAATTTCCCTTTTTTACCATCAAAATGGAGAACACTTTAAAGCAACCACCTGTTCATTCCACCCGCCCACTATGTTGGTGAGGTAAATATACATACACTTGAATTCTGTAAAGAGGAGGGGGGGGGGGGGGGGGGGGGGTTGTTAACGCTGACCTGCAAGCCTTTCTTCCTCCAGAGTAGAGCCAGGTCAGCAGACAGGCTCTGCTGACCTGGCGGTGACTTCTTGGTATGCATTATTCATGAGGCTTGGCCGCGTGGTTCACCCCAAGACTATGCTGAAGATATTAAGGCCGCAAATGCCTATTTAAATGCAGCGCAATCACACCAAGTGACACGAGGGAAGAAAAGAGACAGGGATTTGCGGAAAATGGGCAAAGGTTGGCAGTTGGATTTTGTTGTTTTTGTTTTTCTTTCAGTTATTTATTTTATAACTTTGTCTCACAAGTCAGTGATTTCTTCACAATTTGAATATTTTCCCATGCTCAGCCCCCCCCCCCCCCCCCACACACACACACATATACATAGCTCTCTCATGCCCTTCCAATAAATCTACCAAACACAGCAAAACACACCCCACTTACTCCTACACAAAGCAGCCGCTCTCACACAGACACACACACACCTTTGCAGCGCAATGGGAAGGAGAAAAGGGGCCGATCGCATTAGTTACTCACCTCACTCATCATCACCAACACACAGGCTGTAAAGCCAAACTCAGCGCCTTTTGACAGTTTGGACAGGTTCAAAGGAGCAGCAAGTCTCTACACATAATACACATATTACACATAATACTGAAAAGAAGCGCGTCTGTACACTGGAGCTGCCCTGTGTACATAAACGGGAAACACACACACACACACACACCAAAAACAAAGGAGCCCATACAAAGCCATTGCTGCGCCTTCCCATGTCATAGCCTCTCTCGCTTACCCGGACAAGAAAAGGAACTACTTTGTGTCACGCGTGTCATGTCCTGTCCCTGCGTGTGTACAGGTTATGGAGCTATAGGGAGAGTGTAGGCTCTTGGTGCTAAAGGGAGGTGTTCCTGCATCATCACTAAAAGGAGGAAATTGATGAAAAATGAAATAGGGAGGGTTTTTTTGCCTTCCTGTTTACCGAACTGAAACTTCCTCAAGGACCTAGGCCGCTCCCTAAACGCTCGTGTGTATGTATTTATAAACCAACGGAAAAAGGAGGAACATAATAATAATAATAATAATAATAATAATAATAATAATAATAATAATAATAATAAATAAAACAAAATAAAACGGACCTACATTAAATTACATTACATTACATTTAAATAAAAGTCTTTTAAAAATAAAAAATCTTCCTTATTTCTCTGTTTTTGGAATTACGTTCGACTGTGCTTAACTGCGCCACAAACTAAAAATGGCTTGAAATAAAAACCATTGCGATTTTGGGAAACATTCTATTATTTTAAGGTAATTAATCAACTACATTTTTTTAATTAAAAAAGGAATTCATTTGTTTTATCAGATAAACGTTTACAGTGAGGGAAAGAGCCTTCTTGCTTCACTCCCCTATCCCAGTCTTCCTCCCTCAACCGGTGCTTCAATAATTTATGGCATCCCAAACATGACTTTAAATAACATTCTTGTGACGCTCGTGAAAAATCATTGCGATGGCGAAGGGCAGCGCCAGGAATCCCCAGACTGAAAATACATCGGGCCAACCAGCCAGCCGGACTTACTTCGCATGTAAAGTGAACATAATAAATGAGAGTTTGAGCGGAGAGAGGGACTTCCGAAAAGTGGAATTCTCCTCTCTTATTAGAGCAGCACAGAGGCCACAGGATTAACTCTGTGGTGGTGGTAGGTAGGAGAAATAGGCTCGTACTTGAAGGAGCCTTGTATGTATAAATATTGTAAGAATAGGTTTAGTTCAGGTTTACTTCCACTGCAAAACACTTTGTAAAACAGAGTGGAGAATACTTCCTTTGAGAGGTTTTATTAGATTGAAAAAGCAGACAAAATAACTGCTTAAAAATAAAAAAAATCAAACTACAGCATAAAAAATCCTTCTGTGAACAGATTACATTTTGTCAGAACATAAACAGCGTATCTTGGCCTTGTTCTGCTTTATTCCAAATTATGGTTTCTTAATGTGACATGTTTCTATTAAGCGTAATAATAACTCTAAACAGATATGAATTTTTTTAGCAGACAGCATTTTCTCTTGTGCCTGGGAATCATCTTCCTCATGTTGTCACCGTCTTCAATGAAGAAATCTGTTCATTTTATGGAGTTATTATGGCGTCGCTGACGCCATGGCGATCTAGACCAGTGGACACTGACCTCTCAAAAAAAAAAAAGAACTGATAGAAACAAGCTTGGACTTGATATGTATCGAAATTTGAGCTTCAGTTAAACAATTTACACGATGGCTCAAAGCAACAGGGTGAGTGCGTGCACGGGGCAGAGGATGGCTCGTGTGACAGCTTCAGTCCCACTCTAGACAGAAGAAGAGCTTGATTTGGAGGGTCGGAAAAAGAGCTATACAGTTACCACTCTTCTCCTAGTTTACTCACAACACGACCAGCTTGTATATTTCTTGATAAAATTGTACTGGTGTTCACCAACTAAAGGTTTAAACTACGATTTTCCGTGTCACAAATAAAACAAATGTACAATCCTGTTCATTTTAGAGGATAAACTATGGCTATATGCTATAGCGTGCTAAATCGATTAGTTCGCGTTGTATTTTGTGTGAATCTTATGTTCTGATTGAATAAATCATGTTTGTGTCATCTACCTTCGTTAACATTTCCTTAAAATATGCAATAATTCTGTTCTGTCAAGGACCCGTACCAGAACTCATTTCTTTACGAGTATTTATTTGGGTATCCGTTTAACTTAAAGACTGATAGAGGCTTGCTAGCTTAAGTAAAGCTATCATGTTTTGGTTTGGTTAAATCTAAAGTTATATTTTCATCAAGGGTGCTTTAGTGTCATGTGATGAACGCTTAGCTCGTATTAGAATACATGTCTGATGTTGCATTTTTAAGCGTCTGTATTTGTGTCAACAATTTCACCAATATTCGCTCCAGCGCCTGCACCTGTGAAAGTTGGTAACACTTTGGTCAGAGTAAAATAACTAGTTTGGGGTCTGGCAGGTTTGGGTTAATTTACCAGCATTTCCGTGTGTGTGTGTGTGTGTGTGTGTGTGTGTGTGTGTGTGTGTGTGTGTGTGTGTGTGTGTGTGTGTGTGTGTGTGTGTGTGGCGTGTGGCCCAAGCCCCGGCGTAAAACCAATACCTCTAAGGACTTAGTTGGCGAGCCTTGTTTTCATCTACAAAGCTGTTTCACACACATGCATCCCGCATTAAAAATAGAAAAACATGGGGGCAAGGTCTTGTCCCCAAGAACGCCTATCAGCACAGCCTGTGTATACACGCCTGCGTGTTCTTCTCCATCAGTGTAGTGGCTGATTTTTCCAACTCATAATCCTTTACAAAATCCATTTTACGCACACTTTGGCCGTGGGTAAAAATGTTATTTGATCACAGAATGAACGGAGTGAACATATGAGTCACAAGAGTTTTATGCTTTCAAAGATCACATAAACCGAAATC